>NC_092723.1:173800352-174135941 GCF_047496885.1 Scyliorhinus torazame | reverse complement strand
AATATTATGGCACACAAAATCCTGATGGCTGGGCATAATGGTATCCAAAATGGCCAAGCCCACATTTATACTACCACACCTCCACAAGGATGTGGTAAGATTTTGCAGAACTTGCTAGGTTGTGGGGTAAACCTCAGCCTCCAATAAAACCCTGAACCTATGATTCCCATGTTTACTTTTGGGGAACCAATAATAATAATCTTTATTAGTGTCGCAAGTAGGCTTACATTAACACTGCAATGAAGTCACTGTGAAAGCCCCTAGTCGCCACACTCCGGTGCCTGTTCGGGAACACGGAGAGAGAATTCAGAATGTCCAACTCATCTAACAGCACGTCTTTCGTGACTTTTGGGAGGAAACCGGGGCACCCAGAGGAAACCCACACAGACACGGGGAGAAAGTGCAGACTCTGCACAGACAGTGACCCAAGCCGGGAATCGAACCCGGGTCCCTGGTGCTGTGAAACAACAGTGCTAACCACTGTGCTACTGTACCGCTCTTTGATCAAGGCACCAATGGGACTGTGTGGGGGCCTCTGTCCGAAACAAAAAGGAAGCTTGCAGTAAATTCCCACCATCATGGATGTGGATACAAGGGCAGCAGGGTGGCGCAGTGGGTTAGCCCTGCTGCCTCATGGCGCCGAGGTCGCAGCTTCGATCCCGGCTCTGGGTCACTGTCCTTGTGGAGTTTGCACATTCTCCCCGTGTTTGCGTGGGTTTCGCCCCCACAACCCAAAGATGTGCAGGGTAGGTGGATTGGCCAAGCTAAATTGCCCCTTAATTGGAAAAAATTAATTGGGTCCTCTAAATTTTTAATTTTTTAAATGGACGTGGATACCCTCTTCACAGAGGCTGTTCCCCAGAGACTGTGAGAAAATGGTGGGGTGGGGGGGGGGGGAGGGGGGGTAGGTTAACAATTATTTACATGGTATGGAATGCTCGTCGAAATGTAGTCAGAGCAGGAACTCAAATTTCATCTTCTAAATATTCCAGCAAGTCATGGATAACCTGGACGTGACCCAGCTGAAATCATCAGCATACTACCGGCACTAACGGGCAGTACCACCAACCCCTAGAAACGAAGATCAGGCATTCTGCCAAATGTATCGCCATGACTGGGATAAAGGTGCAGCTTTTCTGCTGTTCGCTATCAGGGTCTCACCCAATCAGTCCACTGGTTTTACTCCATTTAAATTGGTTTATGGACGCCCAGCGAGAGGGCCCGTGAAAGTAATCAAGGAGAGATTTAACCGAAGGAGGAAATCTCCATGTTAGATTACGTAACCATGTTCTGCGAGTGATTCACGGGAGCCTGTGATGTGGCTCGAGAACACTTAAAAAAACAAAATCTCCCAGACCACTGCTGTCTCACATGGTGCTGGGAACCTGGGTTCGATCCTGGCCCAGGGTCACTGTCCGCATGGTAGGTGAATTGGCCACACTAAATTGCTCCTTAATTGGGAAAAAAAAGCGCATCGCCTGGTTGAGAAGCAAACTCTTACCAGAAACCAACCAGTGACGAGATCTTGTAATTGTTGCAACATCTACATCTGACCACATCCAGGAAACCAGCTAACCCAAATCAGCCACAGATTTTTAAAATCTGCCTCAAGAACAACCAACGGACAGTTAATCATATATTCTTTTATCTTTTTTATTGGGGCGGCATGGTGACACAATAGCTAGCACTGCTGCCTCGCAGTGTCAGGGACCCAGGTGCAATTCTGGCCTCTCGTGACTGTCTTTGAGGAGTTTGCACTTTCTCCCCGTGTCTGCGTGGCTTTGCTCCAGGTGTTCCAGTTTCCTCCCACAGTCCAAAGATGTGCAGATTAGGGGGAATGGCCATGCAAAAATTGACCCTTAGTCGAAAAGATGTACTGGTTGGGTGGGGTTATGGAGATGGGCTGGGCCTAGCAGCGTGCTCTCCCGAGTGTTGGTGCAGTCTTGATGGGCTATTCAGGCCTCCTTCTGCACTAGAGATTCTGGATTCTATATCCCCTTATTTCTACATATATGTAGGTATAAATACTGGTGTTTGTGGGCCCAAATGATTGCATGAGAGCTTGACGTATTATTTTTCTTGGGTTAGGGCCTAATAAATTTGCTCTTTGACTTGTTAAATTGCCTCCTTATTGCTTACAACTTAATAGCTAAATACATTCCGAGTTGGAAAAGGCACATCCTGGTGGGGAAAAATAAAGAACCTTAAAGCTTTGTTGTGACCAACGGAGAAGGTTGAAGAGAAGAGCCACTTCACCTCGTCTCAGTTGGTCATAGCCCCTCACACACAATGGTCCTTTTTGCTCAATGTTCTGATCATTTGTTTATTTAGACTGTTGGGGCAGTTAACGGCTGCAGCTGAGGGAATACCAAAAGGCTTTTGTTGTAGACTGGTGATATGAAATCCTTGACAACTAATATTAGTAACGTATCCCAGGCTTTAGTCAGTAAACTGGTGCACTCTTTCTTTCATAGAATTTACAGTGCATTTCCAGAGCATTCCAATGAGGCTTTGGCCAGCCCCAGTCCCACTCATGTTCTTGTTACTGGTTAACATCCAATCTTTGCTCAACTCACTTTAAATGTTGCTGTGGTGGTTCTCTTTCTCCTGGTTTGCTTTGTCGTGTTCTGAAAGTCACTTAAAAAGACATGGGTCATGAATTAATTAACAGTGCAATTAAAGATGCATTTACCTGATGCAATAGCATTGTACACGAGGGTGGCACGGTAGCACAGTGGTTAGCACTGCTGCCTCACAGCACTGAGGGCTCGGGTTCAATCCCAGCCCCGGGTCACTAACCATGAGGAGTTTGTACATTCTCCCGTGTCTGCGTGGGTCTCACCCCCACAACCCAAAGATGTGCAGGGTAGGTGGATTGGCCATACTAAATTGCCCCTTAATTGGAAACATTTTTAAAAAGCATTACACATTGCTTTAAAGTCAATTGACCCTCAGATACCTGGGTAGCTGACACCACTTAAAAGGTAGACAAAGGCTAGAATGCTCTCAACTAGTTTCTTCTATACTCTGCCCTTTTACTTTACCGTCCTATTGTTTTGCCTCAAAGACTCTTCCAAAAAGTTCAACATTTGTTTACCCTCAAGTCTATAATTTTATTTTTAAAAGGAACTGGCTGTTTTCCTTCCGAGGTACTTTTCTCTCTCTCAATCTCTGATGGATGCTAGAAATTATAAATCACTTGGCATAGGTCAATAGAATTGGCCTCTTCTAACTGTTAACAAAACACAGGAACGGGAACCAGCTGGCTTCAAATTTTGGACATTAGAAATTTCAGTTCTTGAGGAAAAGGTTGGGATTAAAGAAAGCATCGACTGAATTTATAGGAACCTGGTGGGCAGATTGCACCAAATGCCAAAAGTGTTTTCTGTTATCAATAACAATTTGAATATATAATGGGTAAAAGACACACACATCTGCTATACGCATTGTGGAGGAGATTCAAGGGCTCCAAAACAACAGTTTAAAACTTGTAAAAAGTTGGTACACTTATTATCCAGTATGTTATTCCTTTGGTAACTTCAAAAAAGTTAAAATAAAACACCATCACATTATTTTTGAAACATTTCTATTTTACAATAATCTGTTTAAAGCAACGTTTTCTTCCTTTGTCAGAAAATGAAGGGAATTTTCACAGAAAACATTTGCGAAACATTTGATAGCTTTATAATGAGAGTACTGGACAAGCAACTTCATCGAGCAGCCACATTAGCCGTCATTGGACTGGATACTTACACAAGGTAAAGTGAACGAAACTGATGGCTTTATTGGTGACTTGTTGCCAAAATTATTGATAGCCCCCATGTTCCAAACTGAAACGGAAACAGAATAAACATATTTCTAGAAATTTTGAAAACCGCTTTGGTGTACACCTTCCATTTTTCATGGTTTTTGGACTGATGTTTGACCTGTGCTTCGTAAAATGGTGGAGGACATTTTCCATAACTCATGATAGTTGCATGCACCCACATTGGGTTTGATGAATAATGGAGATTTTCTGCTTTTCCATGATGACGATGAGGAATGATTGACATCCTTTATGCCCCAACATTGTTTTCTCCTTTCCTGCTAGAATGGCTATTTGACAATCATGTTGCTGAAACAAGAACTTCCTGCTCCAGTATTACACATGGAACAATTCCCCACTCAGCCATAAAAGGGAAGAACCTGCTGTCGTCCCTTACTTTCCTTTGATTAGGTAGCTTGTTCTGTACAAGTTGAAAATGTAAGAAAAAATGGCTAAAAAGTTACCAAAGACCCCACCACAATTTCATTAACAAGCCCCAGCAAAAACGTTTTGGTTGAGACTAAGTGGCTGCATATTTATAGCTTTTTTTTCTGTTCATGGGATATGGGCATCGCTGGCCGGGCCAGCATTTGTTGCCTATCCCCCAAGGGCATTTAAGAGTCAACAACATTGCTGTGGATCTGGAGTCACATGTAGGCCAGACCAGGTAAGGATGACAGATTTCCTTCTCTAAAAAGGACATTAGTGAACCAGATGGGTTTCTATAACAATCGACAATGGTTTCATGGTCGGCATTGGACTTTCAATTCCAGGTTTTCCACCATCTGCCCTGGTGCGATTCGAACCCATCTCCCTGGAGCATTATCCTGGGTCTCTGGATTACTCGTCCAGGGACAATACCACTACACCATTGTCTCCCCTAGCTGCCTAAGCTGCTACCTTGGCATGGCGATTTTACACAACTAGAATGGACTAAAACCGATGAATTAGGAGAAAGGTTACATGAAATGTTACATGTGGAAACATTCTATTAATATAAAGCACACTGAATAGGCATGTTAACAAATGGCCATTTCAACTGTTAAATCACCAAACTGAAAGAATTCACAGTGCAGGAGGCCATTTGGCCCATCGACTCTGCACCGGCCCTCGGAAAGGGCACCCTACTTAACCTCACGCATCCACCTTATCCCCGTAACCCAGTAAACTCCACCTAACCTTTGTACACTAGGGAGCAATTTAGCATGGTCAATGCACCCAAGCTGCACATCTTTGGACTGTGGGAGGAAACTGGAGCACCCGGAGGAAACCCACACGGACACGGGGAGAACGTGCAAACTCCAAACAAACAATCACCCGAGGCCGGAATTAAATCCGAGTCCCTGGCGCGGCGAGGCAGCAGTGCTAACCACTGTTACCGTGCCCCCCGTGTTAACTTACCTACTGTTAATTTATAATTTCAATGGGGCAAACCTTTACTCCCCCAGCATGTGGAATTAAGAATTCAATGTAATCAAATCAGTGTTGGTACCAGACCTCTATCAACATCAGCTTTCTTACATTAAGGCTGTCCTGGCTGAGAGCGGCCCATCAATCTCCCAACATTTCATACACATAACCAAATTAAGTAGATATCATTGAATGTTGTATGCAATTATACATTCTATTTATAAATGGGCACTTTGCAATCACAAAATGTGTTGGGTAACAAGTTTATACGCACAACCCTTGCAGGAAACCGCCATGACATGTGCTTGTGGGGGCAGCACATTGGTGCAGTGGTTAGCACTGTTGCTTCACGGTGCCGAGGATCCAGGTTAGATCCCGGTCCGTGCGGAGTTTGCACATTTTCCCCGTGTCTGCGTGTCCCCGCCACCCAAAAAGATGTGCAGGGTAGGTGGATTGGCCACGCTAAATTTCCCTTTAATTGGAAAAAAAAGAATTGGGTACTTTAGATTATTATTATTTTTTTTTTAAATGGGTTGGTCGACCACAGAAAGAGGAATTTTGCATATTTTTCTGATTCCCATTCTTTCCTTCAGATATCTTAGGACAAAATGTAAATAAGCCCTAAAGACCAGGAAGATCTGAGATTAGTTTTACATTTTGTGCAGTGTGAAGGTGACACATTTGGATGCAGTATCTGCAGCCCTATGGAAGGGATGAATTCGGGATTCCTGCTGCTGGTTTGAACCCCAATTTCTGGATAGAATTACATGTCAGGAGAAGATAGGCTCAGGTGCAGTTGTGACAAGCTCCAGAATTAGATAGTCTGGCCATATCATACAGGGAGCCATACATGAGAGGGAGGGCAAGTTGATTTTTATCACAAGTACACAACTCAATAACTACTTTGGAAAGTACATGTTCAGAACCAAGGCAGTCAGCTTGGAGGAAATCCCTTTCTATGGAAAATCCCCTCTCGGCTATATTTTGAAGACTGATTTCATTTCAAAAACTATGTGTTGTTGGAACTACAAGTGGTATATATTCATTTAGGACTGCATATAAGCACCACAAGAGTACCTCCCAGAGAACAGTAACTGTTTTCTTAAATTATTTAGGGAAAAAGGGCTTTACAGTCCTGTGAAACGACCGAAGAATTCGGAAAGTAATAGGGTTGAAGATTCGGAGTCCTGGGTCAGCAGGGAACTCGGATTAACCTGCGCAGATTTGGATGAGGTCTGTATTTGCATCTTTACATTTGATAACATTCTCCCAATAATGAATGAGGCTCTCCCATGACACCCCTCACCACATACAGAGGGAGAAAGCTGTAGACCACAGGAAGATATCAATGGACTAGTCAGATGGACAGAGAAATACTAAATTGAATTCATATCAGGGGATGCAGTGAGGTAATGCATTTGGGGAGGTATACAATGCAATATACATTAATTGGTAGGATACTGAAGAGGTACCATGCCCATAGATACTGGGGGCAGCATGGTAGCACGAGTGGATAGCACTGTGGCTTCACAGCGCCAGGGTCCCAGGTTCGATTCCCCGCTGGGTCACTGTCTGTGCGGAGTCTGCACGTTCTCTCAGTATCTGGGTGGTCCGGTTTCCTCCCACAATCCAAAGACGTGCAGGTTAGATGGATTGGCCATGATAAATTGCCCTTAGTGACCAAAAAGGTTAGGAGGGGTTATTGGGATAGGGTGGAAGTGAGGGCTTAAGTGGGTAGGGTGGAAGTGAGGGCTTAAGTGGGTTGGTGCAGACTCGATGGGCTGAATGGCCTCCTTCTGCACTGTATGTTCTATGTTCTAAGGTAGTAAGACTGGTAGATAACTGGTTAAGGCATATGGGATACTTTTGTCTGTTGAGGGAGTATGAGAGCAGAGAAATTATGCTCGAACTATACGAGTCCAGTTAAAGCAGGTGTGTTCAGTTCTGGTCATCACATTACAGGAAGGATATGATCCCACTTGAGGACAGTGGAGATTTAGGACGATGTTGTCAAGAATGAAGAATTTTAGCTAAGATTGGATAGAGTGGGGTTGTTTTCTTTGGAACAGAGATGACGGAGGGGAAATTTAATCGAGGTGTATAAAATGGAAAGGGACAGAGTGGATAGGAAGGTTGTATTTTCCCTTAGAGGTCAATAAACTATGCGCACAGAGATTTAGAAGTAATTGGTAGAAAAATTAGAGGGAGGAAGTTGAAATAAATGTTTCACTCAGGAGAGTTTTGGGGGTCTGGAATCACTACCAGAAAGGCAGAAAAGCTCGATCACATTAAAAAAAACAAAATCAGGATATGCACTTGGAAGTGCTGTAACATTTGGGACCAAAAGGATCAAGAGTGGGATTAGGCTGGATGACTTGGTTTTGGCCAGCATACACGATGGACCAAATGATCTCCTTGCGTGTCATACCTTATGTTACATTAGATGGATTAAGAATGGATTTTAGTCCATGCTGTTGCTGTGAGTGTATACATGAAGCATTGACAACCATTTGAGAAAGAGTCGGTGTCTTGAATTAAACAACTTTTTTCCACATCAATCCTTACTTGTTCAATACCTCAACAATTAAACTACTTGCTTTCCTCGGAGTTTCATTTATCTTTCATGCTTTAAACACTCATATGCCACCCCATGTTGAATTGATTTCATCCTATTCTTTTTTAAGACAATGTGGGTTGTGCTCTCCTGTTCTGTAAACAAGCTCAATTGAAACTCTGTATACTTTCGGTCTGTACACAACATATTTTGCTGACCTGTAACAATCAAAGGTTTAAGATGGTAAATGTAAATAACTTTTTTTTTTAAAAAAAGGAAAAGGGTTGTAATTAGATTACCAAAAGGTAGAAGTGCAAGATGGAAGTATCTCTTATGTAGGCAAGTTGTTGAAAAAGCGTTCACATTTCAGCATGAATTTACAAGCCCAGCATAAAGACTAGAACCAAAAAAGCAACATGGTTGACTCGTGGTCCAACAAGCAACTCTATTGTATCAAACTGCTCCCAGCTGTTCTTGAACGTCAGTCACCTTCTCAGGCCAACTAGGGATGGACAATTACTGGTGGCTGTTGTATTCTCTATTTTGCTTTTCGTGGATGGCTCGAATGCGGAGTGTTGAATAAAGAACACAAAGCCTTGTTAACGAACAAAACTATACATTTATTACACTACTAAGATTCGATCTCATTCCTAAAGTAGAAGGTTATTATATAAAACTATGCCGTCTCTAACTTACAGAACTCTCAAGTATACAACTGCTCTCTATGCCTGGCCATCTTCCAGCTCTCTCCTAACTCTCAACTCCTAATCATCTAATCATTTTCTTATCCCAGAATCCCCTCATCACATGATATTCTGTGATTCCCTCTAGTGGTATGAATCATTAACTTGTTAACTCTTTACATCCCAGTCAATATACATATCATGACATCCCCCCCTTTTTTCCCCCCCAAAGATGTTTGGCGATTTCTACTAACACATGTAGAGTAAGAAGCATTGTATGTTCTTTACATGCAATTGAATACTAAAATTGTATAGTAGTTAATTTAAAAAACATTTTACAGTCTACAAATTTGAGTCTGTACTCAGTCTTCATTCGTGGTGTGTTGAAGTACCAACATGTCATCAGCTCAAATCGATCAGCTGTTCGACTGGTTGAACCACTTTCATTGTCTGACCTGGATTTCTTTCGGTGTTTGTGGTGTCAATTTTGTGTCCTTTCCCTTAAAAACTGGTTTGCTTTTTTGGGGGTCATTGAGCAAAAAGAACTCATTAAATTCATTGGCATGACTTTTTTGTCTAAACAATGTCCTGCTTTTCCTGACATTGGTGACATTATGCGTGAATTTTGTATTGTCTACAGTCCCTTGCTCCGTTGCCATCTGGATTTCTTTCCATACCATATGGTCTGTCAAGTGTGACTGCAGGTTTCAACACTTTCTTGCCATTGCATTGGGCTGTGCCGTTTAGCTATCCTTCGGTTTCAGAGTCGTACCATTGTGTACGGTCTGTTGTTCCGTAGTTTCTCTTTCTCAAGATCTGTTGCTTCTGGATTGTTTGATTCATTTTCAAACTTTTTAGTATCAGTGTTGTTTGTATTATCTGCTGTTTCGCTGCACTTTATGATCTCAGGTTGTGTCAGTCTCGCTTTTGTCCTGCACAGCTTGTATGCTGCATGATCACTTTGTCACTGTTCGCAAATACAGTGGATAGACCTTCATAGTCTTTTTATTGGTCAAATAAACCAGATAGACCATCATAATCTTAGTCTTTCAGTGATTCCGTTCTGGAGTCTTTCAGTGCTCTTTTTGTGGAGTCTTTCAGTACTCTCTCTCTCTCTCTCTTCTGGTCGTTCATTTGTCAGTATCCAGTGTATCAACGGTATGCAATTTTATCAATTTATTGGATTCATCTACCATTAGTAGAGTGCTATTTAGATTTTCAATCTTGTTACTAACAAAATAATCATCGAAACCTAATATCTCTGCCATATCGAAGTAATATTCTTCAATGTAGGATTTATCTTAGTTTTAGATTTAACATTTTCTTCTTGTTGCACGCTGCAAACATTTTGTTCAAATTCAGGCAATGTTTTGCTTTGCGAAGTAAAAAACTTCTGTTCTGTGCCTTTAAAACGTTTTTTTTTCCGATTTCTGGGCAGTTTTTCTATAAGTGGGCATGTCCACAACATTCCGACGTCATCACATCCGTGACGTCACGCGCGAACTTCGATTGCGCATGTGCAAATCGATCCTCGTCCGGAGCGCTCCCTATTTTCAATTGCGCATGCGCCATCTTCCACACACACACACACACACACACACACACACACACACACACACACACACACACAAAGGTATTCTTCCGGATCATGTTGTTTTTCAATGTGCGCATGTGCAAACCGGTCCCCCACATGCGCAGAACGGTTACATTTTGAATCGCACATTTTTTCTTTTAGCTGCGTGGGTCTGAAATGTCCAACTTCCAAAGCGAGCATTTTTTACGGTTGTGCTTGCGCAGATACTGCGCCACAGCTTTCACATATGCAAATTTTAAAAAAAAAAAATTGATTCACCGTTTTGGCACTTCTATTTTTAGATTCTTTAGTCGCACGGGACATTTTAATTGAATCTTCCAGTCTTATCTTTTTGTTTCTTTTCATAGAATTTACTTTTTTTTTTTTTTTTTTTTTTTACAGTGCAGAAGGAGGCCATTCGGCCCATCGAGTCTGCACCGGCTCTTGGAAAGAGCACCCTACCCAAGGTCCACACCTCCACCCTATCCCCATAACCCAGTAACCCCACCCTACACTAAGGGCAATTTTGGACACTATGGGCAATTTAGCATGGCCAATCCACCTAACCCGCACATCTTTGGACTGTGGGAGGAAACCGGAGCACCCGGAGGAAACCCACGCACACACGGGGAGGATGTGCAGACTCCGCACAGGCAGTGACCCAAGCCGGAATCGAACCTGGGACCCTGGAGCTGTGAAGCATTTGTGCTATCCACAATGCTACCGTGCAGTTAGTTTTTATTTATTTTAAGGTCACAATGATCAAATTATTTACTGACCACTTCAAAGTTATTCTTTTCACCTTCATTCTCAAAGTGGAATGAGTTATACACTTCTATGGCCTGTTGTCCAGCCATTAGTATTAATAAAGCGTTTTTTCCACTTATCACTGGCAGTTTGGAGGTTGGAGAGATACAGTTCAAGCTCTTGTTTGAATATTTTCCAGTTTACATCTACATTACCCGGTGTGCTGAATGGTCTTTGGAAACTGCAGACCTTCCATGATGCTTCTGTTGGGTATTCCTTTCTGTGATGTTTCTGGTTGTTGCTGGAGTCTTATTGTTGTTATTGGAGTCTGGTTGAGATTTTTCTTCGCACATTTCTTTCTTCGCATGGAGATTCCTTCTTTCTCCCTAAACCTTACTAATCCACTCTAAGACTTCTGGACACGAAAGTCGGTGGAGTTGTGGACAGTGCGGAAGGATGTTACAAGTTACAGAGGGACATAGATAAGCTGCAGCGCTGGGCTGAGAGGTGGCAAATGGAGTTTAATGCAGGAAAGTGTGAGGTGATCCATATTGGAAGGAATAACAGGAAGGCAGAGTACTGGGCTAATGGTAAGATTATTGGCAGTGTGGATGAGCGGAGAGATCTCGGTGTCCATGTACATAGATCCCTGAAAGTTGCCACCCAGGTTGAGAGGGTTGTTAAGAAGGCGTACGGTGTGTTAGCTTTTATTGGTAGAGGGATTGAGTTTCGGAGCCATGAGGTCATGTTGCAGCTGTACAAAACTCTGGTGCGGCCGCATTTGGAGTATTGCGTGCAATTCTGGTCACCGCATTATAGGAAGGATGTGGAAGCATTGGAAAGGGTGCAGAGGAGATTTACCAGAGAATGTTGCCTGGTATGGAGGGAAGATCTTATGGGGAAAGGCTGAGGGACTTGAGGCTGTTTTCGTTGGAGAGAAGAAGGTTAAGAGGGGACTTAATTGAGGCATACAAGATGATCAGAGGATTGGATAGGGTGGACAGTGAGAGCCTTTTTCCTCAGATGGTGATGTCCAGCACGAGGGGACATAGCTTTAAATTGAGGGGAGATAGATACAAGACAGATGTCAGAGGTAGGTTCTTTACCCAAAGAGTAGTAAGGGCGTGGAATGCCCTGCCTGCAACAGTAGTGGACTCGCCAACACCAAGGGCATTCAAATGGTCATTGGATAGACATATGGACGATAACTTGAAGGAGACTTGGACTATAACGTCAGCATCAATTTTCAAGCCCATCTCTGACCCACATTCCCTTTATAACCACAGCTTCCCGTTAGCGAGCATAGAAACAGTGACTTGGAACTGATATTCTTTGGGCCACCACATTACTTTTATAGCCTTCATGCATCAAATTTGAAGCAAGTTGAAATGTTTATCACCATTAAACCTGCAACAGAAAGCCCAACGACGGTGCACAAGATGTACAAGTTGCTGCGTATTCACAACAACAAATTGCTTTAATTTTGTCTAGTCATTGTCTGGTTTACTGTCAGCTCAGATTGCTGGAAGGCACATCAAGCATCCAGTAAATTGCAAGTATCAAAGACAATTAGTCGTCTTTCAATCACTCCATTTTGAAATATTTTAAGTGCGTTTCAGCAGATGGAAGTGAGGAATGGCAGCAGCTTCCTGTCCATCTTCCTTTTGATCAGGCTCTTGTCTAGCTTGTCCTTGTGCTTGTTTTTTGTGTTCAGGTGCAGGTGGCCCTACAGCTGCAAACACACACGACAGTTTGGTTTTTGGATGACTGGCAACAGTTTGCTGATCATGTGGCGACGCTCACAAAGGCAATAGCTCGATGCCCTTTCAAGTAAGTTGAGCTTCACTTTTTAGTATAGATATCCACCGACAGCTGTACGTCAGAGATGCAGAGGTGCAGTTTTTGTTGAAAACAGCTACTTTGAAGAATGTTAATTTCTCCGTTGGGTACAAACTATAGCCTAACTTTCATTTTTCAGAAAATGGCTGGTACAACTTATTTGGGGTCACGAGGTCCATTGTGTTTATACTGCTGCAGAATTTGACCCAATGCCATAAACATGTAGGACAAATGTGAATACAGTAAGATCAAAATCAGCACTAAAGGGTGACTCCAATGCTTGTTCTACTCTTGTTTATGCTCCATTAACACTGGTGTTCCACAAGGGAATCTTTGTCGGATAGCATTACATTTGAGGGAAGAAACTTATACAAATACTTAAGCAATCCAAACTCTGGCTTTGTTATTTTCCCCAAGTAAGCGGCACGGTAGCACAGTGGTTAGCATGGCGCTGCACTGCTCCAGAGTCCCAGGTTCTTTTCCCGGCTTGGGTCACTGCTTGCGCGTAGTTTGCACATTCTCCCAGTGTCTGTGTGAGTTTCCTCTGGATGCTCCGGTTTTCTCCCACAGCCCAAAGACGTGCAGGTGAGGTGGATTGGCCATGCTAAATTGCCCTGTGTCCAAAAAATGTTAGCTGAGGTTACTGGGATAGGGTGGAGGTGTGGGCTTAAGTAGGTTGCACTTTCCAAGGGCTGTTGCAGACTCGATGGGCTGAATGGCTTCCTTTGGCACTGTAAATTCTATGATAAACCCTGGCTTATTCAATTAGGTTCTTCAGTTGATGTGGAAAGAATATTTAACCATTAATCAAACAGTTGATCAAGCAACACACTCAATTTTTTCCTCACTAGTCATGACATTTAGTATCTAGTCCGGATTCCTGCTCTTAATCTTGTATGTGGTCAACGGGTTGGTGTGAATCCCAATGTCATAACAGGTGGCTTATTTACAGTTCTGCCAATTCTACTGCTTCGATAAAGAAGTTAATGGAATAAGATTTTCAGATTCATTTCATGCTGCATTGACGTTGAGATCAATTTCAAACGCAAAGACGGCAATGAAAAATAAATGTGTTCTCAAAAAAATTAAAAGTTTTAAAAACCACAACAGCAACTGTTTTTGACGAGAAACTCTTGTGAAAATAATTTTGTTTAGAAAGCAGACAGAGAAAATGACCTTCTCCTTCTGCCCTGATGGGACGTGGTCCACTGGTGTGAAAGTGGATAAGGATGGAAAGGGCCTCCTGAAATTATGGAAAAAACAGCTTCAGCAGCTCAACAGGATCACCCAACCAGTGGCAATGGCTATAGCACAAGCCTACCCTGCACCAAAACTGCTCTTACGGGTAATGGCAGCTAGAGAATATCTGCCATTTCTTCTTCTCATTGTTCATATCTACGATGATATTTTCCTCTTTCTTCCCATTCACACTAACACTTTACATTCCTCATCCTGCCAAGGTATTAAAATTAGTGAAACCTCAATTATCTACAGCAGTTTCCATGGAATGAATTCCAATTCCTGGTGGAAAACTAAACTTGGGTTTTGAAGTAAATGTCATCCTCGCGTCTAGGTTCTTGATCCAGCCAGGTAAGTATAGAATCCCTGCGGTGCAGGAGGCCATTCGGCCCATCGGTCTGCACCGACCCTCTGAAAGAGCACCCCAGCTAGGCGCAAACCCCCACCCTATTACCGTAACCCCACCCAGAGGCAATTTAGCAAAGCCAATCCACCTAACCTACGCATCTTTGGACTGTGGGAAGAAACTGGAGCACCCGGAGGAAACCCACGCACACACGGGGAGAACGTGCGCACTCCACACAGACAGCCACCCGAGGTCGGAATCTAACCCGGGTCCCTGGGTCTGTCAGTCAGCAGTGCCAGCCACTGTGCCACCCCTATCAGATGGACCACCCCTATCTGATGGACAACTATCCAAACCGCTCTTAACTTTTAGCTTTAAGCCAAGGATATAAAATTAAAAAGGAAAAACATTGGTCTTCCCTACAAATGCTAAAAGTGGATCAATGAATTGAAAAGAAATAGGAGCAGGAATAGGCCTTTCTTCTTCAAGTCTGCTCTGCCATTCAATATGATCATGGCTGATCCATCAATCAGGAGCTCGTGGGGTGGGGGCAGGGTGGTGGTGAGGGACTCAACTATGTTCAACATTTAATTATTCAATTATTCCAATTGACAGCAATAGATTTCCATTTAGCTTGTCCCAACAGTAATGGAGTTAACCAATCGTGGCACGTGGGAATTTCTAGAGGGACCATGCTCCCAGGACTCCTCTCCATTTTGGGGGATAACTGGGGTTGTACTGTATTTTCAGTATTAAAAATGTTTCTAAAATTGTTTAATTTTAGACTAAGCAATTTAATACACATCCACTTTTCATCAAGCTGTAACAAATAATGATAGGGGGAGTCATTAGCAAAGAAAATAGCCATTTCTGCGCCAAAATAGAATGTTGCAGCATAACCATTGAGCTCCGAGATGCCCAAGACCCATTTCCCTGAACAAATTATTCTACCCGTTTGTAAATATTTATCTACTTCCCTTTTAAACGCTAATATTGGCACTTCCCTTAGCATTCCTGGTAGGGCATGCTGCATCTAACAACTTACTATATTAAAAAACAATCTCTTAACCCAGCGCCCTAATCTGGTCCTCCTAGTGATCATAAATTTATACTCCGCAGCAAGGAGATTCCCCACCAGCCCCAACCCCCCTTTAAGTGATCAAAACTTTGATAACTTCTCAATTTTTTGTTAAAGCAAAAAGAGCCCTTCTAAAATAAGGTTGCGCTAGATAGGAGTGGCTCTAAGTAAATGTAATCCATACCCTCTCAATGGCAGAGACATCCTTGCTGAAAGTACACTTAAACAGACTACAATATTCCATTATTATTCTGTTAGCTGGCGTCTAGGTTAAGACTTGGCTCTGCTTTTATGGTTTAATTTAAAAAACACAATCATTATGTTTTTAGTTTCCTACCCATCCACCACTTTAAACATTGATAAATCTTTCTACTCCGATTCACTTTGAAAGTTCTGTACATTTTGTTTTCGAATGCACCATCTCATTTTTCTTCAAAGTTTAGACATAGTTTGGTACAGGTTGCAAACTTGCACTCTTGAAATCATTTAGTCCTATAAAGTAGAGGTTTGCAGAAAAGATCACCAAGCGCAATATCTGTACAAGCCTTGGCTAGAGCAATCCAAGACTATGCCCACTCCCTGATCCCCCCCACCCCATGTTCCAATGTTCCCTCCAGATACAGTGAACTCTGCTTCAACCATCTGATGTGGCACGGCAAACATTCAGCACAAAGAAAATTGTTCTGTAACTTAGTGAACCCTGGTCACCAACTTTGCAACTAGAAGAAATGGTATTGCCCCATTCATTCAAACGTATAAAAAGAGTTACAGGGAAAGACCAGTTGGACCATCGAGCCTATCCCACACATTCATGGTGCCACTGACCATCATGACTCACGTGCTTTCACCCACCAGCATAAGAGTATGCCATTTGACCATCGAACCTGTTCAGCCATTCAACAAGGTCAGGGCTGCTCTTCTAAATCCTCCCTTTCCCAACCTATTTCTTGATTTCCTTTGCGCCCACAAAATCTAAATCACTCAAAAGTCAACTAAGCATCCACAGCCCTCTGGTGTAGGACATATTCTGTCATTTCAGGCCACACAATCTGGGCAATTCCTCTTCAGGTCCCCAAAGACAAATCAAAAACAAGTTCAGATCACAAATCATGAGATTACTCAAATACTCACCAACTTTTACAATGCTGCGATACCAATGACAGCTCTGAACTCGACCAGCTCTTTTGAATGCTTGCAGTCAATCTGCACACATTGATCGCAGGAACACACCCAGGGTTTGTGCAATGACCTTCTGCGGAGAGAGAAAACTCCCAACATCAAACCCAGTTGTACACCAAGTTACATAGTCATCCAGTTCTCTAACCCAACTTGAAAACTAGCTACATGGACAAATACTAAACCTCTATTTATTTTTGAACTGACCTCAAATCACATTAGGGTGACACCAAGGATCTTTCTCCTTTCAGTAGACTTCAGTTTGGAATCCTGCATGGCACACACATGCTGGATGTTAGCCCTATTCAGGGTTGTGCACAGCACCTCCACCCACCTTGAGTGAGTTGCTCAATTGGATTGAGGTCGTCTTTCAAAAAAAGATCCTTGCATTTGCATGCATCTTTGCATTATCGGAGAAGCTGCAAGCAGTTCCTCCAATGCCTTTATCCAGAGCAGGGTCTTAAATGAAGTATACTTCAACGATTAAAATCAGTCCATTTTCAAAGGTATCCATCAAACTTCTCTTAGCTTTCCTTGCTCTAGTGAAAATAGTTCCCGCCTCTCTAGTCTGTTAACTATAATTTCCCTACCTAGCATCACCCGAGTGAACCTTCACTGTATGCTTTTACATGCCATTTCGGCTATAGGGTGGCCAAAAGAACAGAGCTGTGGCCCAATAGAGGGTTTGTAAAAGAACATGAATGTTCTCCCAAGTCAGTTAGCCCACTAGCAAAGTCCAGAACTTTAATAGAGAAAAATGACCCTCAGCCCCCTCCCGTAACACATCACGAACAGATGTGTTCTAGATATATTCTGTATCTTTCCTAATTTGTCTTCAATAAGGCTTCATTGTCAATTGTCCCCACCCTTCTTCCTTTATCGAGTTTTCAATTCATGCCTGCTCAGTCTTTTGTTTCATTTTCCTGCTCTATATTTTCTGTACTTGAGCTTAATTATCTTGGTTATTCAAGAGAAATTTGTCATGCATCTTTTTACATTTTTTTTATTTCTCTACTCCAGTAACAGCTTTTTGGCACTCTGCAGTTTGTACCATGAATATAATTAAGATTTCCAACCATTTGTCCATTATTTTATCAACCCATTGATTCAGTTTTCTTCTGTCATTTACTTTTATCTTTGACCGTTTTTGCCCCTGGTCAATAATTACCAAATCTAATTTTCGATGGTCACTTGTTTTTGATGTTCCTCTACTCTTTCATTACGTACTTGGCCCATTTCAATTTTTAGAATTAAATGCAACACGGTCTTGTTAAGATTGAAAGCATGCTGGTGGAGAAAGCCACGCTGGGCATATTGCAGAAATGTTGGCTCTCCCAAAATTACAAACATGCTGGAATACTCCCCATGTCAGGTACCACCGGTGATGAGAGAAACAAGGTCAATGTTCCAGATCATGATGACCCTCCTTTTCGGTTTTCATTTCGGCATCTGCCTAAATACGCCTAATCATTCTTGTATCCTTTTCCATCTTCACCAATGGAGCAACAGTTTCCCACATTGCTTAACTTTGTACCATCTGCTTTTCCATTTCCATGTTCCGTCAATTCCGGTTTGTAACTGTTAAAACTTTGGTTAAAGTTTCCAGTTTCATGCAGGTAGTGGTTCTTCTTAAAAAGATTCATTCACAATTGTACCTTAACATTATGCATTCAAAAGGCTTACAGACAATGCACCTCAGAGTGGGAGAAGCAGAATCTTGTATCAGAGGTTAAAGTGTATGCCGCAGGAAAACGGGTGGATCGACGAGTTGGGCCAGACATTTCACGCAGGTTGTATATTTTCATGACTTCAGAAAATTCGGACATAGTTTTGGACAAAAGTGGTTAAATACACAGATCAACGAACTTACTCATTTAACAATTACGCCTTTTATGAACAGTAAACTTTTTAAAATATAGAAAGGTTAGCAACAGAATATAATTTGTACGTGTTACCTGATCATAACTATGTTACTCAGTTTAGAGTTAGACATATTGTTAGTAGCACTTGAAACCTTTTGTACTGTGTGAAATTCAAACAAGTTTATTTTCTTAACCCATTACAGCCGTTTAATTTCCATTTCTAATAATGGATAAGCAAATGATTTGAACAAGTTTTAACATCCCCATTCATAATTATACAATAATCTTTATTGTCACAAGTAGGCTTACATTAACACTACAATGTTGTTACCGTGAGAATACCCTAGTCGCCACATTCCGGCGCCTGTTCAGGTACACAGAGGGAGAATTCAGAATGTCCAATTTACCTAACAGCACGTCTTTCGGGACTGGTGGGAAGAAACCGGAGCGCCCGGAGGAAACCCACGCAGACACGGGGAGAACATGCAGACTCCGCACAGACTGTGACCCAAGCCGGGAATCGATCCTGGGACCATGGCATTATGAAACAACAGTGCTAACCACTGTGCCGCCCAATAATATACAGCACAGCATAACAGCACTAATCTCCCATCACTATAGCAGATTAGTGAAGTTACACACAATTAACATAGGACAACACCATACAAACATTTGCGAGCACATTCTGCTCAAACTCCTAATCTTTTGAAAATCATAACAGCCGAGTTTGAACAAGACAAGGAAAGGAAGAATGAACTGAGTAATTTGGGCTGCCAATTACTCAGTCATATTAAATAAAAATCAGAGTCAAGTCGCAGAATAATTGCTCAAGTTCCCACACTGAGCCTGCGATTGATGTACAAGTCCACGGTACAGAGAAAGTGGGGTAGAACTGGATCAATGATGAACCCGGCAAAGCAGCATAAGTTTGATCAGTCAAGGACAATTTTCCAAGCAGCAAAGGGAAAAGTGTGTATGCAATTTTAACATAGCCTGCCAGGCAAACTAACTACAAGATAACGGAGGCCTCTCACTCAAGTGAAAGGGTGGGATGTGGAAATGGGTTACAACAAGATGCCACCACAATTGACCTGGGAACTGGGTTGAACATGAGCCATAGCCACAGGCAGCGTCATTCCCCTCACATCACTGTCCCACTTGCCCCCTTCAAATTAACCAGTTCTAAAAAGGCTTTTTCTTTCAAAATTACTTATATATATATATACACACACACACACACATAGTGCAAATTATTCCAATTAAGATAGGTGGACAAAGGTGAAGGGCAAGAAGGAAGGAGGAATTCTTCAGCATGTGCAAGTGATCTTTCCTGATCAGCATGTTTGCAGCTCAAATGGGAAATGAAGCAGCGCTGCGTCGGGTTTGGAGGATTGAAGTGAGCACATTTGGAAAATACTGTCACTTTAGGTTTATGGTACTTACGGTTAGTCATTAAGGCTCCACCTTCGCAACTTTGCCCCAGGTGTGGTGACCCTCAGGCTAAATCACCAATCAGCTCTCTCCCCTCAAAGAGGAAAGCAGCCAATGGTCATCTGGAACTATGGCGACTTTACTGTATCTATTTATGGAAAAGGGACTATGAACTATTCTAAAAATAGGTGAAGAACGTCAACTAGAAGAGGGCTAATTTCAGTGACTGGATTAGGGTTCTGGGCCAGCTTTACTTTGATGAGGGCAATTTCAATGCTCCGGCGAGGATGGACACCTGATTGGAGGAGGAGTGCAAACATGGAGCTGTAGGAAAGAGGGAGATGATTTGGAGCGACGACAATACATTCAAGCATTTGAACGAAAGTACAGTGGGTTGCAGCTTGCAAGGACAAAGCAGTCGTGTGAAGTTTTTGTTTGAAGGGACAAATGATGAGAGATTTGAAAAGTAGTCCATGCCCAAGGTGAACTATTTCTGCAGCTTAAAATTCCAATCGTGAAGACAGACTAAACGGTCAGACTGAATGAAGCATTTCAGTTGAGATGCGAAGCGTTTAAGCTTTGTATATGAAGTTAGGAATTGGGAGCGCTGTGTAAAGAACCGGATGTTTGATGTGAGGGCATCCCCAAACCCAGAAGGGTAACTTGGAATGCCGGTTCCTAATTGTTTATTTTGCAATTTGGTACATGAGAGGAAAGATATGCAAACCAGTGAGGAAAGGTCCAGTCATGTAATCATTAAAATACAAGAATATTTATTAAACTGTAAACCATACAAGGCAACAATAAAGAAGAAAATTACAACCAACTGCAATAATGGCTACACACACACACAATGCACTTGAGTGAACCTCATTCCAGATCCATCTATTTCCCAAAACTGAGAATATTCCTTTCCCAAATCAACAATCCACAAGTTTTAAATCGGAGGAAAATCTAGCAAATAATTACCGCACATGACTGTATTTTGGAGAACTAGTTATGAGGTTTCAACAGTGGCTTTCAGCACAGAAGCCTGCTTTCGGGACAACTCAGTTTCCGGCTGGGCATGGCAGTAATCTTGGTTGCTCGTCAGCTGTGTGCCTGCAGTACAGGAGTAAACCCTGCCACGGATACGTTTTATCCCTTTTGATCTTGTCCTATCTAAACAACTAGTCTTGCAAGTGCGATATCCATTTTTATTTCTCCGTTTGAACTCTCTTCTCTTCTCCCCCCCCCCCTCGCATATCCTTAACTCCGGCAATTCTATGCCCCATTGTTCTCCAACTCACTTAAGTAAACATCTGTTCACCCCGTTACGGTAATCTGCATATCAAAAGCACTCCGTGCAACTGAACCCTGAGCAATTTCCTTTTATCCAATTCTTTAATCTTAATTTTAATCCAAGTTTTTTGTGTTGTTTGGAAGGTCAGTGAGCAACAGGCAAGGACAGGACAGATATGGGAAGAGTTGCGATGGCTCATCAATCTCAATAGGCGACATCAAATTAATCTCAATTTAAACATCAAGCGAAATTGGTCAAAGGCTGGGGTTCACCTTCAAGGTCAGCCAAAATTACCTTCAAATCATGAGAAGCAGCTTATTTAATACATACATGAATACAAATAACATAACCCAAATCCTTCAATCAATAAAGGACCAACATGCATTATAAACAGCATGGTAGTGTAGTGGTTAGCACAGTTGCTTCACAGCTCCAGGGTCCCAGGCTCGATTCCCCGCTTGGCTCACTGTCTGTGCGGAGTCTGCACGTTCGCCCCGATTCTACGTGGGTTTCCTCCGGGTGCTCCGGTTTCCTCCCACAGTCCAAAGATGTGCAGGTTAGGTGGATTGGCCGTGATAAATTGCCCTTAGTGTCCAAAAAAGATTAAGTGGGGTTACTGGGTTATGGGGAAAGGGTGGAGGTGTGGGCATGGGTAGGGTGCTCTTTCCAAGGGCCGGTGCAGACTCGATGGGCCAAATGGCCTCCTTCAGCACTACAATTTCTATGATTCTATGATGATGCAGCAGAAAATAATCACCTCGATAAGGCAATAAAATTGGTAAATATGAACTTGTCACAAAGGCATTCCATCATATTGATGCCCGCACCCCCCCACCCCCCCAAAGAGCTTAAACTATTGTGCACCACTGCAGAAATAGCCATACAAAAAGTGCACTATTTTATGGAGCTAGGACAACAGGGAATTCATAACATGGACAAATTGTACTCTAGGAGGACTCTGGATGGCTCAAATTAGCTGTTGTGCCCACCATTGCTGTTAGATTTACAAACTAAACAATTTACATCAGAAAATTTAAATAGGTGAAATTACATTTAAACAATGTCAAATGATAACAAATGGTTAACAGTAAATTGAACTGAATCAAAGAAAATCTGAAGGGAGTCTTGGGTAAAGGAGGGAAATCATATAAACAGGCTGTTACTCTGAAAAGAAAAAGAAAAGCTGGAAAGAAACATCGGAGGCACACGAAGATACATTTCAAAAGTGTGCAAAAGAAAAGTTTGCAGAGAGAAGTGAAGGACTAAACATTTCAAAGCTGTGCGAGAAAACTTGAAGCAAATTACCAAGTAACTGAAAAAGGTGTTTAAATCTGATTAGTCGAGCAGAGTAGAACAGAACATGGAAGATTACAATCAGAGAAATTACCTACAACATATCAGTATTACAGAGTGAACGCTAACCCCTTAAAAAAGCCAAACTAAACATTGCAGTTCATAGAACATAGTGCAGAAGGAGGCCATTTGGCCCATCGAGTCTGCACCGACCCATTTAAGCCTTCACTTCCACCCTACCCCCATAACCCAATAACCCCATCTAACCTTTTTGGACATGAAGGGCAATTGAGCATGGCCAAACCACCAAACCTGCACATCTTTGGACTGTGGGAGGAAACCAGAGCACCCGGAGGAAACCCACGCAGACACGGGGAGAACGTGCAGACTCCGGACAGACAGTGACCCAGCGGGGAATCGAACCTGGGACCCTGCCGCTGTGAAGCCACAAGTGCTAACCACTGTGCTACCCCTATTAGTTCAAACCAATAGGAACGACCCAGTTGATTGGAAGCTGTCCAAGGCTGGTTCAAAACAACAGTTGCTCATCTTTACGGATATTAAAATTCACCCAATTACTCTGGAATGCTAAAGACTGCAAAATTGACCGAGATAAAAGTTTTCCAGATAGATTACACCACTCAGTAAAAAAAACAAGAAATTATATGAATAATCAAGGTAATCAACAGGAACTGAATTTTTTCTACGAGACATAAAACTTTGACAAAAATTATTACTAACAATTTAATGAGAAAGTCTTTCATGAAGCTCAAGTGAAGAACAGGGGAAGGGTTAGTTAAGTTACTCTTGCGGAGCCAACGGACTCTAACGAATGGCCTCCTTCTGTGCTGTAATCATTGTGATTTCATTTAAAACATGGAACAAGGAAAAAAAACTGAAAAAAGGAAATAGCCAGCAACTCAAATGAAACACTAATGTTACTGTTGCAGACAACTCGACAGGTAGGTGACTGTGTACACAGGTTAACATATCAGTACTACTGAAAAATCAAAACACCATTATCTCCTGCATAAAATACATTAATAGCAGAGATTCCACTTTTAAAGCTTCCTCCCAGTAAGCAGAAAGCAGTCAACTATTTAATTCAGATCAATGGCCATTTATTTTTAGGTGCCACAGAACAGAGAAAGAAAGATTAAAGAAAGATTTGGTGGATCAGCGTTTTTTTCTTTAAAGCGACAAAGGAAAAAGGTCAGTTTACTTGAGGGTTGTTCTGGAACAACATTTTCGGACAGATTTTCTCCAGCCTGAAGGGTCCTTTCAAATTATTTATTGCCATTGACACAATTAACTCCAACCTAAATGGGAAGCGGGTTTAAAAAAAGTGGACATGAATTGTCCAAAATTAAAATAATCGCTGGCCTTTCCAAATCAGGATATGGTACATAGAGCTCAAATAAAATTTGCTAAAAATATTTTAAGTTTGTGACTAAGGTAGAGTACATTGTTATTTACATGATACTGTATTTGCATTGTTGTACAATTGTTATTGCCACATGTATCAGTTCATCAATTTAGTTAACATCCTTTGACACTATTTGTATGCATAACAATGGAGTGTGTGTTAAGACTAAACGCAATCCAATTTAGAATAGTCATGATTGAATGTATCTTGGCTGTGTCAATTGTTTTGCAACACAGGAAACAATAAGTGTCTGTCCAGTGACAAAAAAAATTCTAGGAAAGTTACAAGTTTTATATATTAGTACCAAGAGAGGTTAGTTGAAGTCTGATAGTGATAAATTTAAAAAAAAGGAAAATCATTTTCCTGCTGTTCTCATGGTTAAACAATCCCCAGCACTTGTAATTGAAACAATTACACCAACTGACCTTTAATTGAAGATGGGAGAATGTGGTGACAAGTTTGCATCAGACAAAGGCATGGTTCTATGTTTGATGAAGGAAGACTTCAGACCAAGTGAAAATTGAATTGTGACTTCGGCCCAGATTGTAGTTAGCGGCAAAGCCACATTACTCACTGCTGATCTTGAAGAAAACAGTCTATTAAGGTCTTGTGATCTTTGGTGTGGTGTGGATTTCCCATCTCCTGACATTGGTTTGAGTCTGGTGCCCAAGTCAAGGTGAGTTCCAGGTGTTCAGCTGTAGTGATACCATTATAGCTGCCAAACACATTTGAAAAATTCTCAAATGGAGAAACTAGTACCTCTCGCCCAGCATTGACTATGAACTAAAGCCCACACAATAAAAACTCATCCGCTCTTCATGGACAGTGCAAACAGACAAGATTGTCAGTTCAGGGATTTCTAATAGATTGTGGAGCCTGCTGCACACCATGAGAAAGCATAGAGTCACTAATAACTTCTGATTCCCATGTTTAACTGTGCGCGCAGCGGACTCCAGACATTTCTGTCAGTTTGAGGAGTACTGATGGCGGATGCTGACAGTTTTACAGTCATTACTGTCGCAAAATCAGGAGCCCCGAGTATTTAAAATTACACATTAGGCTGCAAGTTAGAGAGAGTGAGACAGAAAGAATTTAAAGTGAAGCACAAATGAGGGGAGTTGAGTGCAACTACTTCAAGCAAACAGAAGGGATGGAAAATATGCTCCAGGAAGCCTGAATCTAAAGGATCTGCTAAAGGTGTCACAATCTAAATGTTTGTATATGGTTATCGACACCAATAAAAAAATCCTTCTCAAAGCAGATAATGGCTGCCTTGCTAAATTGACTACAATGTTTGTACAGTGTCCCTGTAATCATGGAACATGAAATGCTGTTTGTTGTGTCCAAGTTGACAATTGTATCGTATTAATGGATGTGGTCAAATAAAAAAAAACTTAGTCTGTAAAGTGTATCAATTCAGATCTCAAGTAGAACGGTTAATAGGTTTTCACTGCTACATCATTAAATTGAAGACTTCTGAATTACTATAATCATAACCCAATGCCAAAAGGAATCTTTATTAGTGTCACAAGTAGGCTTACTAGGAATGAAGTTACCATATGATAATCCTCTAGTCGCCACATTCCGGCGCTTGTTCGGGTACACAGAGGGAGAATTCAGAATGGCCAATTCACCTAACAAGCACGTCTTTCAGGACTTGCGGGAGGAAACCGGAGCACCCACGCAGACACGGGGAGAACGTGCAGACTCCACACAGTGATCCAAGCCGGGTCCATGGGGCTGTGAAGCAATAATGCTAACCACTATGCTACCGTACCGCCCACAAATAAAGCTAAATACTACAGAAATGACTACTTGCAAATTCACACTTAATTTATTAATTCAATTTAGAAAATGTGCACAAGAGGGAATTTTAGATCAGAAACAAGCATGTTCAGTTACCTAGAAGTGACAGCCCTTTTCTCTTGTGAGGCAGTTACATTTTGTTACCCTTTACACAAGGACACATTCTTCTTGCCAGCGTAGAATGCAGTGTGCTACTTATAGTTTCTAAACTTACTCACAAGGAGGCTTGCAAAACAAATGTTCCTCTGCTCAAGAAAATGCATTGGGATACCATCCTCACTTCCTGGAGTGCATCTCAGTGGATATTAACCATCATCTTTTCTCAGGCAATTTGCTGAATCACCTGTAATGGCTTTTCTTCCTGATCCTGCACCATGTGTACACCAAGGATTTATCCACAGGCCCCCCTGAACTGCTCATTTAAATGCTGCATGATCCCCAAGGGCTGGTTTAGCACAATGAGCTAAATCACTGGCTTTTAAAGCAGACCAAGGCAGGCCAGCAGCACGGTTCAATTACCGTACCAGCCTCCCCGAACAGGCACCGGAATGTGGCGACTAGGGGCTTTTCACAGTAACTTCATTTGAAGCCTACTTGTGGCAATAAGCGATTTTCATTTCATTTTTCAAAAGCCAGTTTCCACATGTTCACTAATGATACCCAGTTGTCTCAAAGCTTCCAGTGTCTGATTTGTCAGACTGCTTGCCTGACATTCAATATCGGGTGAGCAGCAATTTGCTTAAATCTTTAATGGTCCCTGCCACTGTGCTAACAGTCCGGAGGTTGAGCCAGCCTGTTCACAACCGTGTGTGTAAATACTAGGCCAGGGTGAGCTTCCAAGCATGTATCCACACCTTTAAACCTACAGAGTTCCACCTTCATGACAATGCCCGACTTCACCCCACTTTAGTTCATCAGCTGCTCATACCCTTATCTGGTGTTACATCGAGAGCTCATCCATGCCTGTTATATCTGAACTTGACTATTCCAAACACATTCTGCTGGTCTCTCACATTCTATCCTCCATAAGCTGGAAGTCATCCAAAGCTCTGCTGCTCATGTCCAACTCTCACCCCAGTCTTGTTCACCCACCATCCCTGCAGTTACTGATCAACAGTGGCACCACTTAAACAGGAGCCAAATTTTAAAAATGCTCATCCTCACTTTCAAATCCCTAAATGGTCTCATCTCTCCTTGCTCCTCCAGTCCCAGAACTCTTAGATGTCCACGTTCCGTCATGGCTTTGAGCATCCCAATTAATTACTGCACCATTGGTGGCTGTACCATCAATTACCAAGGCTCTAATCCCTGGGAATTCCCACCCTGAACCCTTCTTCCATAAAACCTCACTCTCATCTCATGTGGCTCAGTGTTAAATTGTCTCAATGCTTTTAGAGAGGTCTTCTAAGACAGTGGAGACCATCCCGACCTCTGATCCAGAAGTTCTGGGTTCAAGCCCCACTCTACGACCATGTCCAAGGAAAGTGTATTCATAACGCGGCCGAACGGGTAGAGGATTAATTTGTAAATCCTTCCAACATACATTAATGGCAGGTGATAAGAGCGGGAGATATTTCTGGTAAGCCATGAAAAGCATTTGGAGCCTCGAACATTACTACCCATAACTCCAGGCTACAGCAATAAGTGACACAGCAACCCAGACTCCTTGGAGGGGATGGGGGTTGGCTCAAATGGCTGGACAGCTGCTGTGCATCACGGACCTACCTTTCCCCCCCCTAACTGGTGAATGCTTTGGCACTGTGGATCAGGCCCGTCTTTGGGTACCAAACACAAGAAAAATAATGCTCTTATGAAGAACTTTGGATCGCTATATTAAAAAGGGGCTATATGAACACAAATGGTCATTGATGCAAGTCAGATTTCTTCCAGGAATTGAGAGTTCTGAAAACAAGTTGAAATAACTTTCTTACCAGAAATTGAGCACAATGATAATTACAATTCAGCAAGCTACAAGAGCTCCCAAACAATCATTTATACTTATAATACATTTAAATTTAAAATGACAATTTAAGGGTGCAACAAAAATATTCATTGTGGTGTATTTTTAAGTAAAGAGTTCCATTCAATGGAATGGAATCAAAAATGCATATTACTGACATACTTGAAAATAAGAATATATGAGCTCACGAAGCTTTGACTTACACAGGGGTAGAAGGCAGGGGTGCCCGCTGTCGCCGCTGCTGTTTGCGCTGGCCATAGAGCCATTGGCGATGGCTCTCAGGGGGTCGGCAGAGTGGCAGGGGATAATAAGGGGACAGAGGGAGCATCGGGTGTCGCTCTATGCCGATGACCTCTTGCTGTATGTTTCGGATCCGTTGGAGAGTTTGGGAAGGATTATGGGCCTGTTTGGGAGGTTTGGAGGGTTCTCGGGATACAAGCTGAATGTAGGGAAAAGCGAGGTATTGCCTGTGAATGAGCTGGCACAGCGGGCTAATTTTGGGGGGGGGGGGGATGCCATTTATGGTAGCGAGGGATAGGTTTAGGTACTTGGGGATTCAGGCAGCGAGGGAATGGACAGGGCTCCATAAGTGGAACTTAAAGCTGGTGGAGGAGACCAGGGAGGATCTTAAGAGGTGGGATACACTGCACCTAACGTTGGCGGGGAGGATCCAAGTGGTGAAAGTGAATATTCTGCCGAGGTTCTAGTTTATCTTTCAGGCTCTCCCGATCTTTATACCAAAGGCCTTTTTCCGGAAAGTGGACCCAATCAACTCTGACTTTGTATGGGCGGGGAAGGTGCCGAGGGTGGGGAGGACCCTGCCTCAGAGGCAGAGGCAGCAGGGGGGCTGGCGTTGCCAAACTTGCTTCATTACTATTGGGCGGCGAAGGTGGACAAGGTGCGGCGGTGGTGGGAAGGAGAAGGGATATAGTAGGTTAGGATGGAGGAAGAATCTTGTAAGGAGTCTAGTTTGAGGTCTATGGTGACAGCAGCATTGCCAATGGCTCCGAGTAGGTATTCAGGGAGCCCAGTGGTGCAGTCCACGGTGAAGATATGGGATCAGCTGAGGAGGCATTTTAGGGTGGAAGGGATGTTGGTGCTAACGCCACTGTGCGAGAATCATGGGTTAGAGCTGGGGGGGGATGGATAGTGTATACAGGAGGTGGAGGGAGGTGGGGCTGGCCAAGGTGAGGGATTTGTATATGGAGGAAGGGTTCGCCAGTCTGGAGGAGCTAAGGGAGATGGGAGAGCTGCCGAGGGGTAGTGAGTTCAGGTATCTACAGGTTAGGGACTTTGCACGAAAGGTCTGGAAGGGGTTCCCTAGATTTCCGGGATACGCCCTGCTGGAGCGACTGCTGCTTCCAGATGTGGAAGGGGAGGGAAGAATTGGTGATATAGATAAGTGGCTGGGGGAGTAGGGAGGTGAGCAGGTGGTGAAGATCAAGGAGAAATGGGATGAGGAGTTTCAATTGGGAATGGAGATCAATTGGGGTGTATGGAGTGAGGCACTGCGAAAGGTAAATGGGACCTCCTCTTGTGCAAGGATGAGCCTGACAGTTTTAGGTGGTGCACAAGGTGCATATGACTCGGGCGAGAATGAGTGGGTTCTTTCAGGGGTAGCAGATGAGTGAGAGAGGTGTGGGCAGGGGCCAGCGAATCATGTGCAAACATTTTGGGGTTGTGAAAAATTGGTAAGATTCTGGGTGGGAGTGTTCACGGTCTTAGCCAGGATAGTGAAGGAGGGAGTGGACCCGGACCCTTTGGTGGCGATATTTGGGGTTTCAGAGAAGCCGGAGCTCATGGAGAGGAGGAAGGCCGATGTCTTGGCCTTCGCCTCTCTGATTGCACGGCGACGAGTTTTGCTGGAGTGGCGGTCGGCATCGCCACCGGGGTTAGCAGCATGGCTGGGTGACCTGTATGACTTCCTGTGGTTAGAGAAGATAAAGTATGAGTCAAGGGGCTCAGCAGGGGAGTTTGAGAAAAGGTGGGGGATGTTTGTGACCGTGTTTGAGGAGCTGTTCGTCGCAGGGAGTGGGGGAGGTTGAAAAAGGAGAAAAATCTGTACAAACTGTACAGTTAATTGTTGGGATGAATGTTTCCCGGGGTGTTTATTTGTTGTAACCTACTTTGATACAAGTTTGCATAAAATGCGTTTAAAAAAAAAGGAAGAGTTTAGATTAGGCGCAGTATTTGTGAATTCTCAAGAATTTTGTGTAACTGATCAAAAAGCATCAAACATGCACATTGCTCTTTCTCGAGATCAGTGTTTTTGGGGGGGGGGGGGGGGGGGGGGGGTGGAGACTGCAACCGAGGAGCCAGGTTCTCTTCTGGGTTTCAATAGAGGACACCTGATTGGAGAGTGATCTAAACCTTATTCAGAACAATTGCATATTTGATAGGAATAGATAACAGAAGTATGATGCTTCTCACAATTGGATTAATAGTCCATAACTGTATAGAGCTTCATGTCTTTGATAATGAAAATAACTGACGTATGTCTGGAATGAACTCACAAAACCAAACAAGTGCAAGGTTTCTTGTTTTCCAAATGATTTAAACAGGGACATGGCACAGTAAAATATTAGATATGTTTGTCGTTAAAACACTGGTTGAGGTATCCAGCAAGGCACGTTGCAATAGTACTGTTTCATTGCATGGATATTCAATTTGTCAGTAAAATTCCCCAGAGAATAGAAAGCTGCTAAATGCTCAAATTATAAATGGAAATACATTCATGCAGGTAAAATTACCATTACATATTCAACTATCGGTCTTCTGTTAAACCAGTTAGGTGCAAATGACAATTGTTCTACGCATTAGTTATGGCTCTTTTGGCATTTCCTAATACGACCATCTCGACCACATATGCATAATTCCTTCCAGCTATATTCTTTCCTCAGTTCCGGTTTTACGGAGTTTTCAAGATTAGCTATTTCATGTCTGGTTATTTTTCTCCTCCCTTGCGGTTTAAAAGTTCAGCACATTCAGTACTTACCTACTGATCATGGATTTTTTTCCCCCTCTTCCAGCACCTCACTCAGGGTGCAATATTTACAAAAGATAGAATATCACTTTGTTATATTATCCTGCTGTCTACTTTTGAAAACCTTTAGAGTTAAGAAATATGATTCCAACGGTGCTTCTTTTCTAAAAAAAAAAGTTGTCATCCCCTCCAGACAAACTACCTTCTGCCAGGTAGGCAGAATGCACTGCTCCCAATAGGAGGTAAATGTTCCTCATTTGCACTTCTGTTGCAGAACTTCATACCAGGAGTTCATTGGAAGAGAAAAAAAGTGGGCCAAGTGTATATTCGGTCTGATTCTTAAATTCTAATGGGTAGAAAATGGGACGATCTGCAAAAATAGGCGTTAAATTCCAGTCGAGACAAGTCAATTTGACCCTTGTACTACACAACTGAAAGTCAAATGGTGTTGAAGTCAGGATTTAAACCAAAGCAGTGGTGCACAAGTGGGACTAAACCAACCTTGTAGGGAATTGTAAATTGTCAGTGGCAGCCTGCACCATTATAACACCCCCAACATTAAAAAATCAACATTAAAAAATCAAAGCACCTCAAGTGGCTTGGGAGCCTGAATGGCAAACAGGAAACATTATACATATATTTTTTAAAAAAGTATGCCAAATGTAAACTGTAGTTGCCAAATCGTTGCTGTGTAACTTATAACACATGTAATTTCATAATTATTAACACAAAGATTATTTCATCGAACAGAATGGGATATAGATTGCAAAACTCACGAGGCTAATAGCTAATATTAAATGGTTAAGCTTCGCTCTTGTAGTTCTCAAACTGCTATATTACATATATTTTATATATATTAAAAAAAAGGGAACTGGGGGTTGCTAAGGCTAGACATGTACTGTTACTTTAGCTGGACAAATTGGGAGTCCTGTTGTTCTCTTAATGGAAAATGCTCAAGTTCTATGTAGCTGCTATTATAGCATGGACTGGACAACTTATTTATTGGCCTCAGCAAAGACACTGTCCACCAAGAGTAGATTTGTGACCATTATCAAACAACGTCATACAATTGTTGGCCACACCAAACAAATTCAGCAGAATGAAATACCTCGACGTATTTCCTACAACATGATAGGGCTGGATTATTGTAGGCAATGCATCGAAGAAAATCCATTAATATTTGATCAGAACTGGTTGTTCAATAAAACTTTAGGAATATAGTATTTGGTTTTACTCACTAGCTGGCAGATCCCACACACTTAAATACATCTGTAAATCACAGTTAGGGTTCAACACCAATTTGAATGTTTTTTTCTTTTTTCCAATGAAGGGGCAATTTAGTGTGGCCGATTCACCTACCCTGAACATCTTTGGGTTGGGGGGGGGGGGGGGGGGGGGGGGGGGTGAGACCCATGCAGACACGGGGAGAATGTGTAAACTCCACATGGACAGTGACCCGGGGCTGGGATCGAACCTGGGTCCTCGGTGCAGTGAGGCAGCAATACTAACCACTGTGCTACAATGCCACCCAAACTTGAATTGTTTTGAGAAAAGTCACCAAACATTAAAGTTGACCTTGGCACAGATTGTTATTTACTGTACCTAACTTTACAGGAAATATCCTGACCCAGTGGTGGAATTTCTGGAGGGTTGGGAGGGAGAGAAGAAAAGAATCAAGAGGTTAATATTTTAGATAAGCGGAATATTTAATTATTCTTTCAAAAAGGTGAAAGCACTAAATGACCTACAAAAAGTAGATTGAAAAGAATTCTCGAAGTACATAGGTACTTTATTCAGACGAGTCTCTTCAGCCAGCATCCAGCACTTTTCGTCAATCACGGTTCACAGGTGAACAATCCCCAGTAGTTTGGCGAGAGTAGCTGGACGCATTAAAAATGAAGCTGGGAGCTTTGATCATCTTGTATTTGGCTCATCATGTAGCAGTATTGGTCCATGTCCATACTAAGTATTGCAGCTGAGGCAGTTAGAATTATAGTCATGATTTAAAAAGAGAAATCAAACCGGTACGAGTGTTAAGTCCGCCGACACCTTTTTCGTTGGCAAGCTTCAGGGTCTACTGAGGAACTAAAGGAATCACTGCTTGATGAGCTGCATGCAGTCTCTTTGCCACTGCCTTCATGATTCATAGAGAGGACCCATCCCAATCGATTGCAGAGCATCCGTTTCAGACCTGGGGGTAGGGGAAGAACCTCCAATTTGTCATTGTGATCAGGTAATAGTTGTCGGAGTCGTAGACAGCAGAGGTACTGAAGAGAGGTTGGGGAGAAACAAGATCTAATCACTTTCATACTGCTCCTCGCTGCAGTTGAGCAAACCATTGGGAAGAACTTCTTGTTTTGAAGCTTAGTAGCTGCAACTCCTTTGTAAGGAAAAAAAACACTTGTTAATGCCAGTGGGACACACACCACAACTGTAATTTCACAATACAACTACCTTGCACAATTGCAAATATTACAACCACAGCAGATGTTATTTGCTGATTAAGCCAGGTCCCAGAGGGAAACATGGCTTACTGATCATAACCCTTTGTATTGGTCTTCTGAAAAAGAGGGGAAGAAAACCCACTGATACTAAGAGCATAAAATTCCTGCAACACTGTTTAAAAAACGTCCTCGGTACCGAGAGACAGCAGCGCTAACCACTGCGCCAACATGCTGCCCACAAAAACAAATAAAGGATTAATAAGAAAAGAAAACATAGGCACACAAGATTCAAGTTACACAGTTAAAACAGTATTACAAAACTTCCCCAAAAGAACTTACTTGGTCAGAAAAAGTAAACACCTTCTTGGTTTGGCACAGTGGGCTAAACAGCTGGCTTGTAATGCAGAACAATGCCAGCAGCGTGGGTTCAATTCCCGTACCGGCCTCCCCGAACAGGCGCTTTCCTTGTTTAAGTTCCTTATTCTCCTTCCCTTTGAAATTTAACAGCTGAAAAGCTAAGCCCTTACCTATCTTCCAATGCAATTTTTTAAACCTAACCTATTTATTTATAAATGGCCTTATTACAAATATATGCCTTTAACACCTTTACTATTATCTCTCCAAGACAAGTTGTCTCTACTAACTTTTCCTCAGCTTAGTTAAATCATTTACACAGAACACAATATTCCCCAGAACTACTCAAAATAACATCCATCACAAAAATCACACTAAATTCAAAAGTGCTGCTCAAATATCATCGTAGTACAAACTGATTTTGCCAGATCAGCTGTTGCCAGAAAGAAATATGCCCTTTTAAAAGATTCAGAGTAAACATGGCCAATTGTAGAATTTTCTCCTAAAGCATAAAGTGCCATGTCAGTAACCCATATAGTTTCTACTTCCAAAGGATCATATGTAGGAAACTACTTCACTGTCAAATCTTTTAAATGGCAAGATTATCTCAAGCAAGGGCAAACATGTACCAAGACCATTATTTGTACAAAACAGAAGAAACTGAATTCTATGGAAAATAAAGAATTATCCAGTACCCTCTGCACAAGTCTCTCATCCTGCAGGTGCAAATAGTTTACACCAGCAGTGACACTGATATTTCACAATTTTATATTTAACTTTAAAAAAAAAAACAATTTTAGAGGTATTTTTTGGCATTGTAAACCGTTACAGACGACAGAAATATGCAAACATCAATGGAAAACCAACACTTCAACCAAACCATAATGCACATACCCACTCCTCTCCCATAGATATTACCCGCCGATTTATCCCTCCTACTCTACTCTAATCTCCCCGCCCCCCCCACCTGCTGACGTTCACTCTCCCACGAAGAAGTCAATGAATGGTTGGCACCTTCAGGCGAACCCCAATACAGATCCCCTCAAGGCGAACTTGGTTTTTTTCCATACCCAGAAAACTTGACATGTCCGAAAGCCATAGTTCGGTCTTCGGGGGTTTTGAGTCCCTCCATGCCAGCAGCATTCGCCGCCGGGCTATCAGGGAAGCAAAGGCCAGAATATCGGCCTCTTTCTCCCCCTGGACTCCCGGGTCTTCCGAAACCCCGAAAATTGCCACCTCTGGACTCATCACCACCCTTGTTTTCAGCACCTGGGACATGACCCCCGCAAATCCCTCCCAATACCCCCCAAGCTTAGGGCATGCCCAAAACATATGAACGTGGTTCGCTGGTCCTCCCTCGCATCTAGCGCACTGGTCCTCAACCCCAAAGAATTTGCTCATCCGAGCCACCGTCATGTGGGCCCGGGGAATGACCTTAAACTGAATCAGGCTGAGCCTGGCACATGTTGCGGTTGAGTTTACCCTACTCAGGGCTTCCGCCCATACCCAGTCCTCCATTTCCCCGCCGAGCACCTCCTCCCATTTGAGTTTCAGTTCCTCCGTCTGGGACTCTTCCCCCTTCATGAGCACCTTGTAAATATCCGAGACTCTACTCTCTCTTCCTTCTCCTCTAGAGACTATTCTGTCCTGGATCCCTATTGGCGGGAGGCGTGGGAAGGATGGAACCTGTCTGCGTACAAAGTCCCGCACCTGCAAGTACCTAAAGTCATTTCCCCTTTCCAGCCCAGCTTTCTCCTCCAACTCCCTCAAACTCGCAAAGATCCTCTCCAGGAACACATCGCCCACCCTCCTCATCCCCGCCCGCCGCCATGTTCGAAACCCTCCATCAATGTTCCCGGGGGCGAATCGATGGTTATCACAAATTGGAGCCCAGACCGACGCACCCACCTCCACTGCATGCTTTCCCCACTGGCCCCAAATCACCAGGACCGCCCACTACCGGGCTGGTGGAGTACCTGGCTGGTGCAAGCGGTAGGGGAGCCGTGACCAGGACTGCCAGACTGGTGCCCCTGCATGAAGCCACCTCCACTCACTCCCAGATAGACCCCGTACCCACCATCCACTTTCTTATCATGGCTATGTTAGCCGCCCAGTAGTAGTTGATCAGATTCGGCAATGCCAGTCCCCCCTCGCTGCGGCTCTTTTCAAGCATCGCCTTCCTCACCCGCAGGGATTTTACTGCCCAGCAAAGCTCATGATGATTTTGCCGGTCCTTTTGAAGAATGACCGTGGGATAAAGATTGGGAGGCACTGGGAGATGAACAGGAATCTAGGGAGGATTGTCATCTTTACCGTCTGCACCCTCCCTGCAAGTGACAGCGGGAGTGCATCCCACCCCCGAAACGCCCTCTTCATTTGTTCCACCACTCTAGTCAAATTTAACTTATGTAACCTGCCCCAGTCTTGTGCCACCTGTACCCCCAAGTACCGGAAACTTTCCCCAACCAGTCTAAATGGCAGCTCCTTCAGCCTATTCTCCTGGCCCCTTGCCTGCACTACAAACATCTCACTCTTGGCCATATTTAATTTGTACCCTGAGAACCTGCCAAATTTCCTCAATGTTTCCAGTATATTTTCCATCCCGGCCAGTGGGTCCGACATGTACAGGAGCAGGTCATCCGCATAGAGAGAGACCCTGTGCTCCCCCCCTCCTAGTCATTCCCTTCCACCCCTTTGCAGCTCTCAGCGCAATCGCCAACGGTTCTATGGCCAGCACGAACAGCAACGGGGGGAGTGGGCATCCCCGTCTGGTCCCGCGATGTAGTCTTAAGTAACCTGACATTATCCAGTTCGTCCTTACGCTAGCTTTTGGTGCCTGGTACAATAGTCTGACCCAATTAACCAGTCCCTCCCTGAACCCAAACCGTCTGAGTACCTCCTACAAATAGTCCCACTCCACCCGGTCGAAGGCCTTCTCAACGTCCATTGCCACCACTACCTCCACCTCCTTGCCCGTCGGGGGCATCATAATCACATTAAGCAATCTTCTCAAGTTGGCTGTCAGCTGCCTGCCTTTCACAAACCCTGTTTGGTCGTCTCCAAACACCTCCAGTACACAGTCCTCTATTCTAATCGCCAGGACCTTGGCCAGGAGCTCGGCATCCACATTGATCAGGGAGATTGGCCTGTATGACCCGCACGATTCCGGGTCCTTGTTCCGCTTTAATATCAACGAGATGGTGGCTTGCGACGTCGTCGGAGGCAGGGTCCCTCGCCTCATTAAAAAGGGATTCGGGGATATAGTGTACGGGCCGGAGAGTGGAGCTGAGTCCACAAAGATCAGCCATGATCTCATTGAATGGCGGAGCAGGCTCGAGGGGCCAGATGGCCTACTCCTGTTCCTAGTTCTTATTATGTGAACACACGTGCCCTTTTGACTGGCCCATTTAGTCCTCTGACATTCCAGGAGATCAGCCTGGTTGGGGGGCACCCCCCCACCCCACACCGGTCAGCCATAACCTTTCTTGGGCCCGCGCGCCGCGTTTGGCTCGCCTCTTGTCCGCCCACGTCCCTTTCTGAGCATTAATAAAATAGCACCACAGTAACACAGACAGTACCCGTTTATCACCTACCTGAAACAAACATAAAAACCATAGACATAAAAAAAACCCAACCAACATGTTTAATCCCCATTGCTTACCGGCCACCTTTATTTTACAATGAAGGCTCCAGCACACCCAGGGAACACGACGAAAGGTACCAACAACAGCAGAAAAAAAAAGAGGGGAAAAAAAAAGAGCATACGAGAGGGGGATCCCCTCCCACCCCCCGCATCCCCATCGGCAAAAGCTGCCCAAAAATACAACACATGGCACCTTTAAAGCAGTAAACAGTCGACCGTCAGTCAAGGCACAGTAGGCATCCCCCAAACGATAACTCTCAAACCCTAGCTTGTGTCCGTGGGTCCTTTTTTCAGGACCAGCCCCTGATCCCTCACGAAGTCCATCGCTTCTGCGGGCTTGGAGAAATAGTGGTGTTGGCCCTGATGCGTGACCCAAAGATGAGCCGGGAAGAGCAGACCAAACTTCACATGCTTTTTAAATAACACCTCCTTAACTGGTTTAAAGGCTGCTTGACGCCTGGCCACCTCCTGGCTTCGGTCCTGATAAATGCGAAGAACACTGTTAGTCCATGTGCTGCTCTTAGCGCTCTTTGCCCACTGCAACACCCGCTCCTTCTCCACAAACCTGTGGAACCCGTTCACCATCGGACGGGGGGGGTGGCCCCCCCGGACGCATCTGCCTCGCCCGTACTCTGTGTCCCCTCCAGCACCGCCGGTCGCGGAAAGGCGTCAGCCCCAACAGTTGCATCAACAGGTCAGCCACAAACTGTGGCATCTGTTCCCTCAGCCCCCTCCGGGAGGCCGATGATCCTCAGATTTTGTCTGCGGGCTCTATTTTCTAGCTCCTCTACTCTGTCCAGCAGTCTTCTTGGTGTCTCTCCTTCAGCCCATCGACTTCTAGCGCAGCCATCGTCTGCACGTCTGCCTGCTCCTCCACCGCCTCCCCCAGCTCCTTAACATTTTTGTCCTGGGCATCCAATCTCTGGTTCAATTGATCCACTGCCTTCTGAAGTGGGTCCAAGTTATCCCGCTTCAATAATTCAAAACTGCTTTTTATCACCTGCAGCATGTTTTCCAGCGCTTGCTGGATCGCCGGGTCAGAGGTCCGTAGATCCGCCATCTTTGCCCCCGGGTCAGCGTCCCCTGCACCTTGCCTTTGTCCTTCCCTCTCCCGTTTTTGCTGCTTTCTGCTCTCCTGCGGTTCCATGCAGCTCTGCCCGTTCCTCAGCACCTCCGTGGCCGTCTTTCCAGCGCTACGCAGTCACGCAAAACCGGGGAATCAGGTCCTCAAATCCCGCCGGAGTGAGAGCCACCAAATGTGCGATTCACTCACTCATCGCCGCCACCGGAAGTCTTATATTTAACTTTTAAGTGAAATTCAAAGTTATTCCTTTGCTTTCAGATCTGTAGCAAGATTATAACTGCAAAAGTATTTAAACTAAGCTACCGGATGTCAATTCACTAGAAAGTTCTGGTGGTCATTGGAATGCAACTGGCTTTGATCCAAGTATTGTAGAAAACCCAAGAGCATTGCAGTACAAATTTGCCATTTGTGGAATTCTACCTTTTAGATTTGCGGAATGGTATTGGAGTGAGTTTGCAGCTTTGGTTTAAAAAATATTAAACTCCTCAAACATATTTGTGTCTTATAATTGGGACAGCATACTTTAAATAAATAAATAACCCTATTTTTAAAGAGCTTTGACAAAGGGTCATCTGGACTCTAAACGTTCGCACTTTTCTCTCCCGACAGATGCTGCCAGACTTGCTGAGATTTTCCAGTATTTTCTCTTTGGTTTTAAGGAAAGGTTCTCTTGTAGCTCGGTTTGCAACAGGTCGTCAACTGGTGATCAACAGGCAATGAAAATGAAACAGTCAATTATATTCAGGAGCACTTGGCGAGATAATATTCACACTACAAACTAGGCCATACCTATGCATTTTCGATTTTTGAAAAATGTCAGGGTACCATGCCAGGTATCCAAGTGAACACCCATGATGGAGCCTTGTCCAAATCTTGTTGAGAAGTGAATCTTGGCACCTTTGTGATGTAGTACACCTACAACAAAATTAATCAAAGATTTTAAAAGTTTAACACCAGCCAACTACAGCACTAGTATGTGACAAGTTTTGTAAAAACATTCAAAGAATGTAGTTTTGGTATTTAGAACGCAACAAACTCTGATGGAAATTAACGGTTTGAAAGCTTAGGACGGTTTCAAAGTCCTTGGCCAAGTCCAAAGTGCATGAGTTCTAAGATCTCTTTTTGTACACGAGCCTCTTTCTTAAAGCAAATATTGCACTCCTAATAAAAATCAGGGTACAACAAAACATTTTTGCATCAAGTCAATCCTGTTTGCATAGAATTCCATATGCATACAAGAAACATGCCATTTTGTTTTCCCAATTTGTCCTCAGATTTGTGGCTTGTATTTCTCCATTTCCAGGCATCATGTCACTCAACTGGAGATGGAGATACTCAAAGCACTGGTTCAAAACTTGAACAGTTTAATCAGGGCTCTGCAGTAGGGGAAAGCAGTGCCTTCAAAAGCTTGGCTGAATTGGGATGGAGAAAGCTGACACAGGTTGCAGAGAATGCACCATAGTAAAGTAATCTTTATTATTGTCACAAGTAGGTTACATTAACACTGCAATGAAGTGACTGTGAAAAGCCCCTAGTCGCCACATTCCGGCACATGTTTGGGTACACAGTGGGAGAATTCAGAATGTCCAATTCACCCAACAAGCACGTTTTCGGGACATGTGGGAGGAAGCCAGAGCACTCTTGAGGAAACCCTAGCAGACACAGGGAAAACGTGCAGACTCCGCACAGACAGTGACCCAAGCCAGGAATTGAACCTGGGACACTGGCGCTGTGAAGCAACAGTGCTAACCACTGTGCTAAACAATGCTTGTGGATACAGAGACTAGAATGTCATTCAAATCCCATTCATACTTAAGAGGGCTGGTAATCTCCCATTTGAAAAATGACCAAAAAGCTGGAGAAAATATCCCATTATTAATGATGTCACAAAAGCAGTACCTGTATAGGAGAGACCCCAACTATTTTCATCCTTTCCCAGTAAGCTGCAAAATGTATGGCGGAATTTGTCCAATTTGACATCAGTTGTTCCTATTCCTACCATCTAAATAGTGCACAAAAATAAGAGAGGACGTCAAATACATCAAGTTACAAAAAGATAAAGAATTTGGTCAGTGTAGTTAATGATGCCATGGGTGTTAAAAGGGCTGTTAAATACGAGTGGCCATTACAATTCTATCTCTTGCATGTTTCATTAATATCAATCAGTAAGCACACCAAACAAGACAAATTCTAAAGTCACAATGTTTGGACGTAATACTGCCCAAAAGGCAGTAATATTAAGAGAACATCCGATTATCAGTACAAGTTGGATAATTTTCAATTGGACAAATATAGTTAAGCTGAAAAAAAGATACAAATCCAGTAATTAAACTGATGTCCAGCCTTCTGCAGTGTGAAATCTTCAACACAGGATAGATTCAGTTCATAATTTAACCAACAGACACTGTTTAGAATATGAACGGTTTAGAATATTTCAAATAGGAACTTGGATGGATCTTTGGGACAAAATGGTTAGATTATTTTGTTTGACCAAATCTGTGTTTCTAGGTAGCTAAAGTTCAATGAATTCAGTCCCCACTTCAGTGCTGACTAGTCTCAACAGATTTTAACTTATCAGATACCAACAGATCTGCTGCACTACACAGTCCCCACAATTTAAAAAGTGAGCAATCATTATCGCCAAAAAGGACGGATTTCTATTGCAACTAGTTGCCACGTGAGTGTTAAGCAATGAATGGTAAATTCCCTTGGCGACTTAATCATCCCTGACAGGTAACCAGTTACAAGTTACACTACTCAGCACTGATTGCATTAACATGTTTAATAAATAAGTAGCATCGCCTTATGATACACTTAATTCTCCCTCCATGTGCTGTGGGGTTACAGCTTAAATCATGACTCACTAGTTTTGTTCAATAGAACTAGCATTACTTCTTGAAGTTATCCAACTCACTAGTTGGTGGGGACTGTCGCTTTTATTCCATTCACTTGCTGATTTCGCTGTAAGATCAGAGAAAGAACCAATAGCCCAAGCATGTAAAAAAAAAAAGCCAGGTTGTCAGGCTGCAATTAGAACATTTAAAGATCATTCCAATCTGGCCGTCTAGGGAATAGTGGAGAACAAGAATACAGACAGAAGACAGTAGTAAAAATATTAACATAGTTCCTGTTGGAACACCATTTCCTGTGTTAATAAAGGATGGATAACCACAATAAGTACTTCCCCTAAACCACTGCTTGATAAGTCTCTAGTTTATAAAGATATAGCATGACAAATATCAATTTAACATTAGTGGTTAAAGTGACGATAAGCATAAAGAAGTCAGTATGAAAATGAACTGATGTGTACAAAACTGGTTACCAAGTCCTTGTTCCCAGCTTTTATCACAAAAAAAACCACATTTAGTGCCGCATAATTCCTTAGAGAATTTCCAGAAGGGACCCTTGTGCAAATTCAATTACCATGTGATAATGTAATGCCTTGTCTGCAACTTTGATGAACTTACCATGTCTGTACCATATACAGGGGATGTCATTTTTATTTCCCAGAAGTGTTGACCTTCACTCATTTCTTTGTCCCCACGAATGGCTGCAGTTCCACAACTATAATCCATGTGGAAATTCACTTCTCTGTTCTCGCAGCTCAGCAATGTAGCAGCGGACTTGGTAGAATCATCCCACATCCATTCAAAATCTGCAGGAAGGAGCTTTAGTAAGCTACCATTACCACTAACAGTCATGCCTTAGTCACTTACTTACTACAGGAACATCAAGAGCAGCTGACATTATTTGTGATAAACGGAAGCACTGTGCAAATTTATAAAGGCATAATTTATTAAGAGTTTTAGGGCAGAGCAGGAAAGAACATTTTAAATTCTCAAATTAGCATTCAATTATTAAAATATTTTCCGTAATCATCTTTGGAATTTGGAAAACCTGCAATGATTGCAACCCAATTACTTCAAATGAATGTTACTCAATGTCGCAAAGCCAAAGACAGAACAACTTTTCCGTTACATTCCATGATCGCTGATGTCAACAAAAAGAATAGGGCAAAAGGTTTATGGTCACACATTATAATATGAATCAACAAGATACACGAGAGTTCAAAGTGCCGGAAAAACTCAGATCTGCGTGAGGGAGAAACAACAATAGGGATTTAGTTTGACACGTCTTTGGGAGTGCTTTGAATACTAGACTTGTATAGTTAAGATTTCTGCCACTGTGGTCACTAGAAGTCAGGAATTAAATCCCATCTTGAAAACAGTCATCCATTATTCATCATCACAAAAAGCTAACATGCAAGTTCAGCAGATAACAGGGAAGGTTAATGGAATGTTTATTTTAAAACAAATGGAGCAATAATAATCTTTATTAGCGTAGGCTTACATCAACGCTGCAATGAAGTTACTGTGAATATCCTCTAGTCGCCACACTACGGCACCTGTTTGGGTACACTGAGGGAGAATTCAGAATGTACAATTCACCTAACAAGCACGTTTTCCAGGACTTGTGGGAGGAAACGCACGTACAGACAGTGACCCAAGCCGGGAATCGAACCTGGGCGCTGTGAAGCAACAGTACCACTGTGCTACCACGAGTATAAAAATAAGTGAGTCTTGCTAAAACTATATCGAGGCACAAGTTAGACCACACCTGGAACACGGCAGCAGTTTTGGTCCCTTATCTGAGGAAATATGTCCCAACATTGGACGCAGTCCAGAGAAGGTTTCACTGGTTTGATCAGCGGTATGGAGGGATTTTCTTATGAGACTGAGCCTTTACTCATTGCCATGGGAGTGTCCCTTTAACAAGGTTTTTGTCTTATCACATGACTTCAGTGATGTACTTTTGTGGGTGGAGCTGAGCTGTGTAGGTTTGTTTTTGCTTTTGCTTTCAGTTTTGACTGCTGTGGACTAGACAGAGAAAATAAGTGTTTTGGCCTGTCTCTCTAGATTTTCAAATCAAAAGTTTCTTCCAGGAAAAACCCATTGATTACAGTTACCGGTTTTGTAACATAAAATATATAGTTTGCTTTCCAGAAGGGTTTAAACCTGGTGTGACGGGGTCAGGAAAAGCCAGTCTTATTCAAGTGAGAATGCAGAGTGCTGGGCCATGCCCTTGAAAAGGGTTTTGTGGTTTATGGGATTTTGTTTTTGAATTCGAACAGTTAAGGAGGAATTAATTAAGTGTTATACAGAGATTACTGTAGCTATAGGGTACTTGTATCTATAATTGATAAAAATTCTTGCTGTGTTTATATAAATGTTAACTAACTTCTTTGAATAAAGCTTGTTTGACTCAAGTGTCTGGGAAGACTGTTGAATCATACTGAAGGGAAGGCTCTTGTGCTCATCCTAGCCAAATTCAACATAAAGGATGTAGGTCAGGTGGACTTCATAATATACTTTGGAGTTTCTAAACCCTGGCCCCCAACATCAGAGTTTAGAAGAACGAGAGGTGACCTGGACATGTCGGATTCTCAGCGGGTTCCGGATTATCAAATCAGTCATGATCTAATTGAATGGCAGAGCAGACTCAATGAGCTCAATGAGCTCAATGGCCCGTTTCTACTCCTATGTCTTATGGTCACCATTTAGTCCACTTAAGGACAGATCCAGCAGTTAAAGTCAATCACAATGATACCGGAGATTCCTTAATTGGCAACGATGTAGACCATACTGAAAGTCAACTGCTGCAATGTACTGTAACCTTTTAACTAAGTGGACTGTTGCACCCCAATCGATAGTAAATTTAATAAGGTGTAGTTCTACTGGCACATCTCTTGCGCCAAAAATAGTTACTACTTCAAATTTATTCACTTGCCACAGATCTGCTGAAGACCGATTTCTTAAAAGCCCCGATCTGTCGACTGAAACATTTTGATGCTGTAATTCTGGAAAGCAGCAGGACTAAACATTCCTTTTACAATTCCGAAGCACTTATTAACTGCTATATAAAACTTGCAGTGCTACCTCATCCCTTGAAAGTGACAGCAATTTTTAATTAATTCTTACATTCATCCTCCTCTCCACAGTGACAGTCCTTCATGCGATGGAAACTACGCATACCACCACAGTAGCGTGCATCACTTTGGCTTACACAGTCACAGTAAGACTCCCCCGTCACAGGTAATGCCGTTGGGATTGATGGCGGCAAGTGGAATTCTGGCTCAGAATCGGAGTCGCTGTGCTTTAAGAGATGAAATAAAAGCCACATTAAAAACAATTCTAGAATGATCTCATAGCACCAATATGCAGATTTTCCAGCAGGAAATCCTCATTCTGCAACAGCAAGGTTTAAATCAACGATAGCTGCAAAATTAGATAAAATAGAAAACTGACCCCATATTTGATCTCTTTCCCTCCTCTCCCCCCTCATGAATGTTTCCATTCAATAACTAGAGGTTTGCAAATAAGAAGCAAAACAAAGATTGGTGAAAAATAGATTTTTCCTAGGCAGACGTTTGTGAACGATGCCAGAAACTAGGCTTTGCAATTTTGCACTTAAATAGTAAAACTAGCTACAGTAGCTCAAGCACTGATACAAAGGAGCAACAGCTTTCACCTTATTGCAATATCAGCTACAAAGTAGTATCATCCAGACTCACCCAACTTGGGGGCTAATGATATGGAAAAAAAACCTTTTGGCATAAATGAGGCCAATACATTACAGAACTACAAGAGACAAATTTGAGATGTGTCAAAATCATTATAGTATTCTGAAAATTTAGCAACAAACAACAAAATACAACAGCTGCTGGAAGTCTGAAATAAAACCGATGAAGGATTACCGACCCAAATGTTAATTGTGTTCCATTCCACAGATGCTGCCTGACCCAAGTATCCCTGGCATTTTGTTTTTATTTGGCAGTAATTTGTTTCAATGGTGGGTTTCTAAGAGCTTCAATTTCATTAAATATTTTAACATTTCAGACTGCAGAATTCAGAGTACCAAAATCATTCCATTTCTAGTCAAAACAAAAACTGCTACACTAGTTTCTTGATTCAGTTGAAACTAAGTTACAGTTCGAGTCTCGGAGCTAGATACTGCCCTATAATTAGGCAGCAAGTCAAGTGCTCTCAAGCAGTCCAGGTTCAAATGCAACAAGACCTGGACCATATCCAGGCTTGGGCTGACAAGTAGCAAGTAACATTGTTCTGCAATGACCATTTTCAACGGGAGAGAGAAGACAGTCATTGCCCCTCGACATTGAATTGCATTATCAATCACTGAATCCTCCACTATCAACATTCTGCGGGTAACCACTGACTAGAAGTGATTTGTCACTGAAAAGTTAAGAATCCTGTGGCAAATAAGTCGTTTTCTGACTCCCCAAAGCCGGTTCGCCATCTACAAGGCAAAGTGGGGGGGGCGACAGAATGCGCTCCACTTGCCTGGATAAATGAAACTCCTCCAACACAAGCAGCTTGATACTCTCCAGGACAAAGCAACTCACTTGATTGGCACCCATTCATCACCTTGAACATTCACTGCTACCGACTTTCGTGCCAGCAGTGTGTGTCATCTACAAGATGCAGCAACTCACCAAGCCTTCTTAAACAGCACCTTCCAGCATAGACAATGCCATCTAGGTGGACAAGAGCAGCAAGCACATGTGAATAACATCGCTTGCAGGTGCCAAACCACCCACCATCCTGGCTTGGAATTATATCACCGCACCTTCACTGACACTGGGTCAAATTCCTCCCTAATAACACTATGGGTATACCTACTACACCCATGGACAAGGGGCAGCTCACCACCGCATTCTCATGGGCAGTTAGGAATGGACAACAAATGCTATTGATGCCTACATCGCAAGAATGTTTTAACAAAAATGTCAATTATTCTATAATACACATGAACTTTCTATAGTGAGTGGATGTTGTAAGCCTGTTCACTAGATTTATCACCTGTAGGATTTTGATTAGGTTAACACCAAGTCTTTGACACTTCGAACTATTTACAAACATACAGCGAAGGGCACATACTAAGAGCTTTCTCCTGGCTGCGACTGACTGAGGTGGTGCAGTTCATGTGCTCCTACATCACTTGTGGGTGGAAGTGTACCAAATGCCACATTAACATTTTATGCATCAGACTGTTGCACTACACCCTCCCCCTCCAATCAAGTCGGTAGCCAATTTAGTTAAGGGATTATAAGTTTACTTTTGGACAATTGTTGTGCAAATGCACCTGGGGAACCTCCAAGAAAGATTCCCCAGCGCATCTTTGTGCCACCTCCTAAAATCAGGCGCTGCGGAGCCAGGAAGTTACAGCCCATGTTCATGACATCATCTCAGCCCATCAAGTCTTTAAATTCGACGGTTAGGTGGCCTGGAGACCTTGTACTTCTTACATATCATGTTCGGACTGCCACTGGAGGAGTGGTAGGCTCCGTCACTGCTGTTTCTTCCTGTAGATCGAGGTTATGTCACCCGAGAATGTTCTTATCCTTTTCTTCCATTCCTTCATATTGAGTCACACTTGGTCAGTTTAGCTGTTGCACTACTTCAGGGTTGCTACTTTTTTTTTATAAAAGGGGTGAACGAACAGTGTACTCTCTCATTGGTGCTTTTTCTGCTTCATAATAATATTTATTATTATTATTATCACAAGTAGGCTTACATTGATACTGCAATGAAGTCACTGTGAAAAGCACGGAGTCGCCACATTCCGGCGCCTGTTCGGCTTCACAGAGAATTCAGAATGTCTAATTCACCTAACAGAACGTCTTTCGGGACTTGTGGGAGGAAACCGGATCACCCGGAAGAAACCCATGCAGACACGGGGAGAACGTGCAGACTTCATACAGACAGTGATCCAAGCCGGGAATTGAACCCAGGTTCCTGGATCTGTGAAGCAACAGTGCTAACCATTGTGCTACTGTGCCCGCCCACTGTCATGTCATCGTGTGGGTTGTTGCGACATCTGTGGAAGTTACCGGTCCCCAATTATTTCACAATACAAGCAAATTTGAGTACTTCCTTCTTTTCCAATTGTTTGAGCTTATGAATCTTTTCATTCAGTTCAGCAACTACTCTGCCAAGTGGATTCATCTAGTTTTGAGTGGAGTTATCTGCTGAACACTGACAACTTTACCTGGGCATTCTGGTTCGGAATCTTTATTCCATGGCTACCGACTGCTCCATGGCTGTTTTGTAGAATTTCTCTCACCTGCTTTCAAAGTGTGGATTTGCTCTTCCATATTGCCGGTCTCAACTTTCTTGTTCAAGAAGCTCAGCAGTTTTGGTCATTAATTCTGCTTTCAAGCAACTGTTCCTGTTCTAGGCATTTGGTGCAATGCTGACTGGAGAAGTCCACCATATCTTCCTCAAATTATTTTGCAGAAACAAACACAAGCCCTCAAGTGTTCTACGTCTCAAGTAACACTGCATGCTTTCCTTTACAAACACATCTTTCAGGGGCCAGTTTAGTTTAGTTGGCTGGACAGCTAGTTCGCGAGGCCAACAGCACGGGTTAAATTCCTTCTCAACCTTGTCCTCGCCAGAGGTGTGGTGATCCTCATGTTGAATCACCACCAGCCAGTTCTCCCCCTCAAATATTTCATGCAAGTTGTCCAAGCCGATTCCTTTTTCTTCAGCAGAGCATAATTCCTCTGCACTATCCTTCAAATTCAAAGAACAAAGAACAAAGAAATGTACAGCACAGGAACAGGCCCTTCGGCCCTCCAAGCCCGTGCCGACCATACTGCCCGACTAAACTACAATCTTCTACACTTCCTGGGTCCGTATCCTTCTATTCCCATCCTATTCATATATTTGTCAAGATGCCCCTTAAATGTCCCTATCGTCCCTGCCTCCACTACCTCCTCCGGTAGTGAGTTCCAGGCACCCACTACCCTCTGCGTAAAAAACTTGCCTCGTACATCTACTCTAAACTTTGCCCCTCTCACCTTAAACCTATGCCCCCTAGTAATTGACCCCTCTACCCTGGGGAAAAGCCTCTGACTATCCACTCTGTCTATGCCCCTCATAATTTTGTATACCTCTATCAGGTCGCCCCTCAACCTCCTTCGTTCCAGTGAGAACAAACCGAGTTTATTCAATCGCTCCTCATAGCTTATGCCCTCCATACCAGGCAACATTCTGGTAAATCTCTTCTGCACCCTCTCTAAAGCCTCCACATCCTTCTGGTAGTGTGGCGACCAGAATTGAACACTATACTCCAAGTGTGGCCTAACTAAGGTTCTATACAGCTGCAACATGACTTGCCAATTCTTATACTCAATGCCCCGGCCAATGAAGGCAAGCATGCCGTATGCCTTCTTGACTACCTTCTCCACCTGTGTAGCCCCTTTCAGTGATCTGTGGACCTGTACTCCTAGATCTCTTTGACTTTCAATACTCTTGAGGGTTCTACCATTCACCGTATATTCCCTACCTGCATTAGCCCTTCCAAAATGCATTACCTCACATTTGTCCAGGTTAAACTCCATCTGCCATCTCTCCGCCCAAGTCTCCAGACAATCTAAATCCTGCTGTATCCTCAGACAGTAATTCTTCAATTACACTTTTACCAAGCATGCACAGAGAAGTTTACTTGTGCTCGTCATTCATTCTAGGTTAACTTTTATCTCCATATTTCCAGAGATATATGAAATGCAACCATTTCTTTTTCAGCTCTGTAGTAGCTGCATCTCTTTGCTTCCTCCTGGAATGTACAACATTACAGAAGTTCAATAACTGAGTCGGTTCTGTTGCTCAAGGAAGTCTTCATTCCTTAACGCTGAAGGCATATGTACAATTTTTTTCATTTGATCTTTAAGGAAAAACTTTTTCTTGTTCATCCCTTGCCTTCTCACTCTGCTCTTCACTGTTTAGTTACTGCTGATGTTTTTCTAGGGGCACACTGATTCCCCAAAATGTTTTTTCACAGCCACAACACAAACGTCTTTTGTGGACTTTTGTGAGGGCCACGAAGAATCCAGCACGAGTTTCAATTTCCAAACTGGCCAGCTGTATTTATACAGTGAGTCTGGTAATGATTTTTCCGCCCCCCTCATTGGGGAAGCTCATACTCCCACAGGATTGTGGGATTGTCATTAGTCCCCAGCCAATGGTAAGCAGGCAGGTTATAACATCCCCCCCCCCCCCCCCCCCCCCAAAGTCCAAGGAATCCACCGAAGACCCTGGCGAAGGAGGGCGTCGGACTCGTTTTGCCACAGGCAGGACACCATTTGCACGAGGCGCTGGATCGGGCGGCGTGTAACGAGACGGCGACCGGCGCTTCCGTGATGAACGGCGTTATGGTTGTACATCCACGGCCCGTGGGCCCGAGGATTCCCCCTCTGATGCGCCCTGTGTCTCCATTACGGAGTCAGAGTCTGCTGCCTCTGTCATCTCGGCGTCTCTATCTCCGCGCGGTTCTGTAACGACCTGCGCAGGCTTTGAGTGAGGCACCAGAGGAAGATTGAGGACTACTTTCCATTTACTAGTCTCTGCGGCTGTAGAAATGGGCTCCGGGGGTGGGGAATCTTTGGAAGGGATAGTCTTCTGGACCGAACGTGGTCTACATGTTTGCGCTGGAGACGACCCTGGGCTTGCACCAGGTAAGATATAGGGCCCGTTTGGCGAAAGAATACGCCAGGGACCCACTGGGCACCACCCGCAAAATTACGAACGAACACTGGGTCACCGGGCGCAAACTGCCGAATCGGCCGATGCCAAGAAAAACCCTGTCCCTGCCGTTCTTGTGAGCGGCGTACTTTTGCGCCAAAGTCCAGAAAAACCATACTAAGGCGGGTGCGAAGTCATCGGCCCATTACTAGTTCTGGGGGAGCTACCCCAGTCACCGCATGGGGGGTGGTCCTATACGAAAACAAAAAGCGAGCCAGTCTCGTGTCCGCTGACCCGGAAGACTGTTTCTTTAGGCCTCATTTGAATGTCTGCGCTGCGTGCTCCGCCAACCCATTTGAAGCCGAGTGGTAAGGGGCAGTGCGGATATGGAGTGTGCCGTTCGTCTTCATGAACCTTACAAACTCCTCAATGGTGAATGGAGTGCCCTTATCCGTGACCAGCACCTCGGGGAGGCCAGGTGTACTAAAAGATAAACAAATCTTCTCAATTGTTGCACAGGACGTTGTGCCTAGCAGCTAATGCACCTCTAGCCATTTAGACTGGGCGTCAATTAATAAAAGGAACATGGATCCTTGAAAAGGGCCGGCAAAATCCTCATGCAAGTGCGCCCAAGGCCGCCCTGGCCATTCCCAGTGATGTTGGGGCGCGGCCAGCAGAAGCTTCTGATGCTCCTGACAAATGGAGCAGTTTTGGGCCACCTTCTCAATTTCGGCGTCGAGGCCTGGCCACCAAATATAACTCCAGGCCAATATTTTCATTTTGCTCACACCTGGATGCCCATTGTGCAAATCTCTTAGTATCAGCTCCTGTCCTATCAGTGAGGTACACTCACTACAGATATTTATATACGCACCCATTTATAAACACCAATTTCTTAAAGGTACATGACAACACATGTTGCTCATTGGTAATTGTCTACTGAATGCTCATCCTATGTAATCTAAGTCCACATCCAAGTGGAAAAGCACAGTGAATATTATAAGAACCAATTCCCTTGATCACTGAACAAAGAGCATTAGCGCAGAGACTAGCACATGAGGGTTAGATTCCTGTCTGTACTGGGTTAATACAACTGGTTTCAGCTAAAAAACGGAAGTTCATAATGTTAGGAAGGAAATCAGATAAGATGTAATTCACTTATAGACTACTCAGTCTGTAAGTATGTTAGCAATTAAATATTTTGCATCATATTATCTACCTGACCATCCGAGTCATAGCCAGGACCTGGACCTACTGATCCATCAGGCATTACTACAGCCACAGCTTCAGCATCTCGAACACCACTGTACACATACCGCCAGGCACGATTATTTCTGGTACGTCGAGACATGGTGCTCCTAAAACCTGCAACATAGGAACATTTGTACTAAATTAGCAAAAAATTGGACAGTTGTTTTTCCAAATAACCACATCAGAATAGTAATTTTCTTAGATAGCCACATAGACAACTTCCCAATTAGGTCATGACAGATGCTCTCAGAATCTGCTGTACGTACTAGGCATACAAAAAGCATCAAGTAATAGACAGCGCTAAGCTGTCCCACAATCAACAGACCAGATCCAAGCTCTCAAATCCTTCCACACCCAGTCAGGAATGGTGACGGACAGTTAAATATGCAAACTGAGGAAGAAACGTTAAAGATATCCTGATCCCCAATTATGGGGAGCCCAACACATTACTGCAATTGCAACCATCTTCAGCCAGACGTACAGAATGGATGATCCATCATGTCCTCCTCCCAAAGTCCCCAAAATCACAGATGCCAGTGTTCAGCCAATTCAATCCACGACAAATCAAGAACAGCTGAAGGCACTGATACTGTTTAGGCTATGCACCGAGACAATATTCTGGCCATAGTACTGAAGACTTGCACCCCAGAACTAGCTGCACCCTAATCAAGCTGTTCCAGTACAGCTACAATACTGGTATTTACCCAGTCACCACTGACCAGAGAATGAGCTGACCAGCCATATAAATACCATGGCTACAAGAACATCTGAGGCTGGGAATTCTGCCAAAAGGAAATGCAACGCGCAAATCAGAAGTGTGATGGAATATTCTCCACTTGCCTGGAAGAGTGAAATTCCAACACCACACAAGCTTGATACCATCCAGGACAAAGCAGCCCACTTGCTTGACACCTTCCACCACTGAACACTGGCAGCAGTGTGGACTATCTACAATGCAGCAACTCACCAAGGGTTCCTGCGACAGCACCTTCCCTACCACCTTCACCATCTAGGTGAAATGCAGCAGACATATGGGAACACTACCACCTGCAAGTTCCCCTCCAAGTCACTCGCCATCCTGACTTAGAATCGCAATTTAGTTCCTTCATTGTCACTGGGTCAAAATCCTGGTACCCCTGCTCCTAACAGCACTGTGGGTGTACCTACACCATACGGATTGCAACAGTTCAAAAGGCAGCTCACCATCACCACCTTCTACAGTTCAAGATAATTTACTCAGAAGATATTATGCAAATGAAATATTGTTTAAAAGTGGCGGCCACAAACACAGCTGAAAAAAATGGCAACTGATGTATACGCAGCACTCTGGGGTCACATTCCATCCGCATTTCCTTACCTGCGTCTGTCTATTGTCAGGGCAGATGCAGCGTGAGGCAGAGGCAAGCAATTATCATCAGGGTCTGGGAGTTCAACACAACCATCAGTTAGGGCTTTCATAAGAATATTAAGGTTAATTTCCTTTTTGGTTCTTAATATTCACAATCTTCAGGTAATATGGTAAAGTGAAAGGTATTCCTTTGTGCTTGCAGCAAGCAAACATATATTCTTCACAGAAATAACATAATTAGCTGCACTCCATCATAGAATTTTAGATCATAGAATTTACAGTGCAGAAGGAGGCCATTCGGCCCATCGAGTCTGCACCGGCTCTTGGAAAGAGCACCTTACCCAAGGTCAACACATCCACCCTATCCCCATAACCCAGTAACCCCACCCAACACTAAGGGCACTTTTGGACACTAAGGGCAATTTAGAGTGGCCAATCTACCTAACCTGCACATCTTTGGACTGTGGGAGGAAACCGGAGAACCCAGAGAAAACCCACACACACACGGGGAGAACGTGCAGACTCCGCACAGACAGTGACCCAAGCCGGAATCGAACCTGGGACCCTGGAGCTGTGAAGCAATTGTGCTATCCACAATGCTACCGTGCTGCCAGACTGAAGGCTGGTTTAACACAGTGGGCTAAACAGCTGGCTTAAATTGCAGAACAAGGCAGCAGCTAGTGTTCAATTCCCGTACCAGCCTCCCCAAACAGGCATTGGAATGTGGCTATTCGCATTAACTTCATTGAAGCCTACTTGTGACAATAAGCGATAAAAAAAAAAAAGGTCTTGAGACAGTGATACATGCCCAGTGGTGGAAGAGTGCAGGACTACATTTTCCTATAAGAAGTCTTGCACTCTGAAAAGATTTTTCTAGTGCTGAAGATGAAAGTCAAAGACATGCTGAGATCCAATGTGATAAATGAGAATAGTTTTGCTGGTAGTATTACTGATGATATGCATTGTGCATTTATGACTCTTTCATAGTATTGAGAATTTATAACCAATACCAATCAATATGATCAGTCGCTGCACAGCTACCTATCAAACAAACATATTGCGGGATTAAAGTAAGTTCACATCCAGGCTCTGAATACTTAAACCCCCAAAGTCTAACTACACTGCAGAAACTGCCTTTCGTCCGGGGCGTTGTTGTTGTGACACTCCGAGAGAAAATAGAAGTCAGAAAATTATATGCTAATCCCTTTGAGCAAATTGTTTATAACACGGAATAAAAACCATTAAGGAGTTGGATTACCAGGGCCAGTCAGTACACATCTCCAAAGATAAAGTTGCATTAATACTTGAGGAAACAAAAAGAAAATAATTTACTGGATTAGATGTTTAAAATGCATTTCACATGACACCACAAGATAGTTATGCTACAGAAAAGAACAAGGTGGAATTAAGGATGGTAAACAGCAACAAAGAGATGGGTCATGGGCAGACAATGTAGGGTGGTGGGTTAAAAGAACTGCATTTATGTACCACCTTTCACAACCACCTGACATGCTAGTATTTTGGAGTCGTGAAAACATCAACAAACTGTTCTGGTCCACCCATGTTGATGCTACGACCACGAAAGCAAAACGGCACCTATACTTCTTCAGGAAACTAAGGAAATTTGGCATGTCCACATCCTATCTGGCTGCATCACAGCCTGGTATGGCAACTGCTCGGCCTAAGACTGTAAGAAACTACAGTCGTGAACACAGCCCAGTCCATCACACGAACCTGCCTCCCATCCATTGACTCTGCCTACACCTTTCACTGCCTTGGGAAAGTTGGCAGCATTAAAACACCTCCAACCTGGCTTATTCACTCGTCCAACTTCTTCCATCAGGCAGGAGGTACAAAGGTCTGAGAACACGCACTAACAAGTTCAAAAACAGCTTCTTCCCCCACTGTTACCAGACTCCGGAATGACCCTCTTATGGACTGAACTCTCCATGCATCTTCTCTACTGAGTAGTGCTACACTCGTATGGTTCACCCAATGTCTGTGGCTATGTATTTACATTGTGTATCTATCGTATGTCCCATGTTTTTCTTCATGTATGGAATGATCTGTCTGGACTGTACGCATAACAGTGCTTTCCACTTTACCTCGGTACACATGACAATGAACTCCAACCAGCATTTCAATGATCAGATAATCTGTTTTACTTATGTTAAATCAAGGGATAAATATTGGCCAGGACAGTGGGGTTAACTCTTCTGCTTCGCAAAATAGTTCATGGAGACTAGGCCAAGTCATAACTGACATACAAGACAAGTTTTAAAAAGATGGAGAAAAATGCAGCTAGTAAAAAAAATAAGAGCTTAGGAAATAAAGCCATTTAAAATATATAGACATTAAAATTGAACTACGCATTACTCAGAAAAAGCAAAGCGAAATGTTAATTGAACACATGTTAAAAAGATGGGAGAGAAAAGTCTAATTTGTAAGGGATTAAAAAGGGAATGCCCATCAATAATTATACAGCACAATCACCCCGAATTTACTAATGAAATCAGTTTTAATGAGGGAACATTTTAACACGAAAACTGGAAATCACATTCTGTTCCCCGCATTACCATATTCCGATATTAACTGCAGTAATTCTCCAAGGGCATCCTTGAGGCTTCATCTGTTCTAATGGGCTGTTTTTTTCCAGTCTGCTGAATTTTCAACTTCAAACTACAGCAAAATTAATAAAACCTCCCAAGCTTCATTTAAATTGTTCCTCTTCCTGGAATCAAGTAGCTATTTGTTTGCATTCATTAGTTTTCCTGGATTCCCTGGGAGTATATCCAGTAAAGCTCCAAGATAAGACACCCCAGCCATTGGCCAGACAGCTAAGATACCTCAACAGCACATGGGTGACTCAACAAGCCATTAGCCAACAGCCTGTGGTCCACAGCTTAGATTCTCAACAGTGAAAATCTAGTCCATCGACATACAATGTGAACCCTGCATTTTAAATCTTTACCATTTATTAAATCTGGAGTAACCCCATTTCAGTAGAAATTTTATGCTACCAGTCTGGATTGGGCTTGGATCCAGATTTAGAAATGTTATAGTCTTCGCTCCAATTTTACAAAAAATACTTTTTTCACCAATTATTTAAGGCAGCCAAGGTAACAGAAAACAACCAGCAAGACTAAGAGAGCAACAGGGGGGGGGGGGGGGGGCATCCCAGCAACTTGCTTGAAACCCCAAGTACAGGTAGAGCATCCTTTATCCAAAGCCCTTGGTGTTGATTGTATTTCAGTGTTCAGTTTTAATAGCCTAAGCCCAAATTATCATCTACAAATACTAGGTTATTTTTCAATGTGCCAATATTTGCATACCCTACTTCTTAGCTGTTAACAAGAAAACAGCCTTGCGGCGAGAATTAATACAGCAAGATGATGCTGGACAGTCATTAAGAGTATCCCTCAAATAAACATCCATTGAGCTGGATTGATCATTTTATCGATTATTTAGACTGGTTCACAATGTGGTGGCAAAAAGCCAGCCTTCACAATTCAATAACAGTCTGCAAGGAGGTTTGTCTCAGGATTCCTACGAAGACACAGAAGCAATGCCTTGATAATGTCAAGCATAAGATCAGATCAAAAGCAGGGAGAAATCTTTATCACAAAACAAATTCAGCATTTAACAACCTGCAAGAGCTCAAAAGCTTAGAAAAAACATAGCAAAGGTGATGGAAGAGTCCAGACACGAGGCTTGCCAGACAAATTTTAACTACATGTCAAGTCAGGGGCAGCACGGTAGCATTGTGGATAGCACAATTGCTTCACAGCTCCAGGGTCCCAGGTTCGATTCCGGCTTGGGTCACTGTCTGTGCGGAGTCTGCACGTCCTCCCCGTGTGCGCGTGGGTTTCCTCCGGGTGCTCTGGTTTCCTCCCACAGTCCAAAGATGTGCATGTTAGGTGGACTGGCCATGATAAATTGCCCTTAGTGTCCAAAATTGCCCTTAGTGTTGGGTGGGGTTACTGGGTTTATGGGGATAGGGTGGAGGTGTCGACCTTGGGTAGGGTGCTCTTTCCAAGAGCCGGTGCAGACTCGATGGGCCGAATGGCCTCCTTCTGCACTGTAAATTCTATGAAAGTCGCACCACTTGGGCTTGCAGTGCACAAAATAAAATGGAACAACACAGAACATTCACATTCTCTCAGGTCATGGTTTGATAGAGGCTAGGATATATTATGGTGCAAACACGCAAAGGCATGAAAGCAGGACATCAGGTAGTTCTCACCGTCAGGGGAGGAAGAATTTTTGTCAAGACAACTAAATCGAGGCAACAGTAGAAGATAGGCAGAATAACCAGAATAACAATCAATCCATTTATCACTGGCTATGGAGATTTGGGGAAAATGATAATAAATCCAGCTTGCATTAATCTATAGGTTTTTAAAAGGGCATTCAAGCAAACAGCATGGACTTAGCAAGATCATTCCAGAGTTGGGGAACTACAATTATGAAGAGAGATTTCGGATTCTGGAGCTATTTCCAATGGAGTACAGGAGATTTTTTTTTAAGAATAAAAGATTTTGATGGTCGGGTTGGTGGGAGTAATTAAAGATAATTGCCTTTGATTAACTAGGTTTTGGGGCAAAGTGAGGGGAAAAGTTAAGAAAATTCTTCAAGCTGGAGCAGAGAATGCTTTGCCAGAAGCATTGGAGGCAGAAACCTCTGCACCTTTTAAAAAGAAAAGATGAATAAATTGAAAACAAAGAGTTACTAAATTATGGGAGGAGGGCAGGACACTGCAACATTCATTTTAGTCTGACACCGATAACAGTCTCCTTTTCAGCTGAAAGCTTCTATCACACAATTATTGTATTTTGTATGTAGTTTTTAAAATTACATATCGTGCAAAATTAAGTTGTCTATTTATTGCCATGGTAGAGCTCACACAAAGGAAGCTCTCAAATGCACTGTTTATCATCAGTAACGATGCAAATAAAGAATTAGCACAATTCTCTCTGCATCCCATCTTGGGCAGTGAGGATCTGATGCAACAAACTGATTCAGTTTTGATAAAAGTCTCAAGTCATTTCTAGATGAACCAATTCCATTGTACAATAGACAGCATAGGAATTGGTGGCGAAGGGTTGATATATCAGTATAACATTTTGCAGTTCCAATAATGAAATTCCACTAGAAAAGAAATACTCCCAAACCCTCAAAAGAAATGTCCTTTATTAGTAGACATTCATTCCATGGAAACTGCCACTTTTTTGATCCCCCAGGGTCACTTCATAAGTCCAAAAAGAGAGAAACACGACATATTAGCTCCCAGGTATACAGAGTAATTGGCATGGTCAGAAATTTAAAACTTTGGTCGGTTCCACACCGGAAAAAAAAAATCTTTCAAAAGAAGCTCTGCGACATCAACCAGAATACCAATTTCAAAATAAATTAACCACCAGCCACTCCAAGCAGAATTCAATGCGAGTCTGAGGATCCAGCAACACTTCGCAAAGCAGAAGCTTTGGTCCGTAAAGGCACATTCTTCAGTGTGCTATTAGTGTTTGGCTCCCCTAAAGTGAGTGCCACAATTCCTCCCTGTTCGGGCGGGCATGTCGCAATCTGAAACCACCCCAAGTTAACTACTCTGTTTCTCCCCCCCCCACACGACAGACTCAATCCCCGAGTGCTTAAAAAACAAAAGGCGACGACGACCTGGCTAATTCTTAAAGAGACGACCGTCTCTCTCGCACCCCGAGGGGAAACAGACCTGCATTTTACTGGAAGGGGTGTCGGATCTAGCGGCAAGTGGACGGACTCATCTCCAGACAGAAAGCAGGGAGGATGGACCACACGCAGACACCGGCAGCTTGTTTCACCTGAACCCAGAACAAAACCCAAAGCAAAAATAGCTGACAGCTCAGCCTCACCCGCAGTGCCAATATGACCAGGCAGCTGATGTACTCAACGCATTAACAGACGTGAAAAGAGGCTACTCAGGGTATGAACGGGGTACATTTGATATACATTATTATATATAATATACATATATATCTATCGAGAGAGAGGGAGACGGGGGTTTACAAGGAGTTAAGGCGTCATACAGATACCCAATGAGCAATAAACCCACCGATAGACTTGGAGCTACAGCAAAAATAAACCACTTCGTAATAAAAGGGATTAACCTTTATTTGTTTTGCATTGCTCAGATGTACATCAGCCCGTCCAGCGACCCCGCCCCCATGAAGTGCACAGGTATCATTAAGGTTTACAGTGTGAAAGATAAAACTGACAACGCATTATACCGAAGAGAGTTTCTCCCCCACAGGTTAGTTTGACACTAGACCTCCCCCGGCACGGAAACAAACAGCGGATGTTGCTCAGGGAGGGAGCTGCAGGGACCCGGTAAATCCAGCCCCCGGATCGATAGGCCTCAGGCCTCCTCCCCCACACCGACAAATATAAACACGACAGGACAGGGGGGGGGGGGGGGGGGGTAACAAAGCGCCTCCGTCGACAATATTTACCCCGCGGCGACACTCACCACCCCCCCCCCCCACCCACCCCACAAAAAAAAAGCCGTTACGATCAACAGTCACCCACCTTGATTCACACCCTGACTCGTCGCAAGAGCGCTTCCTGCCCGCCCCCCTCACTCACTCACTCAGCCACAACAACAACGCAGCTCCGCCCGCCCTCAGTGCCCACTCAACCTACCCCACTGCCTCCTCCACCTCTATATATAGACTTGCCGCTCAACCAAACTTGAATCTCCGCCTCGCCCCTCCCCCTCCGGCCCGCCTTTCTTCCCATTCGCCCATCCGACCACAACGTCCCCCCCCCGGATCTGTCCGCTGAGTGGAGGGAGGCGCACGTCAATCATACCGCCTTCCGTTGCCCCGCCCATTGCAGTCGAGGCGAGGCGATCAGCGCGCGCGAATTGAAATTTTAAAAGTGCGCGCGCGCGGCGTCCTGGGTACGGGCCTGGCGTGCTGGGCCGCGCGCGCGAGCGGCGTCCTGGGTACGGGCCTGGCGTGCTGGGCCGCGCGCGCGCGGCGTCCTGGGTACGGGCCTGGCGTGCTGGGCCGCGCGCGCGCGGCGTCCTGGGTACGGGCCTGGCGTGCTGGGCCCCGCGCGCGCGGCGTCCTGGGTACGGGCCTGGCGTGCTGCGCCGCGCGCGCGGAAACAAACAAGATGGCGGCCGCGGAAGGTAAAGCTTGGAGGGGCCGGGAGGGGAAGGGCAGCAGGAGCAGTCGCCGCCGCCGCCTGGGGATTTTGCCAGCGGCTAGAAATCACCGCTTCCGACCGGAAAGAGATATCCGACTGGAAGCGGGCCATTCGGCTGTCTGGCCCACTTGTTCTCTTTGGGCTTTTAAAGGAGCCGTGCTTCATGAGGGTCACGGAGTGGTCCTTTTTAAACACATATATCTGAGGTTAATTGTTACCTAGTTGTATATGTGGGGTTTATTGAGTGTCCTGACTTATTTAATAAAAGCCACGCCCCGTCCTCCCCACCCTAACGGGAACATTGGCCATCAGTCGATGTAAACACCATAGGCTGGCCTTCCCAGCAGACAGGCGCAATCCATATTCGAGCCACTTTGGGCTCTGAGTGCAATGCAAGTTTAACTTTCTCCCGCCGTCCCACGCCAATTTTGACCCCCCCCCCCCCCTTTTACACTGCCCCATCTAGATATTCTGAAACCTGGATACACAATGAATGGTTGGTTGGGGGGGGGGGGCATATCCATAGATTCCTGAAGAGTGCAGGACTCACCTGATGAAGGAGCTGCGCTCCAAAAGCTAGTGATTCCAAATAAACCTGTTGAACCTGGTGTTGTAAGACTTCCTACTGTGCCCACCCCAGTACAACGCTGGCACCTCCATATCGCAGCATCGAATGTAAGAGCAGGGAGGTTATGATGGAACTGTATAAAACGCTGGTTAGGCCAGAGCTGGAATACTGTGCAGTTCTGGTCACCACACTATAGAAAGGAAGTGATTACACTGGAGAGGGTGCAGAGAGGATTCACTAGGATGTTGCCTGGGCTGGAGTGTTTCAGCTGTCAAGGGACACTGGATAGGCTGGGGTTGTTTTCCATGGAGCAGAGAAGGCTGACTGGGAGGGACATCTCCTGATCGAGATGTATAACATTATGAGGGACATAGAAAGGGTAAGCACAGTAAGAAGTCTAACAACACCAGGTTAAAGTCCAACAGGTTTGTTTCGATGTCACTAGCTTTCGGAGCACTGCTCCTTCCTCGGGTGAATGAAGAGGTATGTTCCAGAAACATATATAGACAGATTCAAAGATGCCAGAATCTGTCTATATATATATATATATATATATATGTTTCTGGAACATACCTCTTCATTCACCTGAGGAAGGAGCAGCGCTCTGAAAGCTAGTGACATCGAAACAAACCTGTTGGACTTTAACCTGGTGTTGTAAGACTTCTTACTGTGCTCACCCCAGTCCAACGCCGGCATCTCCACATCATAGAAAGGGTAGATAGGGAGAAAGTTTTTTCCATAGCTGAGGTGTCAATGATGACCCGAGGCATAGATTTAAGGTAATTGGCAGGACTTTTCGAGGAGATGTGAGGAAAAACATTTTCAGCCTGAGGGTGGTGGGAAACTGGATCTCACTCCCTGAAAGGGTGGGGGGGGGGGGGCAGAGGCAGGAACACTTACAACTTTTAAGAAGTGTTTAGAGGAGCACTTGAAGTGTCATAACATACAAAGCTATGGACCAAATGCTGGAAAATGGAATTCGAATAGATGGCTGGCATGGACTCGATGGGCCAAATGACCTCTTTCCCTGCTGTTAAAAACTAAGACTATGAATGTTAACTTTAGCAACTTCTGATTTCAACTCATTTTCTTTTTTTGCAAGAGATGCCTTATTGTTTGGTAGGCTGGCACCTCAATTGCAGCACCTGCTATTGGAACTCCGTTCTTCCCTGGGTCTGGTAGCTTTGTCTGGCGCCAATGTTTCCTGGTTTTGTTTCAGACCCTGCATATTTATCCTCTTTTTCTGGTTTTCTATTGGTGGCTTTTTCCATGCATTTCACTATTTATAGGTTATTTTGTTCTCTGCCTTTTCATTGTCTCAGTGAGATATTTTCGTAGTAACTAATCTGTTCTGCTAATCTACTAATTGTGCAAGTTATTCAACCTGCTAATTTTCTTTTGGGATAAATGTATTTGTTATCTTCTCTTTCTTGCCCTTCTATTTCTCCTCTGGTAAGGGTGTTACTTATCTTTTAGTTTCTAAGGTCTGAGGAAGGTTGTGCATTTGAAAGGAAGCTTGTCTTTTCAAAGATACTGACAGTCATCGAGTTTTACAGCACAATAAGAGGCTATTCGGCCCATCGCCTGTGCACCGACCATCTGTACTAATCCCATTTTCCAGCACTCTGTCCTTACCCTTGTATGCTTGGCCTGATATACCTGATGTATAATTTCCAGTTTCTATCTCTGTTTCTGTCAAGGAAAGTCCTTCATTCCAGCACTGATTCATGTTGATCCTTGCTGGGAACACGTACTTGTGGGTGCTTCAGTCATTCTGGAGGCTCCTGAGTTAGGAAGGGATAAATTGGAAAGCTTTCCTGCTTCTAATTTCTATCTAGTCGCTTGCTATCTACCCTATGTAGGTATTGGGTCAGGACAGGAGAGAGTTGAAAAGCTTGCTGATGCTGAGTGGATTCAGTGGGTGGGATTCTCTGTTCTCGTCCATGGTGGGACCCGTTGCGAGGGAGAATGGAAAACTTGGCGTTCCAGCCTAAGCTTCATTCACTCTTAGCGGCACCGGAAAATCCCAGCCACGAAGGAGGACAGAACATTTTGGCATACGTGGAAAGATTAGCCAAAATGCCAAATACCAGACCAGCAGCTATGTACTGTACTCAGTCAAGTATTGCCACCTTCAGGAGAGGGAACAGATTTTCTTTTTTAAAAAGTGAAAAAGGGTGATTGTAAATGAAACTAGAACAGAGGAAGCTGGAAAAACTTGGCAGGTCTGCCAGCATCTATTAGCAAGAAGTCTTACAACACCAGGTAAAGTCCAACAGGTTTGTTTCAAACACTAGCTTTTGGAGCACTGCTCCTTCCTCAGTGAATGAAGAGGTATGTTCTAGAAACATATATACAGACAAAGTCAAAGATACAAGACAATGCTTTGAATGCGAGCATTTGCAGGTAATTAAGTCTTTACATCCAGAGATGGGGGTAACCCTAGGCTAAAGAGGTGTGAATTGTCTCAAGAATGTCTTCAGAGCACTTGCTAATTTAAAAGTGATAACTGCTCTCAGTAGAGAATTTAAACCTGCTGTCTTTGTTAAAAAGGATATTTGTCTTATGGGTGTTGCTAGAAAAGATTAAGGGTTACTTATAGAGTACTGTATTCTTTGGGGGAATATTTGAGTTGATAGTTGCTAAGATGTTTACTGTGTGTTTATAAAATGCTAACTGGATTCATAGAATAAACATTGTTTTGTTTTAAAAGTACTTTAGATCTCTGTTGCATCACACCTGTAGAGTGGGCCCTTGTGCTCCCCATAACCAAAGTCTATTAAAAGTTGTGGGTCAGGTGAACTCCATGATACACTTTGGTGTTCTCTGAACCCTGGCCCATGACACTTGTAAAAGATCCAACCTGAATGATGAGCTTGTCTAGAGTTAGTATGCGTGACCATATTCAGGAGAAAGGGATAAGGTGAAAAAACAAATGCTTGAATAAGATGTAAAGTATATGAACGTGTTGAATTGTGTTACTTCCACACCGACAGCATCCTCTCATGTCTTTGTCAGTCTTCTGTAGGGCTATTCAAAACAAAACTTAGGTGCGAAGATAGACATTGGTCTCAAAATATTTGCATGAAATCCTTGGAACACATGAAGTGAAGTGACACAAGTGCACATTCTCTGCTAGGGGACGGAGAACCCCTGGTTTAAAGAGGCACTTATTCAGAGAGGCACTTATTCAGAGAGGCACTTATTCAGAGGACAACAGAAACCTGTTAGTACTGCAATTGTCAAATAGCTAAGGAGCTGAATGTTTTGAAACCACTGGAATTAGCCTGTACTTATTTGTCCCCTCAGTCAGACAGTGTCTTTACCTGTTTAAGTTGCTGAAATGTACATTGTTTAAATAATGTACCTTTTTTTTTAAAACCAAGGTAATCTAGCTGCTGTTGACCACATCCTGCTGGTTCTCTCTGGCAAAGGAGGAGTCGGGAAAAGTACCATAACAACAGAGTTAGCACTGGCATTGAGAAACGCAGGGAAAAGGGTAAGATGAAATCAGTGTGGTGAATACTCTCCTGATGCTGAACAAAAATGACTTTTTGTGTGAAAGGTATTGATTTAAAAATTAGTTCCTTTTCTGTCACAGATGCTATCAGTGATGAGTCCATTAAGGACACAACATGGCAGCAGAAAGAAAAAGCAATGCAAAACCTGTTGATGGTGGCAAACACAAATCTATTTCTACCCCTTAATGTCCATGCAACTAATGTCCTGCACAGAGCTGTAACTCTGGTCGGATTTTCCTGGCCATTCTGCTTTGGGTGAAGTTGACAATTCGGGTGCAAAATGCACTCAGAATTGTGCTGACTTCCTAAATGGAGCATTTTTTGTGCTCAATTTTCTACTTATTTGGATATCACTGAACATCAAATCATAAATTGTCAAACATAAAATGGACATTTGTTTTAAAGAATGTTTGTATTTTCTTTGTTTTCTTATCAGAACATTTGATACATTGAAGATATTTGCAGTCCACCACCTGATTTCAAATAACTGAAAACGTTTTTAAAAATTAGTTTTATTGGTATATAGTAGTCAGTTTTAATATTGTGAAGCTTTTAAACGGTAACTGTTGGTGTCCTCGCACCTAAAAATAAAAACAAATCAATTTTAAGAGCATCCTTTAAGGGCTACACATAGACACATGTAACAGAAATTCATCGTAGTGATCCATTCAATCTGGGGATGTAGCCTATTTTGTGGGCAGCACCAACGTCAATTTTTAAACCAGCTTGAAAGGCCATGGAATTTCAATTTGTGCCTTAAAATCCTTGATCTTTTGTTGCGGTTTGGCCAACGCCTGGATGGCCTGGTGCAACCTAGCCAAAACTCTGCCCCGATTATTGTACAATTAGTGCTTCATTTGTGAAGGCGTTTTCTCCTGAAATTTGTCTCACTGGTCCATACAGTATCCCACTCCAGTGGGGAAAACAATTGTTTCCCACAACTTTCCTTGTACCATTCCTGAACAATCAATCAAAGCATATACAAGACTGCGCAATACCTCGTGGCCAGTCTACTTGTAACAAGAAATTCACCATTGAGAAATACAGCATTTAGGGTAACCCTTTGCTCCGGAATTTCGCACTGCAACTGACTAGTTTGCCAGCATGGAAAACTTGCAGATTACTGTCGCAAATAGTTTCTAATTTGCTGGCAGAAGCAGTCTAAATTTTTGACTCTGTTAAATTTGCTGTAAGTCTGACCAGAAGGAAAAAAAAACTGGGTGTGCTAAGAAAAAGTATTGAATGCTTTAAAACCACTTGAACATATGCATTAAACAAAATCAGATGTTCAAATATTTTTCTGTTCTGACCAAATGCTTATCCAATTCACTTTTCAATTTAGTTTTTTTAGTCTCATAGGCTAGTTGTGGTAAAACCTTCCATGTTCTGATGACATTCTGCAGAAAAGTTCCAGCTTCCATCTATTTTTGCTAATTTTGAACCTGATTTATATTGGGGACAGTTTTTCAGTTTTATACTCTCTGAAATCATTGCATAATTTTGAAAACCTCCATTTGATCTCTTTGCCCCCCCCCTTCCCTATTTTAAAAATCAAATTAGGGTATGCAATGCTTTTTTTTTCCCACTTAAGGGACAATTTAGCGTGGTCAATCCACCTACCTTGCACATCTTTGGGTTGTGGGGGTGAGTCCCACGCAGATACGGAGAGAATGTGCAAACTTCACAGGGACAGTGACTCGGGGCCGGGATCGAACCCGGGTCCTCAGCGCCGTGAGGCAGCAGTCCCAGCCACCGTGCCGCTCCTACCCCTCCCTTTGTGACCTCTTCCTATAAGAAAGTACAGCTTTTCATTACTGTCATCTTTAGTTTTGCTGTCATTCTAGTCAATCTCTGCTTTCAAACCCTTTCAGTTGTTTGTTTAATTTATTGCTGAATTGTTTTATTTCAGGTTGGAATTCTGGACATTGATCTGTGCGGTCCCAGCATCCCTCGGATGCTGAATGTTCTGAACAGCGCTGTACATCAATGTGATGCTGGCTGGGTACCAGTATATGTAGACAAAGATAAAACAATGTGCTTGATGTCAATAGGCTTCCTCTTGGAGACTCCAGATGATGCTGTGATATGGAGAGGACCTAAGAAAACTGGTGAGGTCACATTACTTTAACATATGGATCAAAATAATCTTGCGTTGGGTGCATTGATAATTGATTACAAGTAATCTGTGACCGTTTGAAACACTCCTTTGGCATGTTGGTGACTTTTCCAAACAATGCTCAGGTTATAGCAAACACTTTTGATGAGGAATTGATTTTCATGTTTTGCTGTGCAGTGTTAAATACAAAATGGTTGATTGTAATAAAATTCATGCAAAAGATGTGAGTTCTTGGCACAGATGCTTCCCTGAAGCTAAAAGCTTTATTTGAGAGTAATATTTCTATCGGAACAGAATTCATCATAGAAATGTTGGACTTCAAACATTGCACTTTGGAGTATCCAGTTTTTTATATAAAAATGTAGAAAGGCAGTCACTTGATAATTTTTGTTCTGACCTGCAGCCAAAAATTTAGAAATACTTGCCAATCTGCAAACCTTAAACATCAATTACCCCCGATACTAATTTTATGTCTTGAGCAAATAGAAATTAGACTTTAAATCCAGTTTAACACAACGTCAACTCAGCAGCGGAAAAGTACACTCCGTGTTACTGGTGTACTACTGCTGTTGCAAAAATGCCATATCCTTCAACCTCTTATGGGCTCTACTGGAGAATTTTGATCCAGGTAGTGAAATTCCACAAGCCATCTCTCCGATGTAACTGAAATGAGAGACTGGTGTGGCACTCAGGGACGATGTGCAGTGGGTGATTGCAGCCACTTGAAGTTGTCCTGTGAGTTACCAGTAGAGCCCCCGTGAAATGTCAGGGCCCTTGCGTCTGTGTGGACCGCTTGATAACTTATTCCACTGGCAGGCGGGTGTTATTGCGGTTTAACACAAGGTTACATTGGCAGCTTCTGTGATTCTGTTCCCACAATAGATGTGGACGTGGATAAAGATAATGGCACGGAAATGTTAAAATTAGAATTTGTGACTAAAATGGAGACTGAATTATATCTGTGGACCTGTGACTGGCAGGAAAGGACCAAGTAGTCCATTAAGATTGTCTCTCATACTTCTGTGGAGCACCTAGACATTTCTTACCCAGCTAGCGATCGTGTAATCTCCTAGGAGTGGCAAGAAGACTACCCACCCCTCTAACCCTATTTCACCTGAAGTAGGTGAAATGAAAAATGAAATGTAAATCGCTTATTGTCACAAGCAGGCTTCAAATGAAGTTACTGTGAAAAGCCCTGAGTCGCCACATTCCGGCGCCTGTTCGGGGAGGCTGGTACGGGAATTGAACCGTGCTGCTGGCCTGCCTTGGTCTGCTTTAAAAGCCAGCGATTTAGCCCAGTGTGCTAAACAGCCCCTAAACAGGTGCAGTCGAGTGACCTGTAACCCTGGAATTGTGACTTGTAATCTTAGGTGGAGGAGCTAAAAATACTGAAATTATCCTTTTAAACTTGGCCCGCAAGTTGAATTGTGAGGCTTTAATTACCCTCTGGATTTATGAACGAACTGTGATTTTTCTCGTGTTTGCTTTAGACTTTTAAAAACCTTTCTCCCCCTCCCCACTTAGCTCTTATCAAACAGTTCATTTCTGATGTGGCCTGGGGAGAGCTGGACTACCTCATTATAGACACGCCGCCCGGGACCTCTGATGAACACATCTCGGTGGTGGAGTGCCTTCGTCAGTATAAACCTGACGGAGCTCTGTTGGTTACAACACCTCAGGTGAGTTTAATGAGAAATTTCAGGTTGAGATTTTTTAAAAATTGTTTTTCTCGTACGAGGCCAATAAATGCTGCTACAGGTAGTTGAATGTTGCGTACAGTGATGTTTCTCTGTCAGTTACCTGGATGGTTTAAATCACAGTACACTGGACTCCACCTTGGCCAAATGCACCTCTTATGTCCCAAGCAGCCGCATCCAAATTGTGGAAAATGTAGTCAAAAATGTGTTTGAACTAGAATCCCTGACGATTGACTTTTGATATTAGTCATAAAGCTGTGACACGGGATACTGTGGTGTGGTGGTAATGTCACTAAATTAGTAATCCTGAGATTCAGACTAATGCCCTGGGGTCACGGGTTCAAAACCCACCATGGGTAGAATTTAAATTCAGTCAATAAATCTGGAATTCAAAGTTAGTCACAGTCATGGTGACCATGAAACCATGTTCATAAAAACTCATCTGGTTCACTTGCTCTCAAAATGCCCTTAATGGGTTTGTGTGGGCTAATAAGACCCCGAGGGTAAGGAGAGGGTTCCTGGAACGCAGTAGGGACCGAGGAGGGCTGGCGCTGCCAAACCTAGGGAGCTACTACTGGGCAGCAAATGTGGCGATGATCCGCAAGTGAGTTATGGAGGGAGAGGGGGCGGCATGGAAGAGGATGGAGATGGAGATGGCGTCCTGTAAAGGAACGAGCCTGGGGGCGTTGGTGACGGCACCGCTGCCGTTCTCGCCATCAAAGTATACCACGAGCCCGGTGGTGGCGGCAACGTTAAGGATCTGGAGCCAGTGGAGACGGCACAGGGGTGCAGTGGGAGCCTCGGTGTGGTCCCTGATCAGGGGTAACCACCGGTTTGTCCCGGGGAAGATGGACGGGGGGTTCCAGGGCTGGCATCGGGCGGGGATTAGAAGAATGTGGGACCTGTTCATTGACGGGACATTTGCGAGCCTAGGGGCACTGGAGGAAAAGTTTGAGCTACCCCCGGGAAATGCATTTAGATATATGCAGGTGAGGGCTTTTGTGAGGCGACAGGTCAGGGAATTCCCGTTGCTCCCGGCACAAGAAATTCAAGACGGTGATCTCGGGTGTATGGGTCGGGGAGGGCAAGGTTTCGGCAATACACCAAGAGATGAAAGAAGAGGGGGAAGCCCTAGCAGAACAGTTGAAGGGTAAATGGGAGGAGGAGCTGGGGGAGGAGATCGAGGAAGGTTTGTGGGCTGAGGCCCTGGGTAGGGTTAATTCCTCCTCCTCGTGCTAGGCTCAGCCTGATACAATTTAAGGTGGTCACAGAGCGCACTTGACGGGGCGAGTTGAGTAGGTTCTTTGGGATAGAGGACAGATGTGGAAGGTGTTCAGGGAGTCCGGCGAACCATGTTCACATGTTTTGGTCATGCCCGGCACTGGAGGTGTTCTGGAGAGGAGTGGCGGGAGCAATATCTCAGGTGGTGAAAGTCCGGGTCAAGCCAAGCTGGGGGCTAGCAATATTCGGAGTAGTGGATGAGCCGGGAGTGCAGGAGGCGAAAGAGGCCGGAATTCTGGCCTTTGCGTCCCTAGTAGCCCGGCGAAGGATCTTGCTATTGTGGAAGGAGGCGAAGCCCCCTAGCCTGGAGGCTTGGATAAACGACATGACTGGGTTCATAAAGCTGGAGAGGATTAAGTTTGCCTTGAGAGGGTCTGCGCAGGGGTTCTACAGGCGGTGGCAACCGTTCCTAGACTACCTCACGGAGCGTTAGAGGAAGGTCGGTCAGCAGCAGCAGCAACCCTGGTTTTGGGGGGGGGGGGGGGGGGGGGGGGGGGAACGAGAGATTGTTTGAGGGGATGGAGGAGCAGGAGATAACATGGAGGGTGGGGGAAACTGGCACGTGCGGGCGAGAGCCAGTGTATAAAGCTATGTAAATATACCATTTTGCCATGTATATAGCTTGTGCGATCAGTGCGATTTTGTGTTATTTTGTTACGGGGGGGGGGGTGTTTGTCAGGGGAAAAAGTTGTGTTGTTAAAAAACTTTAATAAATATATATATATATTTTTTTTAAATGCCCTTAATGGAAGGATATTGTTACCTGGTCTGGCCTCCATATGAAAATGAAATGAAATGAAAATCGCTTATTGTCACAAGTAGGCTTCAAATGAAGTTACTGTGAAAAGCCCCCTAGTCCCCACATTCCGGCGCCTGTTCGGGGAGGCTGGTACGGGAATTGAACCGCGCTGCTGGCCTGCCTTGGTCTGCTTTCAAAGCCAGCGATTTAGCCCTGTGCTAAACAACCCCTATTGACTCCAGTTCCACACCAATGTGCCCTTTGAAATGGCCCAGCAAGCACTCAGTTCAAGAGCAATTAGAGATGGGCAACAAATGCTGGCCTTGCCAGCAATGCCCACCTTCCATGTAGGGATAAAGGAATTGGGTTCCGTACTTTGATTTCTGTTTTTAGCGTGAGATTTTGGTGACAGACAAATGCCAAATGTTTGTTCAAAAGGCTAGCGTGACAGTTCAATAAGCTATGTAGCTGTGGCATGCATTTCCCTGTTGACCATTTCAGCAAGAACAAAGCGCAGCAATGTAGCAGCGCTCGAGAATTTTTTCCTTCAAACGTAAATGCATTTACTTTCCAATTAAAGCATATTTATTGTCCCAGACTCAGAGGTAGTTTTCAGGATCAATCTCCTTTGCAGCCAGTATAAAAATGGACATGAATATGGTTATCCCATCAAATTACATAATTCCTGCATGTCCTCACGTATTTGTGGATAGATATATTATGCGGATGTCCCTGCATGGGTCGCAATATATGACCGGAAAAGGAACAGGGAGCCTGAAACTGTATGCTTTGCCCTGCTATCCCCTCTGCCTGTCCTGATAAGGATTTCTCGGAAACACCAAAATACTTGTGGGTCTTTGCGTCCAATTTCTTTTTGCCAAAATACGGAGACTTTTGGATGTCATGTAATATTGTACATCGCTGAGCCTAATTGGAAGATTTTCACATTTGCTATTGAACCTGGCTTAAAATATTTTTTTCAGTTCAGAAATATCTCTGTCCCTCCGCATTTTCCATGAAGTCTTGCTTTGCGCCATTTCATGCAGTGCCGTCTGAAATGCATAAAATGGAGTGACTGATGTAAAGTAATCTTCTCAGTTCCAGAATAAAACCAAAATATGGGGTGCTGCAAACCTGAAATGGAAGCTAAAGACTGAAGAGGAAGGGAAGCACGGTGGTGCAGTGGTTAGCACTGCTGCCTCACAGCACTGAGGACCTGGGTTCAACCCAGGACCCTGTCCGTGTGGAGTTTACGCATTCTCTCCGTGTCTGCGTGGATCTCACCCCAACAACCCAAAAAGATGTGCAGGGTAGGTGATTGGCCACGATAAATTGCCCCCCCCCTTCCCCACACAAAAGAAAATTGAACAGGAGTCATATTTGACATGAAACATTAACCCTGCTTCTCTCTCCATTAGGACGGTCAGGCCTGCTGAATATTTCCTGCATTTTCTTGTTTTAGCCTCGGTTCCAGCATTTGTTGGGATTGCCCCCTATTGTCAGCATTGTGCATTGCAAAGACCACGGAGCTGACCTTGTTAATCCTATAAAATTTAACTTTGAGGCATTGACGCCTTTCACTTTATAAATCAATTACATTCCTGTTTGGCATTATAATTCAATTAACTGGGATGGTATTTAAGAATTTCTTTGATTTTCCACACTCTTAACTGCTGTTTTTTTACTCTTCTGTCATAAATGATGTTATTCTGCTTGGCGTTGAAAGTTGTTTGCCTTCCTCATACTCCTCTGCTGGACCTTCTACTGCAGCATTATCCAATCATGACAAGTGATCTGCATCTCATAAAAATTCTGCGTTTGGGATTGGAATCTGGTTCAGGCATCCCAAGTCAACTTTGTTTCCAGCCTTGGGCAGCATGGTGGCCCAATGGATAGTATTGCTGCCTACGGCGCTGAGGACCCGGGTTCGAATCCCGGCCCTGGGTCACTGTCCGTGTGGAGTTTGCACATTCTGCCGTGTCTGCGTGGGTCTCGCCCCCACCAACCCAAAGATGTGCAGGTTAGGTGGATTGGCCATGCTAAATTGCCCCTTAATTGGAAAAAAAAATAATTGGATACACTAAATTTAAAAAAAAACTTTGTTTCCAGTCTCAATTTTTATCAATCCAGTATTACTTACTGACTTAGACTTTGTCTCGCACGTGACCAGAGGACTTGTGGGCAGCAAGACTCCATCACCGGCTCTGGTACATCTCTTTCACTCCAGCCCAGGTGGTGTCCCGCTCTTGAAGATCCTCCTTAAATGTACATCCTCATGTCTCCTTTGGCTGGCTTGTTGCTTGTGAAACCCAGATCTGCCAACCGGTGATGTTGTCACAGAATGCCAATTCTGCACTAATCTCCCTCATCATGAAATTAATAACTTGAGGAAAAGGAATGGGGCGAGAATAGAGCGTTGCTATACTCCTGTGATGATGGAGTCCATGTTGGCTTTGATGTAGCGACTGACATTGCAGTATAACACTTTGAAGATGCTGATATACTACTCTGGGGTGCTGTAGTGTCTTGTGATGTATCAGAGTGATTGCCACTGGATGCTATTGAAAACCTTGAAATCAATGAAGTCGATAACATGTGGCTTCTGATACACAGCATTCCTTCTTTAAACACAAGGATATCAACAAAAGGGCATGGAGGTCGCCAGATGTTAACACTTTGAATGAAATTGACTATATCAGCAGCAGATGGCAGATGGCCCCAGAAGATGTCCAGACTTGTCAAGATGCTGATGTAGGATCTGGCCACCACCTTTTGTTAGAGCCACTTGAGCAGAAGAAGGCAGCACCCTCCAAGAAACATTGCCATTTGCAACAGAGAAACTGAAGGACAAGTGCCTGTCAGACAGTTTCTGTCCTGCTGACTCCAACAGATTCAAAGTACTTCTAGCTTGGGCAACATTGAGGAACAGTGGCAATTCTTCAAAAGGCGGATTAAGGAGAGATCAGAAGGAGCAGATCCAGCAAAGGACGATGATGGATCACTGACGCATCATGGAAGTTGATTGATGAAAGAAAGCTGTTGAAGAGCAAGAGGTGCCAGGAAAAGAATATTGAGCAAAGGCAAAAATGCAAAAGTATAGAAGGCTGGATAAAGCCATGCAAAAAAGCTGCAAGAAAGGCAAACAAGGATGGAACTTACTGATGCATGAAGCAACAGCAATTGTATCAGATCTGTAGAGGGACAGGTAGTATTGAAGCAAGGGAGCTGCAGAAGGATTTGGACAAGCTGGGAGAGTGGGCAATGAAGTGGCAAATGAAAAACTGTGGAAAAGTGTCAGGTTATGCACTCTGGAAGGAGGAATTTAGGCATAGACTATTTTCTAAATGGGGAAATGCTTAGGAAATCAGAAGCACAAAGGGACTTGGGAGCCCTTGTTCACGATTCTATTAAGGTTAATGTGCAGGTTCAGTCGGCAGTTAAGAAGGCAAATGCTAGTTGGCATTCGTGGCAAGAGGCTAGAATACAAGACCAGGGATGTACCTCTGAGGCTGTATAAGGCTCTGGTCATTGGAGTATTGTGAGCAGTTTTGGGCCCCGTATCTAAGGAAGGATGTGCTGGCCTTGGAAAGGGTCCAGAGGAAGTTCACTAGAATGATCACTGGAATGAAGAACTTGTCGTATGAGGAACGGTTGAGGACTCTGGGTCTGTACTCGTTGGAGTTTAGAAGGGGGGATCTTATTGAAACTTACAGGGTACTGCGAGGCCTGGATAGTGTGGACGTGGAGAGGATGTTTCTACTTGTAGGAAAAACTAGAACCAGAGGGCACAATCGCAGACGAAAGGGACGATCCTTTAAAACCGAGATGAGGAGGAATTTCTTCAGCCAGAGGGTGGTGAATCTGTGGAACTCTTTACTGCAGAAGGCTGTGGAGGCCAAATCACTGAGTGTCTTTAAGACAGAGATAGATAGGTTCTTGATTATAAGGGGATCAGGGGTTATGGGAAGAAGGCAGGAGAATGGGGATGAGAAAATATCAGCCATGATTGAATGGCGGAGCAGACTCGATGGGCCGAGTAGCCGAATTCTGCTCCTCTGTCGATCTGATGGTCTTATCAGACAAGGGGAAGGACGGAAGGACACCATTGACAGAAAAGGAGCAGGAGGCAAAGTGGGTGGAATACTTTCGGGAGATCCTCAACCTGCCCAGCCCCTGCTTCATGTTTGAGTTCGACAACAGCACTGCACCTCAACAGCTGAGTGTTAACCTGGAAGAAATTGCCAGATCAGAGTTCCAAAGAACACCAAGGCACTTGGAATTGATGAGATTACCAGAAACATGGCAAGAACACCTACACAATGGAGCTCACAGACCTGGTCAACAAGGTCTGGACTGTGAACGACCTCCAGGACAACTGGAGGTGAAGAGTAATTGTCGAGCTGCCAAAGAAAAGGAATCTCAGCAACTGCTACAATTGGAGGGGCTAACGCTGCTATCAGTGCCTGGCAAGCTCTTCAACATGGACCTCCTCAACAGATTGTGTGTGTACAACATCAGGCAGCAGAGCCTACAACCTGGTATAGGAGATGCTAAATGCACCGTAATATACATACATATAGAACAAAGAAAAGTACAGCACAGGAACAGGCCCTTCGGCCCTCCAAGCCTGCGCCGACCATGTTGCCCGTCTAAACTAAAATCTTCTACATTTCCAGGGTCCGTATCCCTCTATTCCCATCCTATTCATGTATTTGTCAAGATGCCCTTAAATGTCACTATCGTCCCTGCTTCCACCACCTCCTCCAGCAGCGAGTTCCAGGCACCCACTACCCTCTGTGTAAGAAAAACTTGCCTCGTACATCTCCTCTAAACGTTGCCCCGTGCACCTTAAACCTATGCCCCCTAGTAATTGACCCCTCTACCCTGGGAAAAAGTCTCTGACTATCCACTTTGTCTATGCCCCTCATAACTTTGTAGACCTCTATCAGGTCGCCCCTCAACCTCCTTCATTCCAGTGAGAACAAACCAAGTTTATTCAACCTCTCCTCATAACTAATGCCCTCCATACCAGGCAGTGTCCTGGTAAATCTCCTCTGCACCCTCTCTGAAGCCTCCACATCCTTCTGGTAGTGAGGCGACCAGAATTGAACACTATACTCCAAGTGTGGCCTAACTAAGGTTCTATACAGCTGCAACACGACTTGCCAATTTTTATACTCAATGCCCCGGCCAATGAAGGCAAGCATGCCGTATGCCTTCTTGACTACCTTCTCCACCTGTGTTGCCCCTTTCAGTGACCTATGGACCTGACTGTCAATACTCTTGAGGGTTCTACCATTCACTGTATATTCCCTACCTGTATTAGACCTTCCAACTCTATCTATTAATTAAAGACCTTGCTCTCCTGTTTCGCCTCTTCATCTGATAGACAATCCCACTAATTTCTTCCTTTGGCGCAAACTTCCTTCATTCTTACTACAGTCAGTGCTTCTCTGCAATTTCCCCTCTGCTTTAAATGTGCCATTTTGCAGACTTCTCTTCCCACATCCTCACTCTGTTCAAATCATGCTACAATGTCTAATAGTGTAATTCATTCACTCAACTGTATCAAACTGCTGACTCCTGTCAGTCTTCTGTCCTCCAACAGTCTTGTGAATTTTATTAAATGTGGCATCGCCTGATCATTATTATTTTTAAAATCTCTACTACTTTTGTGCTCGACGAAAACATTCTTCTCATGCCTTATGAAAGCTCCTGGGCTATGATTCTATGAGAAGTGATCAATCTACACTACTATACCCCTTTGATCATCATTCATATATGACAATGAATGTTGACTAGTTTTATTTTGAAACTACTGTGCATCACCATTCTCCGTCTTCTGGGTGAATACTGTCTCAATGTTTTGGTTTTATCAACAGGCAGTGTCTGTAGGAGACGTAAGAAGAGAATTGACGTTCTGCAAGAAAACTGGGCTACCAGTGGTGGGAATAATTGAAAACATGAGTGGCTTTGTTTGCCCCAACTGTTCAGTAAGTATTAAAAACTTGTTGAATTCTGTTAATTGTGGGTTTAAGGTCACTGAGAACAAGTAAAGAAACTTGCTTGGAATTTGAAAACCTGGGCTGGTTGCATATTGTCAATATTAATATTTCTGCTGGAGGTGAAATTCCAGCCACACACCTTTCTTAACATCCGAGAGTTAAAGAAAATAAAAATCTCTGATCTTTTAATATATTGAAATGTTTTCTGGTTTGTGTGCTCCATTTAAACCACAATATCGTGAGTGATCGAAAACTAGACGCAATCCACCTAAGTTGGATTTCCGCTTGAAGAGCAAGCGGATGAAATGATAATTGATGTGCTGCATATCTGTGCTTGGAAAACGCTAAATATATGTGATTAAACTTAATTTGATACAACACTCAAGACTGTTGACTTGTGGGCGGCATGGTAGCACAGTGGTTAGCACTGTTGCTTCACAGCGCCAGGGATCCGGGTTTGATTCCCAGCTTGGGTCACTGTCTGCGGAGTCTGCACGTTCTCCCCGTGCCTGCGTGGGTTTCCCCTGGGTGCTACGGTTTCCTCCCACAAGTCATAGAATTTACAGAGTAGAAGGAGGCCATTCGGCCCTTCAAGTCTGCACCTACCCTTGGAAAGAGCATCCGACATAAGCCCCACACCTCCACCTTATCCCCGTATCCCCTAACCCAGTAACCCCACCTAACCTTTTCGGAAACCAAGGGCAATTTAGCATGGCCAATCCACCTAGCATGTACATTTTTGGACTGTGGGAGGAAACCGGAGCACCCGGAGGAAACCCACGCGCACACGGGGAGAACGTGCACACAGACAGTGACCCAAGCTGGGAATCGAACCTGGGACCCTGGCGCTGTGAAGCACCCGTGCTAACCTCTGTGCTACCGTGCTGCTCTTGGAGCAATGAAACCAACGCCTGGCACGGTTTCTGGGCCTAGTCCGAGAGCTTGACAATTGCTGGGCATTGATCTGGGCCTCAGTCTAAGCCAGCCTACTAAATGAGGCAAAGACAAATCATTTGCTGACTCATCATCTAGACTTGCATGAAGAATGGGTCACTGGGCTCAAGTCCTGAAAGACGTGCTTGTTAAGTGAATTGGACACTCTGAATTCTCCTTCAGTGTACCCGAACAGGCGTCGGAGTGTGGCGACTAGGGGCTTTTCACAGTAACTTCATTGCAGTGTTAATGTAAGCCTACTTGTGACATTAATAAAGATTATTATTAAAGGGACGCAATGGTGCTGGTTCAGGTTTTAACTTCACTAAATGATTGCTTTTTCAGGAATGCACTAATGTGTTTTCCAGCGGAGGGGGAGCAGCACTTGCTGAGCAATCTGAAGTTCCATTTTTAGGTAAGCACCTTGGAGCGAACTTTTGAAGTAAATCACATGTGTGTATTGGAGGTTGATTATCTCGGCTAACCACCTTGGCAATGTTTATGTAATAAAAGGAATTTCTTCACAAACTATGACCTGTAACAATGCATTTTTATGATCAATAGACGGGATGATTTGTGTTCATTTTGAGAAAAAGTAGTGAGCAAAATATATTTATCACTTGAGGCTACATTTCATTTAGCGTATGTAGTACTGCACCTGTTCAAGGACTCCTACCTCTTCCCCAGGAATTTTATATTTGGCGTGTCTGTTGAGCATGGAGCATGCTGACTTCTTTCCTGGTGAATGTGGGCATTAAATAATTCAGAACATGGTCACAGATTAAGGACTCGCTTTGACCCATCCAAGATTAAGGACCCCCTTTCCCCGATCAGTCAAAAACCTTGCAGTCACAGATCAGGGAGCCCATCTAAATAAAATTGATGATGTACCCTGCTCTTCTAAATTACAGCATTCAGCTATCTCAAATGATTCCAAGGTTTTCCAACTCCAAGCGTTACTGAGTGCTAATCATTTTTTTTTAATGTGCCAATATTTGATATGTGTCCTAAATATGCTAACCTGTGCCCACTTGTCCAGCCTTGCAGGTATAGGGAACACATTTAACGAAAATAGGCACGTAAACAGAATTATAATGTGGGAAAGTAGTACATCGCTGCATGAAGGGAAAATAATTTTTATTGTGAGCATCTTCAAGGATGATCATTGACTTTCTATGGCTTTTTTAAATTAAACAAAAACATCCCTCCTTAGTATTGAAGAAGTACACTTAAAATAAAAGCCCCTTATTATGGCTGGTACGGTGGCACCGTGGTTAGAGCTGCTGTCTCACAGCACCAGGGACCCAGATTCAATTCCGGCCTCAAGTGACTGTGTAAAGTTTGCACTTTCTCCCCGTGTCTGAGTGTGTTTCCTCCGGGTGCTCCTGGTTTCCTCCCACAGTCCAAAGATGTGCAGGTTAGGTGGGATTACATGGATAGGGCAAGGGAGTGGGCCGAGGTAGGGTGCTCTTACAGAGAGTCGGTGCAGACTCAAAGGACGAATGGCCGCCTCCTGCACTGTAGGAATTCTATGATTTGTCTCTTTAATTGTTTTCAATTTGATATTTATAGACATTTGTTTTCTTTTAGAAACTTATTCAAATTGAGTGTTTTACAATAATAGCTTTTACTTTAGTCTTGAAGTTATGATTAGTATAAGGTGAGAATGTGTGAATTATTTTCTCTTGCATTGGAGAAGGGAATACCAGACAAAGCATAAGTTTAAATCTGTTATTTCACATCATAATTTCAAGACTATAGGATTTTCTCCCCTTTATTTACTGCAGCCATTTGAAGGGGCTTTAGTTAAGGCTTCACGAGCCACAGAATGAATTGCTTTGACAGTGGTAGTTTTCCTCTTAGTTCTTGAAGTGTCATTGTTTACATTTTCTCTTACCAGGGCGTGTCCCTCTAGATCCTCAGCTGTCGCATAGTCTGGAAGAAGGTCGAAATTTCATCCAAGCCTTTCCAAAGAGTGCAACCTTTGACGCCATTAATAATATAGTGGAGAAGATTTTAAGTAATGACAGTGAATCCTCTGCACTTCATACATGATATCATTCCTTTTATACACATTGAACTGTCGGGGTTGGGGGTTTGCAGAATAGAAGCTACAGAACTCCTACTCTTGGGATGCAAGGATGCAATGATCAGTGTTTCTTCCCGAAATGGAAACACTTGAATAATGGACCAGTAATGCCTTTTGTTGTATCTACTGAAATGTGCAATTAAAAAATAAACAATTTGTACTCCAGTTATTTTTTGTGACTGTGCTAGAACCACCACAGCATGTTGTGCTTAAAATGAAGAATGTTTACAGGCTAGACATTCTGTTCTGGTGTGGATTTGGCTGAATCAGGCACGTTAATGCTGCACCAAGAGCGACTAATTTAGGAGATCGTCTGCTCTGTCACGTGAGGTGGAATAATTGTAGAACAGAGCCCCCATCCAGCAGCCTGAGTCGATCCAATATAGAGTTTGAATGACTAAACTTTGGGGATTGAAAACCCAGCCTCCTGTTTAGGAATCAACGAGAGATGCATTTAATATTGCACCGACTGAAACCGTGTTCCTACTGGAACTTATGTGGAAACAGTTCATGGCCTGGTTGACAGGCCTGTGTCTTTCTCTCTGCTTATTAAGAATGTCACCTGAAGCTGGGGTACTCATTTTTGAGGATGATCATGTTATACAGACTTTAACATTTTTTAAATAAAAAATCCAAAGTGACTTGGTTCTGAAATGGATTCCTAAAAATATTTTTTATTCACAAGAAACAAGAACCTAAGAAAATCATGCTCTAAAGCAGTGTTTTTCAAACTTTTTATCCCCAGGACCCATTTTTAACAACTGGATATCCTTCGGGACCCACCAGTTTCACATACCTTTAACGTGGCAGGGGAGCCTGCTGGGTCGCCCGGGTTTTGTTTCATAGAATCATAGAATTCCTACTGTGCAGAAGGAGGGCATTCATACTATCGAGTCTGTACCTCCCCCTGAAAGAGCACCCTACCTAGGTCCAATCCCCTACCCTATCCCTGTAACCCCACCTTGGGGCAATTTAGCATGGCCAGTCTATCTGACCTGCATATTTTTGGACTGTGGGAGGAAATCGCAGCACCCAGAGGAAACCCATACAGACACGGGAAGAATGTGCAAACTCCACTTCGTTATTCAATGTTACATTTCTGATAATGACTTCAGCTGATGAGTTAAGATCTCACTGCATCCATTGAAAGAAAATCAAGGGAATTGTCCTCGAATTCCCCATGTTGAGTCTTCAGATGTCTTTGAAGTTTTGAGAGTTTTAAACTTTAATTTGCCCGTGCTTCCCTGCATGTAACACGCATATACTTTGAACCCTGATTTGCAGAGGCACAATTACTAAACCCACACTTCAAGTAATCATCGTTATGCTGCTTTGTTCCTGTTTTCAGCTTTTTCTTTGTGAGTTGTTCACCAGAGGCCCTGGAGTTCACACCAGCACTGCTGGCAGCTGCAAAATGGAGGAATCTCTTTCACTCCCAGAACACGTGATGTCAGCTGACATGACCTGCTCTCTGCCACCGCTCCAGGCGGGAAGACTCCAGCGATTTATAAAAAATAAATCATCTGGTCCTGGGTCAGCGTGCTGACATCAGGAAGAGGCTTTCTTCCTTGATAGGCTCTGGGCCTGCACATTGCTGAGGCGCCACGCATGTGGGAATATCCGGAATTCTGAAAGCCCGTCGCGGGTCGTGCCCTTGGGCACTACGTAATGCAATCGGGAAGGCCGCGGCGCATGGACCCGCGATCGCAGTGGCACACGGTCCGCGATCCTTCTCACACCCACCCGCGGGTCGGGTCCCGGGTTTGAAAATGCTCTGAAGAGAGTAATTGAAGTTTATGGTGCCATAGTGGTATGCTGTATATAGTTTTTTTCTTTATTCTTTCGCGGGATGTGGGCATCACTGGCAAGGCCAGCATTTGTTGCCCAACCCGGATTGCCATTTCAGAGGACACATGCTGTTAACCACGTTGCTGTGGATCTGGAGTTCACGTAGGCCAGTTCAGGTAAGGATGGCAGATTTCCTTCTCTATAGGACAGTAATGAACCACGATCAATGAGTACTGATAACAGCTTTATATTCCAGAATTTTATTAATTGAATTCAAACAGTTGCCACTGTAGAATTTGACCCCTGTGTCCCCAGAGCATTAGCCCTCCGTGACATTGCCACCAACCCCCCCCGTGCTGACTTAGCACAATGACTAAGATTATTTAATAACATTGAGTTAGCCTCATGATAAGGTGATAGGAAAAGGGTTAGTCCAGTAACACAAACATTTGTGCCGGATGACTGATTAGTAGTCTGAAGTTTGAGTACCAGTTATGACAAGGTTGCATTTGGGATTTCATCTGGAACAATTTCTGCTATTCTAGCTGTGCCATCTGCAAGTGAGGAAAAGTCGACTCTGTTGGTGGTGTCGTGAACAGGGGCTTAACTCAGGATTAGGTTCCATCGTCCAAGAAGCAGGATTTGCTCCACCTTCATGTTTGAATGGGGTACACCTTGGAGATGTCTGAAGGCTAGTACCCTTGATCCCTTCTCAAGCACACCCCACACACACTGAAAAAGGAGAGTGGGCAGAAGAAACAGATGTCCTAAAACTCCAACTCTCAATTATGACTCGAGTAACTGGTTGTGCTACCTGGGATCTTGACTCTGCCGTTGTGCAAAGCCAAGTGAGGGGCCCTTTGGCTAGTGCGGTTTGGGGACATCACTCTTGCATACATGAAGCCTGGAAACAATGGATGAGGCAGAAGATCCTAACTAGTTAGGGAAATGGCATATAATGCTGAGACCAGGAAGGTATGTGACATCTGGGTCACTGTCATGACGCTTATAGGCAAGTGATCAGTCACCTGTGAAGAGTCTGGGATCTCGCAGAACGTAAGTCCCATAGTCATGAAAAGTCATCAACTTGGCAGCAAAAATCCTGTTTAGCTAGGACAGAACATGCTCGAGTTGATGAAGGAGCAATCAGAATTGACAACAATAAAGGAATTACTTGAGAGATTTTGGAATGACTGGAATTATAGTTACAGCTTTAACATAGATTAACATAGAATTTACAGTGCAGAAGGAGGCCATTCGGCCCATCGAGACTGCACCGGCTCTTGGAAAGAGCACCCTACCCAAGGTCAACACCTCCACCCGATCCCCATAACCCAGTAACCCCACCCAACACTAAGGGCAATTTATCATGGCCAATCCACCTAACCTGCACATCTTTGGACTGTGGGAGGAAACCGGAGCACCCGGAGGAAACCCACGCACACACGGGGAGGATGTGCAAACTCCGCACAGACAGTGACCCAAGCCGGAATCGAACCTGGGACCCTGGAGCTGTGAAGCAATTGTGCTATCCACAATGCTACCGTGTTGCCCTTTAATGCGTGAATATTTATAACCACAGCGTGATGCATCCGTGATTTCTGTTGTGCAATATGTAAACCTGGACTGCAGTTAGAATACCTGAATGATTTGTGTTGTCGGTGTTCTAAAGTCCTTTGGTTTTGGATGGCCTACAGGCTTCATGATCTTTTGGACTAATTAGGAATGGGTAAAAATCGATGATTATCTTCCTCAGTATTAAATTAACTTATGTTTTGTTGGAAGGGGTTTTCTGATCAAGTAAGGCACATGTATATAGTTCCTGGGTAAGAAGTTGCTAATTATGTACAACACAGCCTGGTGAAACCATTCTGCTATTTTCCACAGCAATGTGTCTGCACCAACCTTTCTATGCTACTCTCAAGTGAAGTTCCATTTTCTGTGTGTAATCCTTAAGAATTATAAAAAGTAAAATCAGGAGTAGGTGATGTGGGCCCATGAGCCTGCTGTGCTGTTCAGTAATATTGCTGGTCTCCCTCACCTCCACCTGCCTGCCCCATTTCCCCCCCATGTTACCATTTCAGAAGATGTTCATTTAGGAAAAAATACCATCCCAGAGGCAAATGTGAGGCTTCTTAGTTGTAGTGAATCGTGGACAATATTGAGCATGTGACTTCTTTTGAAGGGGAACTATACTGCTGGCAGAGGAACTTTTTAACCTTGGTGGTCGGCCAAATACAAGGAAAAGGACAGTGTGTTAATTAGCAGCCACCTGGCTCCATTCTCCCTACTTTTTTATTTTCAGCTGTGACGTTCTGGGGAATCGCAATAGAAATGGCAGCACGGTAGCACTGTGGTTAGCACTGTTACTTCACAGCGCCAGAGTCCCAGGTTCGATTTCCGACTTGGGTGCACTGTCTGTGCGGAGTCTGCACGTCCCCCCCATGTCTGCGTGGGTTTCCTCCCATAAGTCTCGAAAGACGCAGAATCGCCGAGCAGAAACTTATAGCTAAGTTCCGCACACATGAGTGCGGCCTCAACCGGGACCTGGGATTCATGTCGCATTACATTCATCCCCCACCATCTGGCCTGCAAAATCCTACCAACTGTCCTGGCTTGACACAATTCACACCTCTTTAACCTGGAGTTACCCCATCTCTGGATCTATAAAGATTTAATCACCTGCTAATGCTCGTATTCCAAGCATTGTCTGGCATCTTTGAATTTGTCTCTATATATGTTTCTGGAACATACCTCTTCATTCACCTGAGGAAGGAGCAGCGCTCCGAAAGCTAGTGACATCGAAACAAACCCATTGGACTTTAACCTGGTGTTGTAAGACTTCTTACTGATCTCACCCCAGTCCAACGCCGGCATCTCCACATTATTGTTAGAGTGCACTACATAAATTACATTCAACAAACATTTTATAGTCGTTGGACTACACTTTGTTTGCTTGGAACTTGAAGTAAGTGATAATTTGTTATCTGAATTAGTAATGGGGGTAAAATTTCTGTTCTTGTTAATTCCAGTGTAAAAGTATTTTATGAGCCAATTTGTTGAAATACTTAATCAATAAATTGATTTAGCTATCACTGGTATATAAGTCTAACTTGGGGTATCATTTCTTACTCCTATACTTATTTAGTATAAATAATCATATTCCTACCAAAGTATCCTCTCCTCCAACCCCAGTACGTCCCATGTGTTAGTTAAAGCAGAAACACGTGAAATAATAAGGAATTAACTTGTTTTCTGTGCTAGCTTTGAATCAAGATATGGACATTTTACTCCATTTACACAGCGGAAGGACTGGTCAGTTGAACTTCTGTGATTTTAATATGATCAGCCAAGCTTTGTTTCTGAAACTATTATGATAAACTTAGTGATATATGCTTAATAAGTCAGAAAGAATCATCCTATTATCAGCAAATTAGACTGGGAACTTTGGGTTCCAATCCAAAAAGGCAAGTCTGGCCTTGATTTCATTTGGTATAGTCATAACTGCATATGCAATCTGGTTGTCAAAGTTGAAGTATTATGCTGCTTAAATAATATGCAGGCGGTGTTTGCTGGAATCCATGTTGTTGTTGACTTTAGCAATGACCAAAATAGTCTTCGCTGATGTCTCTCAGATCTGTATTAGCAATGGCTTGTGGGCTTGCACATGTGATGTTGTATGTGTAAATGATTGTATGAGTTTCATCTCCTCCCATTGCAGATTCAAAATAACGAGGAACTACATGAGGATTCTTCAGACAGTAAACCCTGAGTGATTTGAGTGAGCAGTCACAGTGCCAATTGTTGCCCTCCAACAACAGTTGCTCCAATTGTGACGATTGCTGCAAAAACTGCTGTGGGAAATGCCTTAAAGAGTTGCCCTTGAGGTTCAGGTACTTTAACTTAGTCAATGGTTTAAGAGTATAATTGTTGAGAAACTCAATAAAGTTCTCTGATAAATCAAGCCAAGAGAGGTGTTGAAGAGGTTGGAAGGTGGCATCAGAAATATACTGAAGTTCATTGCACTTTAGAAGAAGATACTCCAGATTTGGTACACCTGCGAAAGCCTGTGAAGATAGCCGTGTGAGTTTGTTGTATCTGAAATCCAGTTCCGAAAGCTCTTTCAAGTCACTGAGGCTCTGATTGTCAATTACCGAAATGTAATTGTTTTGCAGGAAGAGTCTTCGAAGGCAGAACAATCCAGAAAATGTGTTGGGTTGAATTCTGGTGACTGCGTTGTTCTCTAAATGCAGGCTATGAAGATTAAGAAGACCTTTAAATGTGCCATCTGGCAAATTCTTCAAAGAGTTACTGGATAGATTGAGTACAGCCACTTCACGAAGGCCAACGAACGCTCCCGGTTTGACTTCCTGAATCTGATTGTTGTTAAGAGTCAGGACTTCCAATTGTACCAGACCACCAAATATGTTTTCTGAAAGGCTTTTGATCTTGTTGTACCCAAATTGGAGTTCCTCAAGAAACTGAAGTTCTCTGAATGTCCTATGCCTTAGTCCCGTGATGGAGTTGTTGACCAACCTAAGCACGTGGAGGTTTAGAAGTCCAGAGAATGTTTCTTCGTGTAATACAGCGATGCGATTGTGGGACAAGTCTAGCCACCTAAGAGACTTCATTCCCATAAAGGCCCGTGGCATAATGGTGCTGATCTGGTTGCAGCTCATATACAGCTTCTGAAGCTTTTGCAGCTTCACAAAGATGTTCCCCTTAATGATTCTCAACAGATTTCCTGACAAATCCAGTTCCTTCAGCTCTACCAAACTTATAAACAGTTGGGGCTGCAGGTAAGTTAACCTATTTCCCGCCAAAATAAGCTCTTTTAAGTTTGGTAAGTCATGAAAGCCCATTGCGGGCAAAACCGCCAGATTATTCCATCCCAGATTCAGGTACCAGAGGTGAGAGAGGCCAGAAAACAACCCATCTTCAACTTTACCAAAGTTGTTATTGTTGAGACTAAGTGAGCCAAGAGAGGGAGTGTGGAGGAATGCGTTTGGTACAAGATATTTCAATTTGTTCCTTTCCAAATGAAGGTGGACTAGCAAGTTCAAACCATAGAAGGCATGTTGCTCAACACTAACTATGTGGCTATTCTCCAGGTTCAAGAAGTCCAAGTTAGACATGTTCCTGAAAGCACGGGATTGAAGAACTGTAAAGTTATTAGAGTCAAACCAAACCGCTTTAGCATTGACGGGTAGATCGTTTGGAATGCTGGTAAGATAATGAGAGCTGCAGTAGACATTTAGTTCTTCACTGTAATCATCAAAAACGCAGGTGCACACACTGGGACAATGGAAATTTTCATCGTCTGACTCTTCCTCTGATGGCAGCTGTGATTCTGTTCTCAGTGGGATGAACCATAAGCAAACAATAACCGATACAAGGAGGAATTCTAAAAAAAAAATGCAATATGCAATCAGAGAATATAGCATATTCATATAAAGCATTTGGATAGGGCAGGCAGTGGCACAGTGGTATTGTCACTGGACTAGTAATTCATAGACCCAGGGTAATACTCTGGGGACATGGGTTCGAATCCCACCAAGGCAGATGGTGGTTCAATAAAAATCTGGAATTAAAAGTCAAATGGCTACCATGAAACCAGTGTCGATTGTCGTAAAAATCCATCTGGTTCACAGGTGACTCTAGAACCACAGCAGTGTGGTTGACTCTCAAATGTCCTCTGGGAGGGCAACAATTGCTGTCATGGCCAGCAAAGCCCACATCCCATGAACAAATAAAAATTAAAAAATTATAATCATGTCACTTTGGAAAAGAGAAAAAGACCATCTAGCACACAACGTATTATTCTGCTGTTAAAGTTCTGCTTAAGACCATAGGAACTGGCAATGCATCTTGAGGGCAATTAGAGTCTAATTGCTCTCAGACATACACTGAGCTTTGGGGATTCGTTTTTTAGAGATTTCTTTGCCTCTATAATGCTTGAATATGAAGTATTTTAAATATAATTGAGAACTGTCACCAGGTATAGTATAATAATAATTTTTATTGTCACAAGTAGGCTTACACTGTAATGAAGTTACTGTGAAAATCCCCTAGTCGCCACATGCAAGTTGTAATATGAAATCTCCACGTAATGTTTGCTATAGCAGAGGGAATTAATTTTAATTGGGAAGGATAACTATTTTATTCCAAGATACCATCTAGATTTAGAGCTCTGCTGAATTGAGGATTTTTCTGTTCCTATTAAAGGACAAACCGGAATTTATGTTTTCTGGAAACAAGACATCCCAGATTTCCACATTACGTGCAATCCAAGATTAACAATAACTATCCTCCTGATTGGTACTACGAGAAGATGATTGCAATCAATTTTACTTTCTTGAGTCACCTTAAAAAATAATTGTATCGAAAGATGTACCCACTGAGGATCCTATGGAGACAGTTTAAGTGGTTGTTAAAGATTCCACAACACAAATTGATAAACCTTTGGCAAAAGTATCAACCGAGGCCACCAGAAGAAAACCAGATTCACAGGCCATTCACCTCATTGCTGTTTGTGAGGGTGGAACACAATGGCCACTGCGTTTAAATGTACACAGAATGGCAGTAGGGTGGGGCGGCAGAGTTAGTTGCATGCAGCGCTAAGCCATGCAGGGGCTTTGAGTGGATCCAGTGATATGGTTAGCACGGGCTCCGATTCAAAATTTTCTGTGCGGCTCTCGCAAGGGAAAACAAAGAACAACAACAAAGAACAATACAGCACAGGAACAGGCCCTTCGGCCCTCCAAGCCTGCGCCGACCATGGTACCTGCCTAAACTAAAACCGTCAGCACTTACGGAGTCCGTGTCCTTCCATTCCCATCCTATATTTGTCTAGATGCCCCTTAAATGCCGCTGTCGTACCTGCTCCCACCACCTCCCCAGGCAGCGCATTCCATATATTTACCAACCTCTGTTTAAAAAAACTTGCCTCGCACATCAGTTCCAAACTTTTCTCCACTCACTTTAAACCTATGTCCCATACTACTTGACTCTCCTACCCTAGGAAAGAGCATCTGACTATCCGCCCTGTCCATGCCACTCATAATCTTGTAGACCTCTATCAGGTCGCCTCTCAACCTTCGTCGTTCCAGTGAGAACAGACCGAGTTTATCTAACCCCTCATCATAGCTAATGCCCTCCATACCAGGCAACAGAAAAGTGTGTGAAACACCAACACTCTGCAGTGTTGAAATGCATATTTTGTTTTAAATTTTCTATTTATTCTCTTTAGCAGGTATTAGAAAGAAGGTCGGCTTTGTCACTTGTCTGAACAGAATTCTTCCACCGTGGGAAGAAATGGATGGGGCTCTTTTCAAATTAGTTATTCAAATTGGTTCCAAAATCCCCAACCAAAAGGAAAATCCACCTCTTTGAATAGATTTGTAACCACAATTAGTACAACGTTGTGCTTTTGAATTTTTTTTTTCTCTCTCTCGTTTCAAATCTATGAAATTTTCATGAGCTAGCGTTACTGAGGGCTCCTTATCTTGGGCAAATACAACAAAAATTGTGGGAAGGAGTGAAATAAAGTCACACAACTTGTGCGCAATGTAGAAACCCCATCACAGGCTCTGGTGTAGCAAACACAAGTATTAACCCCACCCTCACCCCTCCCTGAAGAAAAACATCTTACCCACTGACTTGTGCATTTTGCTAAGAAGACTTTTCTATAAGAAAAAAAGTTAATTTCCCAGTTGTCTTCTGTCCAGGTCAAACTGATGCGGGTAACAAACTGTGTACAGAGTTGTCGCCTTATTTCAGAGGACTTCAGGAGCAGGGGATAACCTATTTCCACCAGTTAACCAGCGCAACATTGCAAACATCTCAGTCTTTTTTTTCTTATTGCAGGAATCTTTTTGACTCTCCCACTGCGTTGACGACCAAATGGCCATGAGCCAAACTGGGGTCAGCAGAAGAATAAACACCGGCACATGGTAAGGAAAGAATCAATAGTGTTTGCTTAGTTCATCCACATGTGGCAATATTTAGCTACTTTGCAGCCACAAAGCATGTTGCCAACACAATGTCCCTCTGGACACCGGGTACGTTCAGTGTAAACCTGAATCTGAAAAAAAAAATCACCCTGTCTGGCCATCAACCTATCGGGAATTATGCACATCTGAAATGAGCTTTAATGTGTGCTACTGGCGTTTCAGCATTTCCGTCTACCCATCACAATATTTACCCGTTGGGTTCAGTTGGTTATTTTTGCAGTAGCTCGTAAGGATTATAATAATTTTTATTAGTGTCACAAGTCGGCTTATATTAACACTGCAATTAAGTTATTGTGAAAATCCCCCAGTCGCCACATTCCGGCGCCTGTTCGGCTACAAGGAGGGAGGATTCAGAATGTCCAATTCACCATCAAGCACGTCTTTCGAGACTTGTGGGAGGAAACCGGAGCACCCGGAGGAAACCCACGCAGACACGGGGCGAACGTGCAGACTCCGCACAGACAGTGACCCAAGCCGGGAATCGAACCTGGGTTCCTGGCGCTGTGAAGCAACAGTGCTAACCACTGTGCCGCCCTAGGCTCTTGATTACCCTCCAGAACTTAAGGTGGCTTTCCCATTAAGGCTTAATTAACAGCAGGACAGTTAATTCTTTACGATATTCCTATTCTTCGAAAACATTGCACCCTCTGACCTGGTGACTTGGTTCATGAAATATGTTTATGTTGAAATGTTTAGCTTAAGGTTACTTTTTTCTTTAAAGCAAATTAGTCACCCTTGGATTTGAATAATTGCTTTAGTAAATAAATTGAATCATTCCAATTCCATTTACAATAACTAAAGGAATGCACCAGGGAAGGGCAATATAGTTAATTTGTTGATCTGTAACTACTTTATCATCCTGTTTGTCAGATACAAAACACCCTAATTTCTTATATTACTGTACAGCTTATGGAATGACTTGGGATGAATTGAGATGGTTGCAGCCAGCATGCATACTTAATTCTTGAAGAGCGTCAAAGCAGACTAGTGTGTTGTAATAAAATCTAATTCCACATCAGCACTTGCTTCAGTGCTGAAGTAATAGGAAGAGGGCTTGTTGTCAAGTACATCCAAGTGAGCATTCACCACTTTCTAGCTCCACCACACTCCACGATTGGGAAGATGATTGGAACGAAGACTGTACCTCAAAAACCTCAGTTCACTTCAATCATTTTGTTACGATTCTCAGTAAGCATCAAAATAAGTAGATTCAGAAAATGAAGCATCCAAAGTTATTAGAATCTTGAGACATTAAACTACAGAGTTGGCCGGATCGCATTTAAACATACTGCTCTCTACTCCTATACTGTTCCAAATCCGTCAAGCCATACCTGTGTGTCGGAGCCAGTTTTGCAAATTCAGACCATGCCAATCTGAACTTGCATACTTGACTAAAGTTAACAGCCTGCATTAACAGGAACTCTGGCCCTGATAATGTTCTGGTGATAACATTTAGTTAGTGTTCGGAAAGCACCTCTCTAATGGTCAAGGCTACTGATGTCAAAAAATGCTGGAAAGATCATGTGCTAGAGATAACACAGCACATGAGGGTAACATTGAAAGAATTATTTTGTGATGTTTAAAAGATTTCTCCCAATTTGACCCCACTGCCTTCCGATCTTGATAGTAATGATGCATGCTTTCTTTCCTCTGAGGCAATATGGGGAGGGTTGGCAGTCTATACAAATGGGGTACATAGAATCATAGAGGCCCACAGCACAGAAAAGGCCCTTCGGTCCATCACATCTGCGCCTGTCAAAAACAACCACCTAACCATCATTTTCCAGCACGGCCCATATCCTTGTATGTCTTGGCATCGCAAGTGCACATCTAAGTGCGTCTTAAATGTTATGAGGGTCTCTGCCTCCACCTCCCTTTCGGGCAGCGAGTTCCAGACTCCCACCCCCCTCTGGGTGAAAAAGGTTTTCCTCACATCCCCTCTAAACCTCCTGCCCATTACCGTAAATCTATGCCCCCTGGTTATTGATCCCTCCACAAAGAACAAAGAAAATTACAGCACAGGCCCTTCGGCCCTCCCAGCCTGCGCCGATCCAGACCCTTTATCTAAACCTGTCTTCTATTTTCCAAGGATCTACTTCCCTCTGTTCCCCGCACGTTCATATATCTGTCTAGATGCATTTTAAATGATGCTATCGTGCCCGCCTCTACCACCTCCGCTGGCAAAGTGTCCAGGCACCCACCACCCTCTGCGTAAAAAACTTTCCACACACATCTCCCTTAAACTTTCCCCCTCTCACCTTGAAATCGTGACCCCTCGTAATTGACATCCCCACTCTTGGAAAAAGCTTGTTGCTATCCACCCTGTCCATACCTCTCATAATTTTGTAGACCTCAATCAGGTCCCCCCTCAACCTCCGTCTTTCCAACGAAAACAATCCTAATCTACTCAAGCTTTCTTCATAGCTAGCACCCTCCATACCAGGCAACATCCTGGTGAACCTCCTCTGCACCCTCTCTAAAGCATCTACATCCTTCTGGTAATGTGGCGACCAGAACTGCACGCAGTATTCCAAATGTGGCCTAACCAAAGTCCATTACAACTGTAACATGACCTGCCGACTCTTGTACTCAATACCCCATCCGATGAAGGCAAGCATGCTGTATGCCTTCTTGACCACTCTATCGACCTGCGTTGCCACCTTCAGGGTACAATGGACCTGATCTCCCAGATCTCTCTGTACATCAATTTTCCCCAGAACTCTTCCATTGACCGTATAGTCCGCTCTTGAATGAGATCTTCCAAAATGCATCACCTCGCATTTGCCTGGATTGAATTCCATCTGCCATTTCTCTGCCCAACTCTCCAATCTATCTATATTTTGCTGTACTCTCTGACAGTCCTCCTCGCTATCTGCAACTCCACCAATCTTAGTATCATCTGCAAAATCTTAGTATCATCTGCAAGGGGAAAGAATTTCTTCCTGTCTACTCTATCTATGACCCTCATAATTTTATACATCTCAATCATGATCCCCCCTCTACTCCAAGGGAAACAACCCCAGTTTATCCAATCTCTCTTCATAGCTAAACTCTCCAGCCCAGGCAACATCCTGGTAATCTCCTCTGCACCCTTTCCAGTGCGATCACATCCCTCCTATAATGTGGATTCCAGAACTGCACACAATACTCTACCTGTGGCATAACCAACATTTTACACAGTTGCAGCATAATCTCCCTGCTCTTAAACTCTATGCCTCAGCTAATAAAGACAAGTATACAATTTGCCGCCTTAACCACTTTATCCACCTGCCCTTATACACTCTTAAGGGACTGGTGTACATGCACACCAAGGTCCCTGTGATCCTCGGTGCTTCCCAGGGTCCTGCCTCTCGACATGTATTCCCTTGCCTTGTTTGTCCTGTCCAAATGCATCGCCTCACACTTATCCGGATTGATTTCCATTTACCACTGATTAGCCCATCTGACCAGCCCGCTGATGGTGGTGGTGGCATAGTGGTATTGCCACCGGACTAGTAAACTAGAGACCCAGGTAATACTCTAGGATCCAGGTTCAAATCCCACCACTGCAGATGTTGAAATTTGAACTCAATAAAAATCTGGAACTAAAGGTCTAATGATGACCATGGATCGATTGTCGTTGAAACTCATCTGGTTCACTAATGTCCTTTAGGGAAGGAAATCTGTCGTCCTTATCTGGTCTGGCCTACTTGTGACTCCAGGCCCACAGCAACGTGGTTGACTGTAAACTGCCCCGTCAAGGGCAATTAGGGATGTGCAATAAATGCTTGCCCAGCCTGCGATGCCCACATCCCATGAACAAATTTTAAAAAATCTTCCTGTAATCTAAGGCTATCCTCCTCACTGTTTACTGCCCCAGCAATTTTCGTATAATCCTGGAATTTACTGATCAATTCTCCTACATTAGAGTCTAAATCAGTTATACAAACTACAAGCAGCAAGGGGCCCAACACTGACCCCTGCAGGACCCCACTGAACCCAGGCCTCCAGTCAGAAAATACCCCTCAACCATCACCCACAGCTTCCTGCCACTCAGCCAAATCTGAATCAAATTTCCTTGGAGCCCTGGTCACTTACTTTCGTTATCAGTCTCTCATGTGGAACCTTATCAAAAGCCTTGCTGTAGTCCAAGTAGACTACATCAAATGCATTTCCCTCATCTACACACCTAATCACCTCTTTGAAACATTCAATCAAGTTGGTCAGGCATGACCTCCCCTTAACAAAACCATGCTGACTGTTCTTGATTAATCCCTGCCTATCCAAATGCAGATTAATTCTGTCTCTCAGAATTGCTTCCAATAGTTTCCCCACCACTGAGCTTAGACTGACTGGTTTATCCCTTCCTCCCTTCTTAAACACTCGTACCACATTGGCTATCCTCCAGTTCTCCAGCACGCCAGAGAGGAATTGAAAATTATTATCAGCGCCCCTGTTATTTCCAACCTTGTCTCACTCAACAGCCTGGGATACATTTCATCTGGCCCTGGAGACATGTCTACTTTTAAGTGCCCCAGACCACTCAGAACCTCCTCTCTGTCTATGTTAATTAAAAAAATTGAATCACACACCTCCTCCTCCGATTTCTGTACCCCCACCGTCCCTCTCACTGGTGAGCACCAACACAATGTATTCATTTAGAACCCTACCTATGCCATGTGGCTCTACACACAAATTACCGCTGTGGTACTTAATGGGCCCTAATCTTTCCCTAGTTATCCTTTTACCCTTAATGTACTTGTAAAACTATTTAGAAATGTCCTTTGTTTTACCAGCCAGTATCCTTTCATGTCCCATTTTTGCTCTCCTAATTTCCTTTTTATGTTCCCTCTTGTGCGTTCTACACATCTCTAGGGCTTCTGCTGTTTTGAGCCCATGATATCTTCCATAAGTCTTCCATTTTCTCTTTATCCAATGCTGTATCTCCCTCGATTTCCAGGATTCACTGGATTTGCTGGTCCCACCCTGTTTCTATATTGAGACATGTTGGCCCTGTACACTTCATTTCCTTCTGGAATGCGTTCCACTGTTCTGTCCCAGATTTACCTCAATGTTTGCTCCCAGTCCACCCTGGCCAAATCATATATTTTTTAAAATAAATGTAAAGTACCCAATTCATTTTCTTTTCCAATTAAGAGGCAATTTAGCATGGCCAATTCACCTGCCCTGCACATTTTTGGGTTGTGGGGGTGAGACCCACTCAGAGAGGGGAGAATGTGCAAACTCCACACAGACAGTGACCCAGGGCTGGGATCGAACCTAGGTTCTGGGTGCCATGAGTATAAAAATTGGCAAATCATGTTGCAGCTGTATAGAACGTTAGTTAGGCCACGCTTGGAGTATAGTGTTCAATTCTGGTCGCCACACTGCCAGAAGGATGTGGAGGCTTTAGAGAGGGTGCAGAAGAGATTTACCAGGATGTTGCCTGGTATGGACGGCATTAGCTATGAGGAGAGGTTGAATAAACTCGGTTTGTTCTCACTGGAACGACGGAGGTTGAGGGGCGACCTGACAGAGGTCTACAAAATTATGAGGGGCATAGACCGAGTGGATAGTCAGAGACTTGTCCCCAGGGTATAGGGGTAAATTACTAGGGGGCATAGGTTTAAGGTGCGAGGGGAAAGGCTTAGAGGAAATGCACAAGGCAGATTTTTTTACACAGAGGGTTGTGGGTGCCTGGAACTCGCTGCTGAAGCAGGGGCGATAGTGACATTTAAGGGGCATCTTGACAAATACATGAATAGGATTTGAATAGAGGAACATGCACCCCAGAAGTGTGGAAGATTTTAGTTTAGACGGGCAGCATGGTTGGCACAGGCTTGGAGGGCCGAAGGGCCTGATCCTGTGTGATGCGCAATCAATTACTCTCAAGACGAAGTGATTCATAACTGAAGGCTTTAATCTGCTAGAACTGTTCCCCAGCAGCTTCGATACAGAAAGTGAAGGCTGCTGGGACGGCACCGGTTCTTGGAGCTATGTACATCAGCCAATGGTAGACTCCTGGGTCTAACCAATGGTCATCCACCTCTCAGGCACCGCAATACCTGGTACTACCACATTGTGCTGTACTTTTCTTTGTTCCTTGTTCTTTGTGAGGCAGCAGTGCTAACCGCTGTGCCACCATGCCACCCCAGGCTAAATCATATCTGATCTTATTAAAAGGGGTTCCCCCCAGTTTAGAACTTTGATTTCAGGCCTATCCTTGCACTTTGCCATAATAATCTTGAATGTAACCGAGTTATGATCACTGTCTGCCAAATGCTCCCCCACTGACACTTCCAACCACTTGCCCAGCTTTGTAACCTAAATTAGGTCCAGGCCCATTCCCTCTTTTGTAAGAACTTCTACATGCTGGGTAAAAAGTTCTCCTGGATGCATTTTACGAATTCTCCTCCATCTAAATCTTTCACACTATGACTACCTGAGTTAATATTGGGGAGGTTGAAATCCCCCACTATCACTACTCTATTGCTTTTACACTTCTGCTCTTCTATTTTTGTCGGACTGTTAGGGGGCCTACAGAACACTCTCAGTAATGTGATTGCTCCTTTTTGGTTTATCGGTTCTACCCATATGGCTTCATTTGAAGAGCCTTCTGAGATGGCATCCCTCATTGCTGTAATTGATTCCCTGATCTAAATTAAGACAACCCCTTCTCTTTTACCTCCTTCCCTGCCTCGCTTGAAGATCCTATATCCTGGAATATTGAAATGCCAATCCTGCCCCTCTGTCAACCATGTCTAGGATACAGTTGCATTAAAGTCTGTTACCATCCAGTGTCCACTCATAAGTACATTCAGCAGCGACCATCGAATAGTGATCAACATTGGTTGAATTTTTCCTTCTCATGACCAAGAGGCTAAATGTGTATCACTGGTGTCCCCGCCTAGAGTCACTAACGTAGTCAGAGGCTCGAGGAGCTTCGCCTCATCTTTTGATTGGGCACTTTACAGCCTCTTGGACACAACAGTGAATTCAACAATTTTGCATCATAGTCACTGCTCAGATTTTCTTAGATGGCAAGAGATGACAATGGTTCTACTGTGGTCATTTACAACTCTCCTGGATCCATATTTTGTTTCTTCTCCTATTAACAACTTTCCTTTGCCTGACTCCATCATCCCAGAATCACGGAATGGTTACAACGCAGAAGGAGGCCATTCGGCCCATTGAGTCTGCACCAGCTCGCCAACTGAGCAGTTTCCTTAGTATCATTCTCCTGCCTTCTCCATTTAACCCTGCACCTTCTACCTTTTGTTATTTTATCATTCCTGTCTTCCATTCTGTCAAGGACATTTTATCCCTGTTTCCATCCCCCTTTCTCCTTGGCTGTGAACTCGAACCTAAGCTGTTAAATTTCTATCTTTTATCCAGTTCTAATGAAGGACGATCACGCTGAAATGTTAATTCTGTTCCTCTCTTCATAGTTGCCCTCTTAGCTGCTGGGTATTTCCAGCATTTTTCTGTTTCCAGTCCAGCTAACGGAGGGATTGATTCCAAAAGTTGGTCTCTACAGTTTAATGCCACACCATGTGACTCACTGACCCACTGAGACCATTTAGCTTTGAGAGAATCTGACATTTGTTCGTGGTTCCAGAACATTGTAGCTATTCCCACACATCCATTACAAAAATACACCAAACTATTTATGGGAAGTGTTAAGGTTTGGGTTTGGGAACGGGTTTATTAGCTGGGTTAGACTTCTTTATGGGGCACAAACGGCGAGCGTAGTTACAGGTCGACATAGATCAGAGTATTTCCGATTATATAGGGGAACAAGACAGGGATGCCCGCTGTCTCCATTGTTGTTCGCGTTGGCAATTGAACCTCTGGCCATGGCGTTGAGAGACTCCAGGAAATGAAGCGGGGTGATTAGAGTGGGAGAAGAACACCGAGTCTCGTTATACGCGGATGACCTATTGTTATACGTGTCAGACCCAGCGGGGGGGATGATAGAGGTTATGCGAATTTTGAGGAGGTTCGGGGAATTCTCGGGGTATAGGCTAAACATGGGGAAGAGTGAATTATTTGTGATACATCCAGGGGACCAGAGTAGAGAGATAGAAGGCTTACCGCTAAGGAAAGTGGAAAGAAACTTCCGATACCTGGGGATTCAGATCGCTAGGAGCTGGGGAACCTTGCACAGACTTAATCTGACATGGCTGGTAGAACAAATGGAGGAGGACTTCAAGAGGTGGGACATGCAGCCTTTATCGCTGGCGGGCAGGGTGCAAGCAATTAAGATGATGGTCCTCCCGAGGGTCTTATTTGTATTTCAATGTCTCCCTATATTAATCACCAGGACCTTTTTTAATAAAATAGATAGGAGCATCACAAGCTTTGTGTGGGCAGGGAAAGTTCCGAGAGTAAGGAGGGGGTTCCTTCAGCGCAGTAGGGACAGAGGAGGACTGGCACTACCGAACTTGGGAGATTACTATTGGGCCGCCAATGTGGCAATGATACGTAGATGGATGATGGAGGGTGAGGGAGCGGCGTGGAAAAGACTGGAGAGGGGGTCCTGTAAAGGGACGAGTTTGGAGGCGCTGGTGTCGGCACCGCTACCGTTCTCACCTAAAAAGTATACCACGAACCCGGTGGTGGCGGCAACACTGAACATATGGGGACAGTGGAGGCAACAGAGAGGGGTGCGGGGAGCCCTGGTGGGGTCCCCTATCAGGAACAACCATAGGTTCGCCCCAGGAAGAATGGATGGAGGATTTCAGAGCTGGTACCAGTTGGGAATTAGGAAGGTGGGAGATTTATTCATAGATGGGACTTTTGCGAGCTTAGGAGCATTGGAGGAAAAGTATAAGTTACCCCGGGGAAATTTCTTGAGATATATGCAGGTGAGGGCGTTTACTAGACAACAGGTAAGGGAATTTCCGTTGCTCCCAACACAGGGGATACAGGACAGGGTGCTTTCAGGGGTATGGGTCGGAGAGGGCAAGGTGTCAGAGATTTACAGAGAGATGAGGGAAGAGGGGGAGGAGTCGGTGGGAGAACTAAAGGGAAAGTGGGAAGAAGAATTAGGGGAGGAGATAGAGGAGGGTATGTGGGCTGATGCCCTAAGCAGGGTAAACTCCTCTTCCTCATGCGCCAGGCTTAGCCTGATTCAATTTAAGGTGCTACATAGAGCACACATAACGGGGGCAAGATTGAGCAGGTTCTTTGGAGTAGAGAACAAGTGTGGGAGGTGTGGCGGGAGCCCGGCAAACCACGCACATATGTTTTGGGCGTGCCCGGCACTGGAAGGATATTGGAAGGGAGTGACGGGAGTGATCTCGCAGGTGGTGAAGGCCCGGGCCAAACCAAGCTGGGGGTTAGCTCTATTTGGAGTTGCGGAAGAGCCGGGAGTGCAGGAGGCGAAAGAGGCCGATGTCGTGGCCTTTGCGTCCCTAGTAGCCCGGCGCAGGATCCTACTCATGTGGAAGGAGGCGAAACCCCCCGGACTGGAGGCCTGGGTAAATGATATGGCGGGGTTTATTAAACTGGAGCAGATAGTTTGCCCTGAGAGGATCGGCTCAAGGGTTCACCAGGCGGTGGCAGCCATTTCTCGACTTCCTAGGGGAACGTTAGAGGGGAGATGGATGACCAGCAGCAGCGGCCCAGGGGGAAGGGGGGGGGGAGGGGGAGGGGGGGGGGGGGGTTTAGTTTAGTTTAGGCCAATAGATCATGGGGTTTTGTTACTTGTGTATTGTTAAAATTTTCTGATTTGTTATCGTTTCGTTTGTTTTGTAAGAGGGAAAAATGTTGTTTGGAAAAAATTTTCAATAAAATATATTAAAAAAATTTAAAAAAAATACACCAAACTGATGGAGAGACGAGCAATGACTTGCTCAGTGACCGGGCCTGTCACAATCTCAGATTGTCCCCAAGCGCTTTATTGCCAAATAAGACATTTTGAAGTGTAACGTAATGTAAGAAACGCAGAAGAAAAGGAAACCGGAAAGTTCCACAAATGGCAACGTGATCGAACCAGGTAATCTGAGTGCTGTTGGTTGATTGGTAAATATTGGTCAAGACACTGGGGAGAACTCCACTTCTCATCTGGCTGGCCTGATTTACCCCCCCCCCCCCTTCCCTGCCGCCTGACAGGGCAGCCTCTGTTAAATTGGCAGCTGGCGACTTTCAAGTGCCCAGGGTACCCGCCCTAAACAGGGGTTTGGCCCCTTGAATATGCTAATTAGGGATGTGCACTTGTTTTTGAGATCCAACACCAAATTTAGCAAAAAACTGAATGGAGCACGTGCTGCACATGCCCCGCCCTCTTTCTCTTGGTCTATAGGAGTCCAAATTGTTCTTAAAGGGACCCCTCAACATTTCCAAATGGGAGGAGAATTTGGGGTATTTTCACCAACTGGAATACGGAGCATTGAGTAGTAGCAGCGTGAGCTACTGTCAACGTGAGATCGATCACTCCCTGCACGCACCCCAAAACTTTCTCCTGACTAGCAAGCTGGGATTGGATCTAGTATGTCTCTTTTTTGGGGGGGACCATGAATTGGATTCCATTTGAATTTGATTTGGTTTTGGAGCAAGGCAATAGATTGACGGCTCGCCCCATGCTCTCTGCGCATTGGCTTTGTGGCTCTGAGAATGCAATAACATTTTTTTAAAAAGCAAATTGTACTAGGCAATGGTAAAGTCACAGTAGTACCAGGTGACCATAGACTGCTTTCCTCTTTGCGGGGAAGAGTTGACTGGTGGTGATTTCACCTTTGGATTACCACCACACCTCAGGCGAAGGGCAAGGTTGAGAAGATAACCTCAGCTGGTATGGAAATTGAACCCACGCTGCTGGCTTGGCTTTGTATCACAAAGCAGCTGTCTAGTCAACCGAGCTAAACCAACCCCCACTATACTGCGTGCAGATCAAAGAGCGTCTTTCACCGAGTTGAGGTTCCCCCAGCGACAGTTGAGGTTTGTCTTGGTGTGCGCCTCAGTGAACAGCCCGTAAAGCACAGAGTCCTGCGTCACGGAGGTGCTCAGGATGAACCGCAACAAAAACCACCTCGCCTCCCTTCAGACCTTCTTTGCAAAGGCACATTTCACAAGGAGGTGCACAACGGTCTCTTGCCCACCACAGTCAGCTCGAGGGCAACGTGTGGATGGGGTGAGATTCCGGGCTTGTAGGAATGATTTGACAGGAATGGTCTTTCTCACCGCCAGCCAAGCTAGGCCTTGGTGCTTGTTTGAAAGTTCTGGTATGAGGCATTCTGCCAAATGACATTTGACCACTTGACAACCATCCCCTTTTTCCGAAGGGCCTCCAGGGTGTTACGTCAGGACCACTGCCGGATGGACTTGTGGTGAAAGTGTTTCTCTGCATAAAGATTTCCATGAGGGACAGGTGCAGCATTCCACAACACTGTATTCAGACTCATCCTTTGCAACACTGGGCAGAGATGGAACGAGTTGCAAAGATGGAACGAGTTGCAAAGAGTTGTCCGCGACCGAGTTTTTGCAGACTGGCGCACTAAAGCTTGGAGCTGCTGCTGCAGAGGCATAATGGGGAAAGGTCGCTGTTAAAGACCTATCCGCCATAGTGCACCGAGGGGCTAGGAATTGTTTAGAACCCCTCGGGGGACTGTATGACTCGCATTGAATGTAGATGGTGAATATTACATGTGTTGCAAATGTATTGAAACACCTCAGAGAGCAACATGATCTACTGGGGCAGCAAGGTGGCACAGTGGTTAGCACTGTTGCCAAACAGCATCAAGGCCCAAGTTCAATTCCAGCTTTGGGTGACTGTCTTTGTGGAGATAGCGCGTTCTCCCTGTGTCTGCGTGGGATTCCTCCGGTTTCCTCCCACAGTCCAACAATGTGAAGGTTAGGTGGATTGGCCATGCTAAATTGGCCCTTACTGCCCAGGGATGTGCAGGTTAGGTGGGGCTTGGGGGTTAGGGTGGGGAAGTGAGCCTCAGTAGGGGGCTCATTCTGAGGGTTGGTGGAGATTTGATTGGTCAATTGGCCTCCTTCTGTACTGTAGGGATTCGATGATTCTATGGTTCTGTTTGGAAAATTTGAATTTCATTGCACCTTCTCTGCTGATCATTTTAAAATGTTTGCAATGTTCCTTTTGATATATTTTGAACAAAGTATATTCTTGCAAAAAAATACAAGCTCTATCTTGACACTGGAAACTGTTGACTGCAGCTGGCTGGTTCTATAGAAATGAAGCAAAAGAATGGCTGTACCTCGTGCCTTCCTCTTTGTGTGTAAGTGTGTCCTCCGCAGCAACACTGTATATGCACGTTCGTTGTAACATCATCTCTCAAAAATAGTGCCACAAACTTGAAAGTATTGATGATATACATATTCTATTTGTTTGGTCCTCAATCATCCCTTCAAATAGGCTTGGGGATAGCTTAGCCGTCGCCTCGCTGAGCACTTGTAGGCGGGTCCTGTTGGGGTGGAGGTCAATCTCTCCACCCTGCGCCTTGGTGTGGCGGGGGGGGGGGGGGTCCTGCTGGTGTTTTTGACCCTGGAGAAGGTGACGTTTGAGCTGAGGAGGGGGGTGAGGGCGAAGGAGGGGTTCTACAATTGTTAGGGTTTGTTCATTATGTACTTTAAGGAGTTGGTTACCGTTAACCGCTGAGGGGGTGTTCGGGGGGGGGGGGGGTTCTTGGATTTGGTGGAATTGTTTCTTTTTATATATCGTTGGGGTTCTTTTTTTTCTTTTGTCTGGTGAAAATGATTAAAATGTGTTGATTAAAAATATCTTTTTAAAAAGTTTGGGGATTGCTTGGTTACTCTTACCTCGGTCACTAAGGGAAGATTTGCTTTTTTAATAATAATATAACGAGCTTTATTGTCACAAGTAGGCTTACATTAGCACTGCAATGTATTGTCACAAGTAGGCTTACATTAGCACTGCAATGAACTGACTGTGAAAATCCACATTCCGGCGCAGGTTCAGGTACGTGGAAGGAGAATTCAGAATGTCCAATTCACCTAACAAGCACGTCTTTCGGGACTTGTGGGAGGAAACTGGAGCACCCGGAGGAAACCCACGCAGACACAGGGAGGACGTGCAGACTCCGCACAGATAGTGACCCAAGCCGGGAATCGAACCTGGGACCCCGGAGCTGTGAAGCACTGTGCTACTGTGTGTCTTAAAGGGGTATGTGACAAAGCTTCTCCAGATAGGTTCCTGGAACGGGACTGTTTCGCAAGAAGACTTTCATTCGGTTGGGCCTATATTCTCTGAAGTTTAAAAGATTGAGAGGTGATCGCATTTGAGTCAGTTCCTGGTGCAAAGCCAACTTCTCAACTTTTGCTTTGAAATGTAAAAATTAGACATTGCTCAAACCAAAATAAAAACTGTTCCCTGAGAAAAGCGGCAATCCAAATAAAGTGTGTCCAAGTGCCGATGTGGTCTTCAGCCACTGAGCTGATTTTATATTTTTAGTGCTACATTTTCTTTACAGTAACATTGGTTCAGAGTAGCCATTGCATGCCGTCAAGACATGGACATAAAAATAGTGACCAGCCCCTTTTCACAATATGTACAACAGGTTGCAGTCAAGCACCTCCCCATGCAAATTGTTTGAGAATGAAGCTATGACTGAGTTTGTATCTCTTTACTCTGTGGCACAACAGGTTTGTACAATGATTTATGCAGTTAGATAATTAGGCATGGCCTACAAGGACCGTAGACATCTCTATTGGAGAGAGACAATTGTTAGGGGCTGGTTTAGCACAGTGGGCTAAATAGCTGGCTTGTAATGCAGAACAATGCCAGCAGCGCGGGTTCAATTCCCGTACCAGCCTCCCCGAACAGGCACAAAATTGTAGCGACTAGGGGTTTTTCACAGTAACTTCAGTGAAACCTACTTGTGACAATAAGCGATTATTATTATATAGCTTGGGGGCTCCACTGTGTATCAAGCATTTTTTTTTTCTCAAAAAATATACCTTATTCAGGAAATATCTGAAAGAACATTACAAAAGATTTCAAAATGGTTATCACAAAGTGCATGATTATTCATGTAATAATCTTTATTAGGGTCACAAGTAGGCTTACATTAACACTGCAATGAAGTTACTGTGAAAACCCTCTAGTCGCCACACTCCGGCACCTGTTCGGGTAGACTGAAGGAGAATTCAGAATGTCCAATTGAGCTAACAAGCACGTGTTTCGGGACTTGTGGGAGGAAACCAGAGCACTCGGAGGAAACCCACGCAGACACGGGGAGCTCGTGCACACTCTGCACAGACAGTGACCCAAGCCGGGAATCGAACCCAGGTGCCTGACTCACCTGATGAAGGAGCTGCGCCCCGAAAGATAGTGACTCCAAATAAACCTGTTGGACTTTAACCTGGGTTGTAAGATTTCTTACTGTGCTCACCCCAGTCCAACGCCGGCATCTCCACATCATGGCTGTGAGGCAACAGTGCTAACCACTGTGCTACCAAACATGGGGCAGGCAAGAAGGGTGGTCCCAAGTCTACCTCATCCGGAACATGAATTGGATCCACGCTGTCAACATTATTCTGAACTGCATGTTAATTAACTGAGCTAGCCAGCCTATTAAATACAATGCTATACCATCAACTCGAATGCTTAACATGATCAAAAGAAGAACGTCTCTCATATTGTTGTATCATTTGAATTTTAAAACTTGCCCTATTTTTGGTGCAAGAACGTTACTGCGGTCCCAAAATGGTTAAATGTTGCTCATATTGACATTGATGTGTAATCTAGAATGAGGTTTTTCTGCGCTGAGCAGGAGAATATGAGAATTTGCTTTGAAAATAGCGGCGATGCTAATTTTCCCACTCTAATCGACACTCCTTGGGCTGCCTAAATCCACAATGCTTCAATCTGATAGATCCGGAGATACACAGTTCACCCAGGCCCCAGGTGTTGTTTCTCTCGTCGCTAGATGCACTTTGTAGCAAAATATGGCACAATGAATATTTTTAAACAGCTTAAACTTACTGAACCATGAAAGTGCTGACTGTGACTTGGAGCGATTGAAAGTACCCGTGGATTTACCTTTAACAAGACTTTGGCTCCAATCAGCAGCAAAGGTAAATATTTAAAATTTGTTTCTGCATTGCTGTTCTTTTGAATTGTTGATTCTAACAGCTTTCAAACATAAAAGAGACCGTAACTCAATTCTGAAGGATGAGGTACTTTTCTGCGCAGTGACCATGTACACACACAGTCATTATCACGTCACCTCTCAAAAATGATACACAGGTACAAAAGTATTGTTAATATACGCATGCTTTTTGATTGCTTCTCAATCGTGCTTTCGAATAGGTTTGGGGGTTAGCCTGGTTACTCTTTCCTTGGTCGCTAAGTGAAGATATGCTTTTCTCAAAGGGCGATGCAACAAAACGTCCCCAGACAGATTTGAGGCAGGATTTTCCGGTCCTTCCCACCGTGGGACAGGAAATTCCGGCCCAATGCCGAACGAAGCCTTTTCCTGGTCCGTCAAATTTACTGTCCGGCCGTAACAATTTCCACGGCAGGTGGGACCCCAAAATTCAGGTGCTGGGATGGGTCTGTTCCGTGCGAAGAGATTGAGTAGATTATGCCTGAAGTTTTTTTTAAATGTCTTTATTGAATTTTACATCCACACACTGTACAATAGGTGGGTAAGAAGGTTCTTATGTACCATTACATGGTGAAGTTTAAAAGAATGAGAGAGGCGACTTAAGTGGGCAAAGATGTGACAGATGAAATACAATGTGGAAAAGTGTGAGGTTATGCACTTTGGAAGGAGGAATGGAGGCATAGACTATTTTGTAAATGGGAAAATGCTTAGGAAATCAGAAGCACAAAGGGACTTGGGAGTCCTTGTTCACGATTCTCTTAAGATTAATGTGCAGGTTCAGTCGGCAGTTAGGAAGGCAAATGCAATGTTAGCATTCCTGTCAAGAGGGCTAGAATACAAGACCAGGGATGTACTTCTGCCGCTGTATAGGGCTCTGGTCAGACCCCATTTGGAGTATTGTGAGCAGTTTTGGGCCCATATGTAAGGAAGGATGTGCTGACCCTGGAAAGGGTCCAGAGGAGGTTCACAAGAATGATCCCTGGAATGAAGAGCTTGTCGTATGAGGAACGGCTGAGGACTTTGGGTCTGTACTCATTGGAGTATAGAAAGATGAGGGAATCTTACAGGATACTGTGAGACCTGGATAGAGTGGACGTGGAGAGATTGTTTCCACTTGTAGAAAAACTAGAAGCAGAGGACGCAATCTCAGACTAAAGGGACGATCCTTTAAAACAGAGATGAGGAGGAATTTCTTCAGCCAGAGGGTGGTGAATCTGTGGAACTCTTTGTTGCAGAAGGCTATGGAGGCCAAAACACTGAGTGTCTTTAAGACAGAGATAGATAGGTTCTTGACTAATAAAGGAATCAGGGGTTATGGGGAGAAGGCAGGAGATTGGGGATGAGAAAAATATCAGCCATGATTGAATGGCAGAGCAGACTCGATGGGCCGAGTGGCCTAATTCTGCTCCTATGTCTTATGGTCTTATGAAACATGTACAAACTGTGGCGGTTTGCCAGAGCAGATGCAAAGAGGTTGTTTCCCCCGGCTGAAGAGTCTGGAGCCAAGGGGTGCAGTCTCAGGATTTGAGGGGACCCATTCAGGACTGAGAAATGGAAACATTTCTTCACTCAAAGTTTAATCTCAAGGGAATTCTCTACCTCAGAGAGCTGTGGCTGTCAGCTGCTGAGTACGTTCAAGTCTGAGGTTGCTGGATTGATCAGCGTGGACTAGGGAGACAGGGCAGGGAAGTGGAGTGGTGATTGAAGATCATTGACAGGCAGAGCAGGCTTGGGGGAGGTGGGGTTGAGGGGCTGGGTGCTCTGCGGAATATCCGCTTTCTTATTGGAGATGTGGAGAAATATGTCTAATCGCAGCAAAGGGAGCGAAAAGTCCAGCGGGAAGATTCACTTTTGCGTTTCGGAAAGCAAATTTGTTACGGCAGAAAGGCTATAAACATGATTAAATGTTCTGGCTCTGCAAATAGATCGCCAGAAAACCAATGTGACTGCTACGGTTTGGGCTGCTGATCGGAGGCAGCTTAATCGTGCGAGGGGCGGGGGCAAAGAAACGGAGGTGCAGCGGAACAATCTGAGCTGCAAAGAAATTTCCAGCCAATCCCCAATAAACGGATCCTCCAACCATGGAAGATTCGATGTGCGACAAAGTTCAGTCAAAGGTGGTAGGTAAACCCAAAGTGGCCTTGGCCTCCAGAATGTACTGTTTGTTCAAACCCTTCTTTATTCTGCCTGATATGAAACGGAAATTAAACAGTTAAAGGATGCATGTTGGAAAAAAAAGAGATGATTATTCAAGTTGAGGAACTGAAAGCTTTGAATAAATTAACCCAAGTATCCTATATCCATCCCTGTCACCTTTATCAAAACTACTGATTGGGATTATATCGCATTAAAAAAAAATGATAATGGTTTTGTAGGGGCAACAAAAAGTCTGCACCGAGTTGGCCGAGAAACAAAGCATACTTTATTTTACACTTAACTATTATGTACAACTCCAGTAGTACCCCAATGGGTCTTCTCTCTGGCCGGTGCCTAAGCTGGCCGGCTTTGTATATGGACAATTATATTTTGTTAAGAGGTCCCCCGCCACCTTAATGGGGGAGTTTGTATTCTGCAAGGGCTATGGGGAAGTTAATTGCTCCCATCCCATAATTTTGGGTTATAGCACACGGTTTCAATTACAGATATAGTGTTGGACAGTATTTTCCGTCTCCTCCCAACCCCGTGGAGTGTTTACCGACGGTGGAAAAGCTCGCCACTGTCCGGAAGCGGGACCTTTTTGTTTCTTCAACTCCAACGTTATTTCAGCACAATAGACAACTCAAATATTAACAACAGCACAATTCGATAAATATGAGATGGAAAAAAATAACACAATTGTAAAATGGTTGAGTAAAATATTATTAATTAGCAGGGACTCCGAGCATTTGTGGTGAAATTAGAATCTTTTTTGCAATAGTACTTCTTTAACTCCCCATTCCATGTCATTTCATTCCCCTCCCTATATCTTCACCCCCTTCATACCGTCAGCCCCCAACCTTGCCGCCGCCAGCACCCGCCATGCTCCAGCCCTCAGTGCGCCCCACATGCAACAGGCTCCGCCCACCGAACCAACCCATCGGCCAATCAGAAGAACGCAAACAGAAAGAGCTGTACATGTTATTACTGTAGATGAATTTCTCTGCAGAGAGAGCTGGAAATTACTAGTCATTAAATATTGTGTTAATCTAATCTATAATTTGGTGTCTTTGCGTAGAATTTCAGAAGTGAAGCACAATACAGAAACGCAAATAATCCTGCAAATCATTTGAGCACACCAGGGAAAAATCAGCAAGGCTGACCAAGGGTTGATTAAACAGTTACAAAGTCAATAGAAAGAATGTCAGTCCGTGTACATTCAGGACACTGGCAACAATTCCAGTTGAAGGCGATTGCCAAAACAAACTTCAGAGGCCAAGCAGAGGAACAATGAGTTTCTGAAAATCTGGGACTGTAGTTGTCATGTCCATCAAATATAATGGGCAACAAAAAGACGAGTGGGTCTTCAGACCGATTTCGTTGCTAAATGTAGATGCCAAGGTGCTGGCGAAGGTCTTAGCCACGAGGATTGAGGATTGTGTGCTGCAGATCATCCACGAAGACCGGACGGGGTTCGTGAAGGGGAGGCAGTTGAACACGAATGTGCGGAGGCTTTTGAACGTTATCATGATACCGGCGAGGGAGGGGGAGGCGGAGATAGTGGCGGCGATGGACGCTGAGAAAGCCTTTGATAGGGTAGAGTGGGGGTACTTGTGGGAGGTGCTGAAGAGGTTTGGGTTTGGGAAGGGGTTTGTCAGGTGGGTTAAGCTGTTGTATGAGGTCCCGATGGCAGCGTGGCCACAAACAGGAGGAGGTCCAAGTACTTAGCCACGAGGATTGAGGATTGTGTGCTGCAGATCATCCACGAAGACCGGACGGGGTTCGTGAAGGGGAGGCAGTTGAACACGAATGTGCGGAGGCTTTTGAACGTTATCATGATACCGGCGAGGGAGGGGGAGGCGGAGATAGTGGCGGCGATGGACGCTGAGAAAGCCTTTGATAGGGTAGAGTGGGGGTACTTGTGGGAGGTGCTGAAGAGGTTTGGGTTTGGGAAGGGGTTTGTCAGGTGGGTTAAGCTGTTGTATGAGGTCCCGATGGCAGCGTGGCCACAAACAGGAGGAGGTCCAAGTACTTTCGGTTGCACCGGGGGACGAGGCAGTGGTCTCACCTGTCCCCCCTGCTCTTCGCACTGGCGATTGAACCCCTGGCTATGGCACTGAGAGAGTCGAGGAACTGGAGGGGGTTGGTGCGGGGTGGGGAGGAGCATAGGGTGTCGCTCTATGCGGACGACTTGCTGCTATATGTGGCAGACCCTGTGGGGGGAATGCCGAAGGTAATGAGGATCCTTAGGGAATTCGGAGATTTTTCGGGGTACAAGCTCAACATGGGGAAGAGCGAGCTGTTCGTGGTTCACCCAGGGGACCAGGAGAGGGGGATTGGCGAGCTCCCACTAAAAAGGGCGGAGAGGAGCTTCAGGTATTTGGGGGTCCAGGTGACCAGGAGCTGGGGGGCCCGGCATAGGCTTAATTTCACAATGCTGGTGGAGCAAATGGAGGAGGAGTTCAAGAGGCGGGACGCGTTGCCGCTGTCCTTGGCGGGTAGGGTGCAGTCAATCAAAATGACGGTGCTCCCAAGGATTTTGTTCCTGTTCCAGTGCCGCCCCGTGTTTATCCCGAAGGCCTTCTTTCGGCGGGTCAACAGGAGTATAATGGGGTTTGTGTGGGCGCGAGGGACTCCGAGAGTGAGATGGGTGTTCCTGGAGCGGAGTAGAGATAGGGGGGGGGCTGGCACTGCCCAACCTCTGTGGGTACTACTGGGCTGCCAATGCGACGATGGTGCGCAAGTGGGTGATGGAGGGGGAGGGGGCTGCATTGAAGAGGCTGGAGACGGCGTCTTGTGTGGGTACGAGTCTGGGGGCGCTGGCAACGGCGCCACTGCCGTTCCCTCCAAGGAGGTATACCACAAACCTGGTGGTGGCAGCTGCCCTCAAAGTCTGGGGGCAGTGGAGGTGGCACAGGGGGGGAAGTTGGGGCCTGGGTGTGGACCCCAATACGGGGGAACCACCGGTTCGTCCCAGGGAGAACAGATGGAGGGTTTTTGGGGTGGCACAGGGCAGGGATACGAAGGTTGGGGGACCTTATTGTGGACGGGAAGTTCGCGAGCCTGGGTGAGCTGGAGGAGAAGTACGGGCTCCCCCCGGGGAACACCTTCAGGTACTTACAGGTAAGGGTGTTTGCCAGGCGGCAGGTGGTGGAATTCCCACGGCTGCTGCCACACACAGTACAGGACAGCGTGCTCTCGGGGGGGGGGGGAGATCTCGGAAACTTACCAGGTGATGCAGGAGGAGGAGGCCTCAGTGGTGGAGGTGAAAGGTAAGTGGGAGGGGGAGTTGGGAGAGGAGATCGAAGAGGGGACATGGGCAGATGCCCTCGGGAGGGTGAACTCTTCCTCTTCGTGTGCGCGGCTCAGCCTCATACAGTTTCAGGTGCTGCACAGGGCACACATGACCGGGACAAGGATGAGCCGGTTCTTTGGGGGTGAGGACAGGTGTGTTATGTGTTCAGGGAGCCCAGCAAATCACACCCATATGTTCTGGGCATGCCCATCGCTGGAGGAATTTTGGAGGGGCGTAGCGAGGACGGTGTCGAGGGTGATAGGGTCCAGTGTCAAACCGGGCTGGGGGCTCGCAATATTTGGGGTCGCAGAGGAGCCAGGAGTGCAGGAGGCGAAAGAGGCCGGAATTCTGGCCTTTGTGTCCCTGGTAGCCCGGCGAAGGATTCTTCTTCAGTGGAAGGATGCGAGGCCCCCAAGCGTGGAATCCTGGATCAACAATATGGCGGGGTTTATTAAGTTGGAGAGGGTGAAATTCGCCTTGAGAGGGTCGGTACAGGGGTTCTTTAGGCGGTGGGAACCGTTCTTCGACTTTCTGGCAGGACATTGGTCAATGGCAGCAGCAACTCGGGGGGGGGGGGGGGGGGGTGAATACTTTATTTTCGTTTTTGTTATTTACACTGGAGGGTCTGAGGGGTTGTATATACCTGTTGTGTTAAGTCGGGGTGTTAATGTTAATTTATTAATTATGTACAGGGGGGAGGGGGGTAGGGAGGGTTCCTTTTCTAGACTGTGTTTTGTACTTAACCCTGTTGGGTTCCTTTTTCATTTTGTTATTGATATTTTATGAAAACCTTAATAAAAATTATTTTAAAAATATATATATTCGGAGGCCCAGCTTTGAACTGCACTATCTTGGCATGGCTGATACTCCAGAGAGCCACTGTCATTCTCCCGAGGCGGCACCTCAACAATCCTAGTAACTGTTGGGGGACAGATTGCTGGACTGCAATGAGACCCTGAAGACCCCATTGAATATTGGGGCGGGACTTACCCACCAACCCTCACGCCACATGTTTTTCAGCGGCAGAGATGGCCCGCCAGCAGGATTTACTGACCCGCCGTTGTCAACAGGATTTCCCGTTGATTGCATCCCCCGTCGCCGAGAAAACCGTGCGTCGGCATGGGACCGGAATATCCCGCCAGCGTGAACAGCCGGTCGATCGCGCCCTTGGTATTCACAGCATGGTACCACTGGTACCTGTAGCCATGCTCTCAGGGCTTCACTGCTGGCATTGACAAGAACAATGCCAGCATCTGCTCTAATTGTAGTTGATGCACTCCTGGCCCGTGGATAGAGTACCTCTCTCCTCCTGTCCACTTTCTGAATCAAGGCCTCCCATGCTGCACGTCCGAGAACCATTGGAGCCCACCCTCCGCCATGTTGTGCTATTCCTGTATCTTTCCCAAGCCTTAGCTTCCAGAACGACTTCTACTTGTCTGAGCCAGCATGCATCTCCCCTTTAAGAATTGTAGGCCGGTTTTAAATTCTACAGGCAGGCTTGAATTTGTTGCAGCCTCATGATTTTCCAACCAACTCTCAGGCGTGCAGTCACCCAGAACTGGCTGCGATCATTTAAATGTGAAAGAAGTGTGAGGTTTGTGGGCTTCCTGGTTCAAAAGCAACAGGTGCAGGTTAATCACATGATGCTGTCCCGAGGCCCACTTTTAGGCTGAAACTTCGCAATTGGAAAGAGAATTTTTCCCGACGTTCTTGAAAAATTGGTAAATGTTATATTTCTTGAAACAAAATGTTCTCGTAAGTTTAATTATTAATTCACTTTAGATAAAGTGTGTTCTGGGTATTGAATGCTGGGCCAAGAGTTAGCATATTGGTTCACCCCAGGGACCTTGGTTTAAAATCCACACAAGCCAAAGAGAGTCCAAGTAACCACGCTTTCCTATCTGTAAAAGACCCAGGTGAAGTTCGTCCATATGGTTTCAACCTTTGGGTAATGGACAAACAATGGCTTTCTTGAGAAATGGGCCCTAGTGATCGTTGCCTTGATGTCTTGCTCTGGAATTTATGGAAAACTGGAGCATACGCTTACTGTTCATAATCTGATTGATGCGTTTGTGAATTGTTTATGGCTTTCATATTTCTCCGTGTCTGCGTGGGTTTTGCCCCCACAACCCCAAAGATGTGCAGGGTAGGCGGATTGGCCACGCTAAATTGCCCCTTAATTGGAATGAATTGGGTACTCTAAATTTATCAAAAAAAAGAAGGAACACCTTGATTTGAAAATTCTCATCCTGGTTTTCGATTTCTCCGCAGCCTCACCTCTCCCTATCTCTGTCCTCCAGCTTCGTAACCTTCCCAGATCTCGGCACTGCCCCAATTCCAGCCTCTTGGGCACCTGGATTTGAATTGTTCCACCATTAGTGGCTGTTCCTTCAGTTGCCCAGTTCTTAAGCTCTGGAATACCCACCCTTCACTTCTCTGCCTCTCTCCCTGCTTTAGACATGACTTTTAGACATGACCAAGATTTTAGTCAACTGACTTAATGGGCAGGATCCTCTGGTCCCCCAAACACGTGTTTCGTCGGCAGTGCGCATTCGCTGGCAGCGGGAACCTCTCTTCCCGCCACTTGTAAATGGGATTTCCCATTGGAACCACCCAGGCCGTCAGGCGGGGGTATGCTGCCAGCGGGAAAGAGAATCCTGATGACCGGAGAATTCCGGCTGATATCTCCTTGCGTGGCTGTGTTTGTTTTTTCATAATGCTCTAATGAAGCACTGAAGGACTTTTCCTCATGTTAAGGGTGCTAGATAAATGTAAGTTGTTCTTGTTTGCCTGTGTCGACATTTGGAAATTGTTTACCATGGCTGTTCCTTTGTTCTGCACAAAGAGTGAAAAGGGGGTGAGTTGCACTGCTGGAGGGAACAGAGAAGCAAGACCAGCAACGCGGGTTCAATTCCCGTACCAGCTGAGATTTCTGAATTCTCCCTGTGTCCCCGAACAGGCGCCGGAATGTGGCGACTCGGGACTTTTCCCAGTCACTTCATACTTGTGACAATAAAAGGTTATTATTATTATTGTGCAAAATCTTGGTTCGGCCGTGTGGATCATTGGTCCCCTTGGAGTGGGTGATGTTGAGAACCTGGAAAGGATGCAGAGGAAGGATACTAGATTGATAGTTTAAAATCCCTTAGTTGCCATCACAGATTTTGAGAGTGGGGTTCTTTAGCTCAAAGTATTGATGTTGGGGCTTTGATTGAGTAATTCAAAATGAAGAAGTGATTAGATTGTGTTCATGTGGATGGACTATTTGAATCTAGAGATGAATGTAAATGTTACATAAACAATGATCTTAGCTGAGATGTCACAATGCTTTCTCCTTTTCATTGACTTTGGGAAATGTTGCTGGCTTGTTCAGTGATTGTGATTTGCTGAACTTGTTCAAAAGGGAGCTGATTTTTACAATTGATTCACTCAAGGAATGTGAACATTGCAAGGGCAGCATTTATTGCCCATTCCTAATTGCCCTTGACAGTGGCGGTGAGCTGCTACCTTGAACTGCCGCAGTCCATGTGGTGTAGGTATACCGACTGCGCTGTTCGGGAGGGAGCTCCAGGATTTTGACCCAGCGACAGTGAAAGAACGGCGATATATTTCCAGGTCGGGGTGGTGAGTGACTTGGAGGGGAACGTCCTGGTGGTGGTGTTCCCATGTGTCTGCTGCCCTTGTCCTTCTAGACCGTCGCGGTTGTGGATGTGGAAGGTGCTGTCTTAAGGAGCATTGATGGTGCTCTTGTAGATGGTGCACTGCTGCCACTTTGCATCGGTGGTTGAGGGAGGGAATGTTTGTGGGCAGGGTGTCAATCAAATGGACTGCTTTGTCCTGGTTCTGTAGTTTACGCAGTTGGAATGTTGGCTGATGTGCCTCATGTTTGATATCTGGAAATTAATTTGATCGTCTTCGAGGATCAGGGAAATTTTGCAGATTATTTTTCTGAGTTAGCTGAGAGTAGTTTTTTTGTAATTCTTGCATTTCTTCGGAGGTAGTTGCTACTAGCATACGGGAAGCATGCTACTCAATTGCACCCTGGCCATATGGCACAGATTGAGTGAGCCAGCTTGTCTTTTTCTGTCCATTGTGTTTAAAAAAATATATATATTTATTAAAGTTTTTTAACACAATTTTTCTCCCTTACAAATAATAACCCCCCCCCTCGTAACAAAAAAAAACAAGAAATCGCGGAGAGCAAGATATATACATGGCAAAATTATATATTTACACAGCTTTGTACACTGGCCCTCACCTGTACGTGCCAGTTTCCCCAACCCTTCATGTTATCCCTTGCTCATCCACCCTCCCAGGACGTCCCCTCCACGGCCCCCCCCCCCCCCCCCCCCCTCAAGGTTGCTGCTGCTGCTGACCGACCTTCCTCTAACGCTCCGCGAGATAGTCTAGAAACGGTTGCCACCGCCTGTAGAACCCCTGCGCAGACCCTCTCAAGGCGAACTTAATCCTCTCCAACTTTATGAACCCGGCCATATCATTTATCCAGGCCTCCAGGCTGGGGGGCTTCGCCTCCTTCCACATTAGCAAGATCCTTCGCCGGGCTACTAGGGACGCAAAGGCCAGAATGCCGGCCTCTTTCACCTCCTGCACTCCCGGTTCGTCCACTACTCCAAATATTGCTAGCCCCGAGCTTGGCTTGACCTGGACTTTCACCACCTGAGATATTGCTCCCGCCACTCCTCTCCAGAACCCCTCCAGTGCCGGGCATGACCAAAACATATGGACATGGTTAGCCGGGCTCCCTGAGCACCTTCCACATCTGTCCTCTACCCCAAAGAACCTACTCAACCTCGCCCCCATCAAGTGCGCTCTGTGGACCGCCTTAAATTGTATCAGGCTGAGCCTGGCACACGAGGAGGAGGAATTAACCCTTCCTAGGGCATCAGCCCACAGACCTTCCTCGATCTCCTCCCCCAGCTCCTCCTCCCATTTACCCTTCAACTCTTCTACCAGCGCTTCCCCCTTTTCTTTCAACTCCTGGTGTATTACCGACACCTTGCCCTCCCCGACCCATACACCCGAGATCACCCTATCTTGAACTTCTTGTGCCGGGAGCAACGGGAATTCCCTCACCTGCATATATCTAAAGGCATTTCCCGGGGGTCGTTGTGTTTTTTTGTCTGTGCGCATGCACTTGTAAAGTTAAGGGAATTAGAAACTCGTTCGCAAGTGTTAACCTTTATTGATTGCCTCAGTGTGTCTGTCGCTGCTTTAGATGGGCATGTCCAAGACTGCAATCAGTATCTTTACTTTGCAGTTTGCAGGCTGTCCTTTCATTTGCAATTTGCTTCAAAGTGTAGCTCCTGTGTTACAAATGCCACCACACAGATCATACATTGTGAGCAATCTCTGATTCCATTGGCTTACAATTTGATTGGCTATTTCTCTGAAAAAGACAGACAGCAGTTAGGAAGTGGTATATTTATAGTCACAAACTCCCTTCATTGACCATTCTGATCTCGTATTTTATCTGTTGAAAAGTATATTCTTTCAGCCATTACCCTGCTGTGTGGATCATGCCCTGATGTCCGTCAATGTCTTTCGTTCATTAAATTGTTGAGATTTTAAGGGCAATTACACCGTTAATATTTAATGATAACTACATTGTTAAACAGGTGATGGGTATTTGTACACCTATGGTCTAGGGATGGCTGGGACACTGGGGGTGGGAGTAGTGTTGACTGTGAATTAAGGCAATAAACTCCCTCCAGCAAATAAAGTAGCTGTGTTTTAACTTCACCAACACGCATAGATCCGCGTAACAATGTCTGCGTTGCTTTATTGTAAAAGAGAATAAAATAATAATTATTTTTTGGCTATTTAGGGAAAATTATTTTATACAGGCTGTGTGTCTGACCTATAGGAGTCCATTGCCATGACCTCAAATGTTTACAATCTATTTAAATGACCTGCAAGCAGGGAGAGAGTGTAACATGGCAGATGATACTGAAATAGGTGGGAAAGCAGGCAGAGAAAAGGAGATACAGATTTTACAGATGGATATAGATAGGCTAGGAGATTGGGCCAAAATTTGGCAGATGGTGTTTAATGTGGATAAGAACATAAGAACATAAGAACTAGGAGCAGGAGTAGGCCATCTGGCCCCTCGAGCCTGCTCCACCATTCAATGAGATCATGGCTGATCTTTTGTGGACTCGGCTCCACTTTCCGGCCCGAACACCATAACCCTTAATCCCTTTATTCTTCAAAAAATATCTATCTTTATCTTAAAAACATTTAATGAAGGAGCCTCAACTGCTTCACTGGGCAAGGAATTCCATAGATTCACAACCCTTTGGGTGAAGAAGTTCCTCCTAAACTCAGTCCTAAATCTACTTCCCCTTATTTTGAGGCTATGCCCCCTAGTTCTGCTTTCACCCGCCAGTGGAAACAACCTGCCCGCATCTATCCTATCTATTCCCTTCATAATTTTATATGTTTCCATAAGAGCCCCCCTCATCCTTCTAAATTCCAATGAGTACAGTCCCAGACTACTGAACCTCTCCTCATAATCCAACCCCTTCAGCTCTGGGATTAACCTAGTGAATCTCCTATGCACACCCTCCAATGCCAGTACGTCCTTTCTTAAGTAAGGAGACCAAAACTGAACACAATACTCCAGGTGTGGCCTCACTAACACCTTATACAATTGCAGCATAACCTCCCTAGTCTTAAAACTCCATCCCTCTAGCAATGAAGGACAAAATTCCATTTGCCTTCTTAATCACATGTAAACCAACTTTTTGCGACTCATGCACTAGCACACCCAGGTCTCTCTGCACAGAAGCATGTTTTAATATTTTATCATTTAAATAATAATCCCTTTTGCTGTTATTCTTACCAAAATGGATAACCTCACATTTTCCAACATTGTATTCCATCTGCCAGACCCTAGCCCATTCACTTAGCCTATCCAAATCCCTCTGCAGACTTCCAGAATCCTCTGCACTTTTTGCTTTACCACTCACCTTAGTGTCGTCTGCAAACTTGGACACATTGCCCTTGGTCCCCAACTCCAAATCATCTATGTAAATTGTGAACAATTGTGGGCCCAACACTGATCCCTGAGGGACACCACTAGCTACTGATTGCCAACCAGAGAAACACCCATTAATCCCCACTCTTTGCTTTCTATTAATTAACCAATCCTCTATCCATGCTACTACTTTACCCTTAATGCCATGCATCTTTATCTTATGCAGCAACCTTTTGTGTGGCACCTTCTCAAAGGCTTTCTGGAAATCCAGATATACCACATCCATTGGCTCCCCGTTATCTACCGCACTGGTAATGTCCTCAAAAAATTCCACTAAATTAGTTAGGCACGACCTGCCCTTTATGAACCCATGCTGCGTCTGCCCAATGGGACAATTTCCATCCAAATGCATCGCTATTTCTTCCTTGATGATAGATTCCAGTATCTTCCCTACTACCAAAGTTAAGCTCACTGGCCTATAATTACCACTTTCTGCCTACCTCCTTTTTAAAACAGTGATGTCACGTTTGCTAATTTCAAATCCGCCGGGACCACCCCAGAGTCTAGTGAATTTTGGTAAATTATCACTAGTGCATTTGCAATTTCCCTAGCCATCTCTTTTAGCACTCCAGGATGCATTTCATCAGGGCCAGGAGACTGGTCTACCTTTAGCCCCATTAGCTTGCCCATCACTACCTCCTTAGTGATAACAATCCTCAGGTCTTCAGCTGTCATAGCCTCATTTCTATCAGTCACTGGCATGTTATTTGTGTCTTCCACTGTGAAGACCGACCCAAAAAACCTGTTCAGTTCCTCAGCCATTTCCTCATCTCCCATTATTAAATCTCCCTTCTCATCCTCTAAAGGACCAATATTTACCTCAGCCACTCTTTTTTGTTTTATATATTTGTAGAAACGTTTACAAACTGTTTTTATAATCTGAGCAAGTTTACTCTCATAATCTATTTTACTCCTCTTTATAGTTTTTTTTGTAGCTTTCTGGTGCCCCCTAAAGATTTCCCAGTCCTCTAGTCTCCCACTAATCTTTGCCACTTTGTAAGTGTGAGGTTATCCATTTTGTGTGAAAAAATAGTCAGGCAAATTATTATCGAAATGGAAAGCAGATTCAAAATGCGTCTGGGCAGAAAGATCTGGGTGTCTTCATTCAAGAATCGCAGAAAGTCTATATGCAGGTACAAAATGTAATAAGAAAGGCAAAAGGAATGTTAGTGTTTATTGAAAAAGGACTGGAGTATAAAAGTAGAGAAGTGTTGTTGCAATTGTATAGGGTGTTGGTGAGACCACATTTGGAATATTGTGTCCAGTTTTGGTCTCCTGATTTGAGGAAGGATGGGGTGGCATTCGAGGCGGTTCAGAGGAGGTTCACCAGATTGATTCCGGGGATGAAGGGGTTGACGTATGAGGAGAGATTAAACAGTTTGGCCTTCTACTCGTTGCAGTTTAGAAAGATGAGAGGGAATCTGACCGAGGTGTATAAAATATTAAAAGGGATCGATAAAGTAAATGTAGACGAAATGTTCTCCCTTGCGGGGCAATCGAGAAAAGAGGTCATGATATAGGTTGAGAGGCGGTAGATTTAAAACTGAGATGAGGAGGAACTACTTCTCGCAGAGGGTGGTGAACTTGTGGAACTTGCTGCCCCATAGTGCGATGGAGTCCATGTCATTAAATGGTTTAAAGAGGGAGATAGATATATTTCTGATAAAAAACGGGTTAAAGGGATATGAGACCAGGAAGAGATCAGGCATGATCTGATTGAAGGCGGAGCAGGTTCGAAGGACTGAATTGCCTACTTCTGCTCCTAATTCCTATGTTCCTAAGTTCCTATGATAACAGCTCCAAATTATTATTATTACTAAGAAATTTACTCTGATATGTAGAGTTACACTTCAGCCAACATGGAATGCCTGCTCTCTCACGGATCCACCTTGCTTATCTGGGAGCTTCAGGTGCCGAGTCTATGCTGACTTGACCTTATCTCCCGTTTGTTCCTTTAATTAAAGCAAAACCAAAGTGTGCACTTACTTGTTGATTTATTTGCAGCAAGCCCCTGACTGGTCTGCTCAGAGTCAGGGCTCAATGGAGCTGAATAATAATTAGGCATCGAAGTAATGGGTGGGTTGAAATCAGCTGGAAAAAGAAATCAAATGGAAATGGACAATAATGGGCGCAAATAAACTAAATCATGTTTACCTTTCTGCCAAAGCAAATCATCTCAAAACTTCTGTTTTCAATTTCAACATTTTGTAAATTTTGAGTTACCCAGTGTTATATTTCCGGATTTAAAAAGCGGATTTTTCACGTGAGCGAGGGTGTTATTTTGAATGGATTTTGGGTGGGATTGTCCCGTCTGCCAGCCACGTGCTTCACGGCCGTTTGCTGGCCGCGGGCGGGATTCTGTTTTCCCTTCGGCCATCAGTGAGGTTTCCCATTGTAACCGCCCCACGCGGCTGCGAAACCCGCTGGCGGGAGCGCGCGGCCAGCGAGAAAATTGAATCGCAAAAAACGGAGAATTTTGACCCATGTATCATCGCATTATTAATAAGAAAGAGATGCGGGTGGATGAGGTGTTGAACCGAAGTTGGATGGAACAACAAAATTATTCATGAGCTTATTCATATAATCGAAGAACATCTCACATCCATTGTGTTGGGGAAAGTCTTTTCATCCTCATTGCCCCGTGAATGGAAAAATAGAGAAAGGCTTTTTGAAACGGGAAGGTTGCGAGAGCTGTCAGTCTTTTAAAAATATATATTTTTATTGAACATTTTCGAATCTATAGATACAAAACATGAACAACCTCAAAACAAACATCCCCCCACCCTCCCAACTTTTGACGGGGACCTTGAAATACATGACAAATGGCTGCCATTTTATGTTGAATCTCTCAATCAAACCCCCCAATGTATATTTAATTTTCTCAAGGTACAAAAACTCAATGAGATCCTCCAGCCACGTCGAGACACTGGGTGGAGAAACTGACCTGCACGGCAACAGAACCCGCCTGCGGGTAATCAGCGAGGTAAAGGTTAAGACCCCGCACCCGTCTGCAGGTCCGGCAGGTCCACCCCCCCAAAAAACGGCTCTGAGTGCCAGGCTCCAATGCCCTTTGGAAGATCAGCAACGTGGTGCTGAAGAAGGAACCCCAGACGTTCGCTAGCTTAGACATGTCCAGAACATATACATGTGATTCGCTGACCCCACCCCCCCACATTGCCTCCTCAAACACTAGCCCTTGTTAAATGTGCCCGATGTACCAGCGTTAATTGTATGAGCTTCACCCCACAGCCCCATCTCCACTTCTCTCCCCCCCCACTTCTTCCTCACACTTGCTGTTAAACCCCTCCAGCTATGTCCTCCGCCAGAATCCTCCCATAAATTCCAGAAGTACTCCCATCTTCCGCCAACGACAACACCCTCTCCACCAACGACGAGCGCAGCAATGGTTAAAGCTTCTGGGTTGCTGTAGAATAGATAGCAGACAGAGTTGCTGTGAGATAGCAGATGCTATCTCCCTGGCCCTAGAATCAACACTCGAACACCTCGACAGCAAGGACACCTATGTCCGACTGCTGTTCAGAGACTTACAGCTTTGCCTCCAACACCATTATCCCGACAAGACTAATAACCAAACTTTGCAGCTGGGATCCTTGACTTCCTCACCAACAGACCACAATCTGTCAGGATAGGTAACAGCACCTCCTCCACAATAGTCTTCAACACCGGAGCCCTGCAAGGATGTGTGCTCAGTCCTCTACTGTACTCCCTATACACACATGACTGTGTGGCAAGATTTAACTCCAACTCAATCTATAAGTTTGCGTATGATACGACTGTGATGGGTCGTAACTCAAACAGTGACGGTCAGACTACAGGAGGGCGATAGAGCGCTTGGTTGCATGGTGTACCGAAAACAACCTCTCTCTCTAAATGTCAGAAAGACCAAGGACCCCCCCCCCCCTCCCCGGTCTACATCAACGGATCCGAAGTGGAGATGGTCGATAGCTTGGGGGTCACCATCACCAACAGTCTGTCCTGGCCCACTCACGTTGATGCAACAGTCAAGAAAGCTCAATAACATCTCTGCTTCCTACGGAAGCTAAAGAAATTTGGCATGACTGCATCAACTCTCACAAACTTCTACAGTAGTGCCATAGAGAGCATCCTGTCCGGCTGCATCACAGCTTGGTATGGCAACTGCTCGGCCCAAGATCATAAGAAACTGCAGAGAGTGGTGAACTGAGCCCAACGCATAACACAAGCTTGCCACCCTCCCGCTGCCTCAGGAAGGAAGGCAGCATTGTCAGAGACCCCTCATGTCCAGGCTTTGACCTCTTCCAGACCCTTCCATCAGGCAGAAGATACAGAAGTCTGAAGACCTGCACATCCAGACACAGGAACAGCATTTACCCACAGCTATTAGACTCCTCAACGATTCCCCCTCGGACTGATCTGTTCCCTGTAGGAACACTATTCTCTATGCTGCTCTCCAATCACTATTTGTTGAAGTACCATTTGTCAATGTACTTTGTCAATTAAAAAAAAAAATTGTCGACTATGTATGGACTGTGTACGTTCCCTTGGCCGCAGAAAAATACTTTTCTCTGTACTTCGGTACATGTGACAACAAAATATCAATCAATCAGAATGAAAGAGACAAGAGTTCTGCTTCCCCACGAAACACCTTTATTTCTTTGATCCAACTTCACACACAAACCTCCACCAACAAATAATGCCACCTGTAACCCCTTTATGTATCTGTGACTTCTATTGGATAATAGACATCAAATTAGTATTTAATTGGAAGGTCTGTTAATCCATTCCTAACAGACAACACAGTGAAGGTTGGAAAAATTCTCCCAGCAAAATTCTGAACCTGCAAGTATCTGAACACCCCCGACTGCGCTAACCCATACTTCTCCGCTAACTCCTCCGGACTCGCAAACCGCCCCTCCAGGAATAAATCCTCCATTACTGCCACCCCCTTATCCTCCCAACCTCTAAACCTGGCACCCAATCCAGCCGGTTCAAACATGTGATTGTCCGTAATTGGAGTCACCTTCGACCCTGCCCTCGCCCTAAAATGCTGCCGTGATTCTTTCCATATTTTTAATTCGACTCCACCACTGGATTCCCCGAAATCTTTCCTGGAGCAAACTGCAGCGGAGCCGTCACTCGCCCTGTCCCCTCACACGACCTCGCCTCCTCACACGACCTAGCCTCCATCCCAATCCAGATCTCCGCACCAGCCCAACACCTTCTCCGAGTTCGCAGCCCAGTAATAGCGCATCAAGTTCGGCAGTGCTAGTCCCCCAGACTTCCGGTCCCTCTGTAGGTTGTCTTTTCCGAATCCTCACCACTTTACCTGCTCATATAAACAGCGAGAACAAACCATCCACCCCCATGAAAAATGCCTTTGGTAGAAACACTGGTAGGCATTGGAATAAAAGCAAAAGCCGTGGTAAAATATTTGTCTTCATGATTGCACTCGCCCAGCGAGAGACAGAGGGAGCCTGTCCCACCTCTGTAAATCCACCTTAACTCTATTCACTAAACTTGTAAAATTTAACTTCCGGAGCTGCACCCAATTCCGCGTCATCCGCACCCCTGTGTGTCTAAATTGAGAGCTCGTCAAACGACATGGCAGTACCCCCAAGCTATGTCTACTGAAGACATGGCACACCCCCTTCCCTGGCGGAGTGATGGAAAAACATTTGCTTTTATCCAAATTCAATTTATTCCTGGAGAAAGCACCAAACCGCCTTAACAGCCCCATTATGTCCCTCATCACGGGAACTGGGTCCATAATGTACAACAAAATGTCATTGGGGTAAGGCAATACCCTGTGCTCCTCCCACCCCCACTACCCATTATCCCCCTCCAATTATCCAAACTTCTCAAAGTGAAGGCCAACAGCTCAATCGCCAATGAGAATAGGAAGGGGATAGGGCACCTTTACCTGGAGCTAACATTATTTTTCCGAACACTGCACCTTGGTTCCTTGTAGAACAGTTTGACCCATGACACAAACGTAGACCCCCATCCCGAACTGCTCTAACAACGCAAACAAGTACCCCCACTTTAGCCTTTCAAAGGCCTTCTCAGCGTCTAAACCACTATTACCTTTTGTTCTCCCCCTTCCCTGCTGAGAGAGGACCACATTCAGTAGGTGCCACACATTGGAAAATAATCGCCTACCCTTCACAAAACCCATTAGATCCTCCCCAGCCCGCTGTGGGAGTCACCCCTCCAACCTGAGCGGCAGCTTCGCCAAAATCCCTGCATCCACATTTAACAATGAGATTGGCCGGTATGACCCACATTCCACCAGGTTCTTATCCTTTTTCAGCAAAAATGGAATGGACGCCTGACTCATCTCCGGGAGGGACCCCTGGGGCCACCGAATCTTCAAACGCCCCCACCTGTAACGGCACCAATCAGCCTGCAAACTTTTAATAAAATTCCACCAGAAACCCATCCGGCCCCGGTGCCTACTCCCTATCGCCTTCCTAATCTCCATCCCCAACGGATCCTCCAATGCTTCTCGATCTTCCTCCTCCACCCTGGGATACTCCAACTCCTCCAGAAACCCGACCCTGTCCAAATCATCCTCCAGCCACCGACCCCCCCCCAAAAAAACACCTGGATAATCTCTCGGGAAGCCGCCTGGCCTCTCAACTGGCCCGCCGTCAGACGACTGGACATCTCCCCTGATGTACCTTCAATCCACAGAGAGGCAGCAAGAGCGAGTGAACGTAAGGCTTTATTAGTCATGAACTTGCCGAGCCAGAGTCAGTAGTACAGATGAATGCTGCCCACAAGAGGCCGGCCTATATATGCCGCGGTGTGGGCGGAGCCAGAGGCGGAGCCATACCAGGGTTACAGTACAGTACCTGGAAGCAGTTCATATCACCACTTCCAGGTCATAGGTCACAGGTTATGGTATCATGCATGCATTATGGTGAATACATTCACCACATTCCCCTACTCATAAACTGTCCCATGTACCTGTCTAAACTGCCGCACCCGTTTATCCGTGGATACCAGGTCAAATTGTGCAAAAGCTTCCTACTGGACAATAATTCTGAAATGGAATCCTCCATATACATCCCACCACCTCCAATATCTCATTCACCAAGTGCTCACGTTCCTTCCTAGCTTCCCCATCCACCTGCACCTTATATCCAATCGCTCCACCCTCACCACCATCTTCAGAGCCTCTCATACTACAGAGGCCCCTTGTTAAACCCAATGTACTCATCCACCACCGTGACCATCCGTAGACAAAACCCCAGATCCGCTAGCAGCCCCCACATCCAAACTCCACACCGGCCGTGAGGCAGCAGATACTGGGAGAGTTTCTGGAACAGGGAGCAGATACTGCAAGTGTATCTGGGAACCGGGAGCAGATACTGGGTGAGTTTCTGGGAAGAAGGAGCTCCAGACCCACAACTACCAGGTGCAGAGCATCGGAAATCACGAGCGGAATACTCCCTTCTCCTCACCCAGGCAACAACAACCTCCCTATTATTTAAAAAAATTGTTCCGAGAGTAGCACTTGTGCATCGACAAGAAAAGGAGAACCTCCCCCCCCACACCCCTCCCTGCCCCTGGGTGCAAAAATCCCATGGATTTCCCCCCCCCCCCCCCATCTCTTTCATAAATGCCATCAATGCTCTTGCCCCTTCGTAAGGGTCAACGACATTTGCTTGGAATGGTCCACTTTTAGATTCAAGACCATATTCAGGTCCCCGCCCAAGGTCAACTGATCCATGCCATGAATTGGGATTGCTGGCACCATCCTCCTCATAAAATCTATGCCATCCCAGTGTGGGGCATAAATGCTCTCCAAGACCACCGATTTACCCTCCAACACCTCCTTAACCATAACATTACCCCCCCGGGTCAACCTGCCTCTCAACCCCTTCCTCTTGCTCTCAGCCATCACCCATCGGGGGAGTCGTCCCCCCCCCCCCCCCCCCCAAATTGCACAGCTCGAAGCCCACACAAGATGGCGCCGGGCCCCACCCAACGGGCGGACCCATCCCTCGACGAGAGCGGTCAGTCTTTTAAACAGAGAATCGTTTGTCCACAGCCTGAGAAAGTTAAAAAGTTGCTGCCAGAACAGTTAAAAGACGTCTTCTATGAATCACATAAGACAACCCACTAACGTGGCGAAAACATAGCATATTGTTTATTTCACATCAATCAAGCGAAGACAACTTCTACCGATTGTTAAGTGAATTTGATCATTGTATGTTCACTTAATGTGAGATAAAGCAGCTGAACCATTTGTCCTGCCGACAGAGCCACCGATAGTAACTTCATATACCTCCTTGTGGAAAGGTTGAGAAGTACATGGTGAAAGATATGAATATTTAGTCCAAATCAGGATGTTACTGTTGAAATCGAAATGTTTGCGGCATAATGTGAGCCAACCCCCACAAAATTGAAGATGCTCGGACTGTTTTATTGGAGAAGAAAGGTGCGCATTTCAACAGGATCTTGCAGGTCGGGGAGTACGTTCAGTGTAGAAGGAGTTAAGATAAATATAATACATGCTCAATCTTCTCTAGTGTTGCTGGATATTGGTGCAAAAATATACAACAGGCCAACTGTTTTGCATAACTGATGTTACTCATTCTGTTATTTGGTGCAAAACCTGTCATTCAGAACAGGTTCTTTTTGCTTTGAAATGTGATGTAAAGTAGCTAACGTACATTGACATAAAAGCGGCTGATAAAGTATCATTTATTGGAGAATGGAGCTACCTTATCAGAAGCACAAATAAGTGCTTCATGCAGTCAGGCTGCCAGGGCAAACACCGATCAAACTGTTCCCATAACCAGCGAGATGGGAAAGGAAACGAGTTAAACTTGAAAGTTAAGGCTTTGCCCATCATCAATCACAATATAAACTTCATTATGAATGAGCAATGGAATAGATTAGATTATTATGCGGAGAGCCTAAACCTGCGATTGGGAACTTTGGAAAATAACATAATTGGTGGTAGGTAAGTTAATCTAGGGATAATGAGTAAATTGGTTGACGAAAGCAGCTAAATGCTACTGGGTGCCTAGAAATGTGCCCTTGTAAATCAGATTAGAAATGCTCAATGGTCTTGTGTTTAGGTTCACCAAAAGGCACGGCAGAGGTCAAAGAGGAACCTGGTGATATACATGGATCCCTACAGGGTATAATTTTTATTATTGTCGCAAGTAGGTCCTTACATTAACACTGCAATGAAGTTACTATGAAAAGCCCCTAGTCGCCACTTTCCAGCACCTGTTCGGGTACACTGAGGGAGAATTCAGAATGTCCAATTCACCTAACAAGGTCGTCTTTCGGGACTTGTGGGAGGAAACTGGAACGCCCGGAGGAAACCCACACAGACACGGGAAGAACGTGCAGACTCCGCACAAACAGCGACCCAAGGTAGGAATCAAACCCGGGTCCCTGGCACTGTGAAGTAACCGTGCTAACCACTGTGCTACCGTGCCGCTCTTGCTACAGGGTGTATAGAGTGAAAGCATCCTGGTGTGGGGCGAGAAGGCGAATCTTCCTATTTGGATAACTGGAGTTCAACTTCAGGGAGGCGAAGATTTGATTTTCTTTAATGTTTAATCAGCGTCCTCAGAGATAGATATTCCTTGGTGAGATGGAATGCATATCCCACCCACCAAAGGTGAATGGATCACAAGGCGGTGCATGATAGCCGACTGTAGTGACAAGTGTTTCATCACATCTGCATGGTTCCAGCTGGCTGCAGTTTGTATGGATATCCAGTCTGCTTAAAGGACACTGGGGTGAGGGGGGGGGGGGGGGGGGGGGTGGAGGGGGGAGGTAGCCAGTGATTCACAAATGAAGGAAATAGTCAACAATAAAAATCCTACAATGTACAACACCGTAAATAAAGTAAAATCTGAGAGGTTTTCTTTTTCTTACACAATGGTCCTGCCGTGCTCGAAATGGGCTGATCAGGGCTGCTCAATGGGGATGAGTAATTAGCAAACACTGAAGGAGCTGAAGGATAGTAACCACCTAAAAACGATGAGAAAAACATTTAAACCCAGCAAGTAATGATGCTCCAAGTACAAATAAAGAGGACTGTGATAAATGGAATCCAAGCCAGATGGTGACGTATGAAATGAGATGCAAATCCTTTTCTCGATAGTTGTTTCATTTTTTTATTTTTATTTTTGAAATGTTTTTATTGAAGTTTTTACATTTTACGTTCAGCAAGGGTATGTGTGTTGGTTACAATATACAAGTCATTTCCCTCTGTATCAATCCCTCCGCTCCCTCCCTTTGTTACTTCAGGGTCCTTTCCTGGGTCGCTTATTATACAATGGGCAGTTATCTTCTATTTACATGTGTGCGATGATATCCCCTTTCTTTCCTCCCCCCCCCCCTTTTTGCCGATTGGCCTCACCCCACTTGCCTCCCCTGCCCACCCTATTTTCGTCATTTCTTTGGGGTTCCGTTTCTTGTGGCCTTGTTCTCGGCCTCCTGGTCTCTGTATCGGGCATTTTCAAGCCTTCCCCTCCCTCTCCCCTCTCTTCCCTTCCCTGCCTGTTACCTGCAGCCTTGTTCACTCCCGTGTGCCCCCCACCCCCCCCCCCCCCCCCCCCGCCCCATCCCCCACCTCGCTCTATTGCCTATTGGCCTCAAACAGGTCCTGGAACAAGTTGGTGGATGGCCCTCCACTGACCCGTGGATGGCGAATTTAATCTTCTCCAGGTGGAGAAAGTCCGACAGGTCTGCCAGCCAGTGCGCAGCGGCGGGCAGTGCTGCTGATCGCCAGCCGAGCAGGATTCTCCGACAGGCGATTAGGGAATTAAAGGCGTCGGCCCTCTTCCCCATGAATAGTTTTGGCTGGTCCGATACCCCGAACATTGCCACTCGTGGGCACAGCTCCACCCTCACCTTCACAACCTTGGACATCGCCTCGAAGAAGGCTGCCCAAAACCCAACATGTCTGCTACGGGCCCAGAACAAGTGGGTGTGGTTGGCCGGGCCCCTCTGGCACCGCTCACATTTGTCCTCCACCTCCGGGAAGAACCTGCTCATTCGGGTTCTGGTCAGGTGGGCTCTGTGCACCACTTTCAGCTGCATGAGGCTGAGCCTTGCGCAGGAGGAAGTGGCGTTGGCCCTGCTCAGTGCTTCGCTCCAGAGTCCCCATCCTATTTCCGTCCCTAGCTCTTCCTCCCATTTTTCCCGTGTTTCGTCCAGTGGGGAGCAAGTTCTTTCTAATAGTTGTCCGTACAGGTCCCCGCAGTTTCCCCTCCCAGACTGTCCGCATCCAGTAGTTCTTCAAACATTGTATTTCTCGTGGGTAAGCTGTCGACTCCTTGCAGAGAAAGTTCTTGACCTGTAGATGTCGGACTTCATTCCCGTTTGGAAGTTCCAGTTATCGGCACAGGCTTGGAGGGCCGTAGGGCCTGTTCCTGTGCTGTACTTTTCTTTGTTCTTTGTTCTCTCCGTCAGTTCCTCCAGGGTCATTAGTCTATCCTCAGTGTAAAAGTCTCCAACCACCAGTGCCCCCCCCCCCACCCCCCTGTCTCCACCTCTTCACTGGTGCAAACCTATGATTGCTGCAGATGGGGGCCATGGTGGGCATTTTGGTCAGACCAAAGTGTTGCCGTATCTGGTTCCAAGTTCTCAGGGTAGTTACCACCACTGGGCTTGTTGAGTATTTTGCTGGCGGGGATGGGAGCGCTGCCATGGCGAGGACCCGGAAGGTCGTTCCTGTACAGGTCGCCTCCATCCCCACCCATTCTGGTGTCTGGTTCCTTCACCCATTCTCTCACTCTTTCCGCTGTGACAGCCCGGTGGTAGTATTGTAGGTTCGGGAGGGCCAGGCCCCCATGTTTCTTATTCTTTGGACTTTTGGGGGGATCCTTGGACTCTTTCCCCCCCCGATGTAGATCGGTATGGCCTTGGACAGGAAGAGGCACCTGGGCAGTACGTTCACCTTGATCGTCTGTAACCTCCCACCAGGGAGAGTGAGAGTGTATCCCATCTCTGTAGGTCCTTTTTTACTTCCTCCGCCAGGCTGGTCAGGTTCCACTTGTGGATCCGTGTCCAGTCCCGGGCTATCTGGATCCCCAGGTAGCGGAATTTGTTTTGGGCTGGTTTGAATGGTAGTCTCTCCAGCTCTGCCCTACCCCTCTTGGGGTCACAGGGTAGACTTCATTCTTGCTCAGGTTGAGTCTGTAGCTGAAAAGGCTCCAAACTCTGTCAGGAGCTTCACGGTTCCTCCCATGCTGCTTTGCACGTCCGAGATGTAGACAAGCAGGCCATCTACATAGAGCGAGACTCTGTGCTCTCTGTCTCCTCTTCAGATTCCCTTCCAGCTTCTCGCCGCTCTGGAGGGTGATCGCCAGCGGCTCGACTGCCAGAGCGAATAAGAGCGGGGACAGTGGCCACCCCTGCCTTCTGCCTCTGTGCAGTTGTAAATATTCAGAGCTGGTGGTGTTGGTCCGAATGCTCGCCTTGGGAGTGTTGCACGGGAGTTTCACCCACGAGGTGAACCTTGTCCCTAGCCCAAACTGCTCTAGTACCTCACTGAGGTACTTCCTCTCGACTCTGTCGAAGGTCTTTTCTGCGTTCAGGAGACGATGACCTGAGCTGTTCTCTCCCCGGATGGGGTCAGTATCACATTCAGCAGTCGTCTGATGTTCGCAGTTAGCTGTCTACCCATAACAAAGCCTGTCTGGTCCTCTGCAATCACCTCTGGTACGTGGTTCTCCAGTCACCTAGCCAGGACATTTGCGAGTATTTTCGCACCTACAAGCAACAAAATGGGGCTGTATGATCCGTATTCCGTTGGGTCTTTGTCCTTTTTGGGTTTCAGCAATATGGTGGCCTGTGTTTGCGTTGGAGGCAAAGTGCCCCTCGCTAGCGAGTCTATGATCATCTCCCGCAGTGTCATCGCAGATTTTTTCTGGAAGTTCGCCGGGAACCCGTCGGGTCCTGGCGCCTTTCCCGCCTGCATGGAGCTGATGCTCTCCATGACCTCTCCTAGTCCTAGTGGTGCTTCCAGCCCCCTCTGTCTGTTGCCCCCCCCCCCCCCATGACTGGCATATCCAGTCCATCGAGGAATTGTTTCATCCCCGAGTCCCCGTCGGGGGTCTCGGAGGTGTACAGTTCCCGGTTGAAATCCTGGAATGCTTCGTTGACCTTTTTTTGGTTCGGCTACCAGTCTGCCTCTGCTATCCTTCACCTGAGCTATCTCCCTCGTGGCTGCTGGTGAGCCAGCAGTCGGCTATTCATGTCTCTGTGTTCGTTGAAGGTCCCCCATGTCTGGCGGAGTTGGTACACTGCTTTCCTGGTGGATAGCAGGTTAATGTCCATTTTTAACTTTTTCCTCTCTGCCAGAAGCTCTATGCTAGGAGCCTCGGAGTATCTCCTGTCAACCTGCAGTTGCTGCCTAGCCGCCCTCCCTTCCCCATCTCTGCGTGCCTTATAGGCGATAATTTCTCCTCTAATCACAGTCTTCAGCGCCTCCCAGAAGGTGGAAGGTGAGACTTCCCCGTTCCGGGTGTTAGTAACGTACTCGCCTATGGCCTGTGATGTTTTCTGGCGGAAGACCTGGTCAGCCAAAAGGATCATGTCAACCTCCATGTGGGGCGCTGGGCATGGCCCGTCTCCAACCTCACATCCATGTAATGTGGAGCATGGTCAGAGATCCCAATCGCGGAGTATTCCGCTCTATCTCTGGAAGCACTGATTTCTCCACTTCAAAGAAGTCGATGCGGCAATAGACCCTGTGTACTGTGAGAAAAATGAGAAATCCTTGGGGTGCATGAACCGCCATGGGTCCACTGCTTCCATCTACTCCATAAACGTTCCCAGTTCTCTGGCCATGCCTGTTGTTTTCCCCATTCTGGTGTTCGACCTGTCCGTCAGTGGATCCTGTACACAGTTAAAGCCTCCCTTCGATGATCTGTCTATGTCGGGGAATTCCGTCATGGTTTTCTTCACAAATTCCGTGTCATCCCAGTTGGGTGCGTACACGTTCACCAGGACCACCGGTGTCTCATCCAGGACACCGCTGACCATGACGTACCGTCCCCCTGGGTCTGTAACCGTCCTCGTTGCAGTAAACACCATCCTCTTGCTTTTCGATATGGCTGCTCCCCTGGCTCTCTAGAATGGTAGGTCTAGGTCTGTCCCACCCAGCCCTTCCTTTTCGGGACATCCCCAATTTTAATCACTTCCTCATCGGCGGCACCGCATTCAACTGCTAAGGTCCTGAGCTCTTCAATTGCCCCCCTCTCTATTCTTCTCTAAGAACATATAGAACATACAGTGCAGAAGGAGGCCATTTGGCCCATCAAGTCTGCACCGACCCACTTAAGCCCTCACTTCCACCCTATCCCCTTAACCCAATAACCCCTCCTAACCTTTTTGGTCGCTAAGGTCAATTTAGCATGGCCAATCCACCGAACCTGCATGTCTTTGGACCGTGGGAGGAAACCGGAGCACCCGGAGGAAACCCAAGCAGACACGGGGAGAATGTGCAGACTCCGCACAGACAGTGACCCAGCAGGGAATCGAACCTGGGACCCTGGCGCTGTGAAGCCACAGTGCTATCCACTTGTGCTACCTTGCTGCCCATTAAAAGAGGTTCATTAAAATTCACCTATTTGACCAAGCATTTAACCATCTGCCTTAATGGCCCCATATGCACCTGCAAAGCACCTTGGAACATTTTACTATGTTAAATGCGTTATATAAATGCAAACTGTTCTCTGAGATAGAAGGTTGTGGGTTCAGTTCCTATTCCAGGAATTTGGGCATTTAATCCACGCTGCTGATCCAGTGCAGAACTGAGCGAGTGCTGTGCTGTCTTTGGCGGGATTGGGTTTGTTGATGTTAGTTACGGGGAGTCATTTCTAAATGCAAGTTGCAGTCTGGAGCTATGGAAGGGGTTGGTAGAGGCTCCAAATTTTGTTTTATCACCAGGCTGACCAGGTATCTCTCTCACTCTGCCATTGGCGCCTTGGAAGGATTTTGCATGTTGACAATCAATCTGTTCGGTGACATTGCACCTTCCTTCGCCATCAGGTCCGAGGGGTGGGACTCAGACCCACAGTTTCTGGTTCAGAGGTGCGGCAAAGCTACACATCACACCACAAGACCTCCCTGTCTTTTGAGCAAGACATTAAGCCAAGTCCCGAACTGCCCCTCTTGTGGCTGTAAAATATCCCATGGCACCATTCAAAAAAGAGCAGAGTACCTTTCCACTTGGCCAACATTTATCACTCAGTTATCGCCTAAAAAACGATTCACCGGCCATTATCTTATTGTTATCTGTGGGAGCTTGCTGTGCCCAAATTTAGGTGATCTCAGCCAAGACAAAGGTGAGGATGCTACAGTTAACCATGGAAGCCGTGGCCTGGGTGGGTGGGAGGGAAATTAGTCAGAATTCCTCCTTCTGATCACAATTCAAAGACTGCTGCTAGCATTCAATTTTGCTAGGGGCACAAAAGGTCAATAGCAGGTCAGCCCCCTTAATACACCTAACCGGATGTTCCACTCTACTGAAGTTAATCAGGTAGGATGCAAGATGGGTGGTTGAGATGCTAACACCTGTTTTGCCTCAGTTTTTAAAAAAATATATATTTTATTGAAATTTTTTTTCCCTGAGCAACATTTTTCCCGCTTACGAAACAAATGAAACGATAACAATAACAAAACAGAAATGTTTTAACTTTTTAACAATAATAATAATAACAATAATATACAAGTAACAAAACCTCATACTCTATTGACCTATACTCAACTAAGCCTCCTCCCCCCTCCCCCCCCCCCCCCCCCCTGGGTTGCTGCTGCTGGTCATCTGTCTTCCCTCTAACGTTCCCCTAGGTAGTCGAGAAATGGCTGCCACCGCCTGGTGAACCCTTGAGCCGATCCTCTCAGGGCAAACTTTATCTGCTCCAGTTTAATAAACCCCGCCATATCGTTTACCCAGGCCTCCAGTCCGGGGGGTTTCGCCTCCTTCCACATGAGGTAGGATCCTGCACCGGGCTACGAGGGACGCAAAGGCCACGACATCGGCCTCTTTCGCCTCCTGCACTCCCGGCTCATCCGCAACTCCAAATAGAGCTAACCCCCAGCCTGGTTTGACCCGGGCCTTCACCACCTGCGAAATCACTCCCGTCACTCCCTTCCAATACCCTTCCAGTGCAGGGCACGCCCAAAACATATGTGCGTGGTTTGCCGGGCTCCCGCCACACCTCCCACATTTGTCCTCCACTCCAAAGAACCTGCTCAATCTTGCCCCCGTTATGTGTGCTCTATGTAGCACCTTAAATTGAATCAGGCTAAGCCTGGCGCATGAGGAAGAGGAATTTACCCTGCTTAGGGCATCAGCCCACATACCCTCCTCTATCTCCTCCCCTAATTCTTCTTCCCACTTTCTTTTTAGTTCGACCACTGACTCCTCCCCCTCTTCCCTCATCTCTCTATAAATCTCTGACACCTTGCCCTCTCCGACCCACACCCCTGAAAGCACCCTGTCCTGTATCCCCTGTGTCGGGAGCCGTGGAAATTCCCTCACCTGTTGTCTAGTAAACGCCCTCTCCTGCATATATCTCAAGAAATTCCCCCGGGGTAACTTATACTTTTCCTCCAGTGCTCCCAAGCTCGCAAAAGTCCCATCTATGAATAAATCTCCCACCTTCCTAATTCCCAACTGGTACCAGCTCTGAAATCCTCCATCCATTCTTCCTGGGGCGAACCTATGGTTGTTCCTGATAGGGGACCCCACTAGGGCTCCCCGCACCCCTCTCTGTCGCCTCCACTGTCCCCATATGTTCAGTGTTGCCGCCACCACCGGGTTCGTGGTGTACCTTTTCGGTGAGAACGGTAGCGGCGCCGTCACCAGTGCCTCTAGACTCGTCCCTTTACAGGACCTTCTCTCCAGCCTTTTCCACGCCGCTCCCTCACCCTCCATCATCCATCTACGTATCCTTGCCACATTGGCGGCCCAATAATAATCTCCCAAGTTCAGTAGTGCCAGTCCTCCTCTGTCCCTACTGCGCTGAAGGAACCCCCTCCTTACTCTCGGAACTTTCCCTGCCCACACAAAGCTCGTAATGCTCCTATTTATTTTATTAAAAAAGGCTCGAGGGGCCAGATGGCCTACTCCTGCTCCTAGTTCTTATGTTCTTATGTCCTGGTGATTAAAATAGGGAGACATTGAAATACAAATAAGAACCTCGGGAGGACCATCATCTTAATTGCTTGCACCCTGCCCGCCAGTGATAAAGGCTGCATGTCCCACCTCGTTTTGCCTCAGTTTGATTAAATTCCATTACATAGGTGGATATCAAGCAAGTACAGAAACAAACCACGTGCTCATCATCCACACAATTACATGTCACAAAGGAAGAAGGTTGTGGTTGTTGAAGACCAATCATCTCAACCTCAACATATTGGTGCAGGAGTTCCTCAGAGTAATTTTCAAGGGTCAACCACCCTCAGGTGTTTCATTAATAATCTGCCCTCCATCATAGGGTCAGAAGTGGGGATGTTCGCTGATGACTGCACAATGTTCAGCACCGTTCATGATGACTCATACTGAATTAGTTAAGTTATGGGCTCAGCTGATTATCGTGAATTGACTTAGTGTAGCTATTCATGCACTCAGGATTGTTCAGAAAGTGCTGTCTAATTGCAGAATCACATCTAACAATAGGCATTTTGTTCTGGATTTTGCAAGAGTGGCCTGAGTAAGTGCAGTCTGTACTCTGCTTGTTATGAACAAATGAAGGAACATGTGGTCAGTATTACCACACCTTGAGGGGTTCATATGGCTGGTTATATGTTTTGAGAGGAATGAGCATATCCTGAAGCGCAGACCTAGCCTACCATAAACTAACACTCAAGGCGTTTTCTTACCTGATGTTCCAGCTTGGGGGAAATTTGGTGGGGGTTGCGTGGAACTAAATTGTGATGGAGGCGGAGGTCTATCAGGAGCATATGTAGGAGGAACTGGTGCATAGTAACCACCTGGGGAAAAAGTTATTTCAATTACTATAAATCTTTGAATGTGGCAGGGCAGGCAATAAAAACAGATAATAATGGATATGATATCCTGGGCTTAATAAATAGAGGCATAGAGTACAATAGCAGGAAGTCATACTAAACTGTAGGTGAAAATATTCACAAATAGAACTTTGAGTGAGTACAGAAGCGATTTATTAATTTTCAGAATTCTGGGAGAAAGGCCTTTGACCCCCACGGTCTGTACAGCACTTTTTCTCACCTGAGCTGAGGTCGCACTGAGTTAATATACAGAAGGAAAGCGGAATTAGTTTGCATTCACATTTACATATACCCAATCAATTCTGTTTGCATCACAAATTCCTAACATGCATCTTCAATGCCATAAATGGCTACAAGTTAGCTCCTATAGCCTCTAATTGGCAGTTTGTGTCTCATTACATAGATAACGGTTACATAGAACAAGTCCTTCCTCATTCCTTGCTAGTTCCTTAATTTGAGGCACTTTGTCAGTTAGCTAAGTAGCTAACAATACCGACATTGGGCTAATTGTCTCTCCGGATGCAGCTTGTGGATTACTTGTTTTGCACAAAGCTTTACTTCAGCAGCAGACACTGATAATAACATAGGGTCAAGAACATTGGCAGAGTCCATTTTATATCAGGCGGCATCCATTTTGTATCTTCTGTAGTCCATTTGGAATTCTACCTCTTCAAAACCTACATAACAAAAATAGCTGAGTCCCAGCTGGCATATTGTGTCTAATTCTGGCCAAGCTTCTACCTTAATGCCATCTTCCTGCACTATCCCCACATCCCTTGATGCCATTGGGATCTAGAAATTATCCACCTCTGCTTTGAACACTGTTATGATCCAGCTGCAAGAATCAAATCTCAAAGGGCAACTTGACCCACATATCATAACTTTTTTCTTTTATATTCTGACATTGGGAAGAAAAGTGTACTGAATTCAAAAGCTACAAGTTCCAGTAACGCTTCTGGGATTTTCAAATGAAATTAAAACATTTATTAACAAAAGAAAAGTAAACCACAATACATGATAGTACAGTAGAGCATAGTCATGACATACTCACTGATTAAGGCTCCACATCCCTCTAGTGTAGAGAATTCCAAAGACTCACCATCCTCTCTCTGAAATTCTGAATTACCTACATGTTATTCTGAGACTGTGGCCCCTGGTTCTAGACCGTCTCAACCAGTGGAGTTATTCTTCCTACATCTACCCCATTCAGCCCTGTAAGACATTGTACACTTCAATGTGATCATTGGGCGGCACAGTGGTCAGCACTGCTGCCTCACACCGCCAGGGATCCAGGTTCAATTCCGGTCTTGGGTGACTGTGTGTTTGCACTTTCTCTTTGTGTCTGCGTGGGTTTCATTTACAATAATTCAAAACCTAACTCAGTGACCACAAAAACGGTTAAAGGGATATGGGGACCAGGTAGGGAGGTGGATTTGAGACCAGGAAGAGATCAGCCATGATCTAATTGAATGGCGGAGCAGGCTCAATATGGCCTACTTCTGTCCCTAATTCCTATGTTGCTATCTCCCATGCCCCTTCATATCCCACGCTCCCTCGCTATCCCCTCATATCACCCCATGCCTCCTCATATGCCCCATGGCCTCTGCATGTTCCTCCATATCTCCCTGTCTCCTCTGTACCCCCTCATATCCCCCATGCCTTCTCCGAGTAACCTCCTATCCTATACGTCCTCTGCTTCCCATCCATTATCTCCATCTTCCCTGCATCTTCCATCCCACTTTTTCTTTAACACAGGGATACGGACCGAGTAAGGTTTTTCTTTTAGTTAGGGCATCATGACAGGCATGGAGGACCGAAGGGCCTGTTCCTGTGCTGTATTTTTCGTCATTCTTTGTTCACGCTCCCAGTAGCCACTACGGTAGCACAATTGGATAGCACTGTGGCTTCACAGCGCCAGGGTCCCAGGTTCGATTCCCCGCTATGTCACTGTGCGGAGTCTGCCCGTTCTCCCCGTGACTGCGTGGGTTTCCTCCCCGTGCTCCTGTTTCCTCCCACAGTCCAAAGACATGCAGGTTTGGTGGATTGGCCATGATAAATTGCCCTTAGTGACCAAAAAGGTTGGGAGGGGTTATTGGGATAGGATGGAAGTGAGGGCTTAAGTGGGTCGGTGCAGACTTGATGGGCCGAATGGCCTCCTTCTGCACTGTATGTTCTATGTTCATATGTACAAGACCAGTGAGCCATTGGCAAGTCTGACATGTCTTCGAGATGCTACTGAAGCTGTCACAATAAAAAAGCTTTCAATATCTCTTTTTTTTAGAAAACCACTGTTCATTTTGCAACCCCATAGAATTGTCAATCAACCACAGCCCATTCATAGTGTCAATGACAAAGGCTTTAGTCCACTTTGCAACTCTTAATCTTGTCCAAATAAAAAGCCATTAAAAAACCACATCAAAGAAAGAATAACGTATTACAAGGTAATGAAGATGTCAATCAAACAAAATCTCATTCAAACTGTATAAACACACTTTCTCTGAGCTGAGCCCATTAATCATTCTTGGAGGTCAGATAAGAATTAATATTGAGGCCATCTGGCAACTGTATCCAGAGAAGCAGTTTGAACTGATGGCCTGATGAAATGAAAATGAAATGAAAATCGCTTATTGTCACAAGTAGGCTTCAAATTAAGTTACTGTGAAAAGCCCCTAGTCGCCACATAACGGCCCCTGTTCAGGGAGGCTGTTACGGGAATTGAACCGTGCTGCTGGCCTGCCTTGGTCTGCTTTCAAAGCCAGCGATTTAGCCCTGTGCTAAACAAGGCAGTTGGGGGTGAGATGTGAGGGCTAGATGGCCTAACAACTCTGAATTGAACTGGGCCGGTGCCAGTAAACAGAGATGGATCTTCCACCTTGCCTGCCTTGACACCCACAGACCTTCGTTGATGCCTTGAGCCTGCCTAGGGATGCGGCAGCCCCAACCTTGACCGCTGATGTCTCAGAGAGCCAAAAATACTGTGGGAGTGAGAGGACATGACGGGGCTGGGATTGCCAAGTCGGGAAATAGCTCAATTCTCTGTAAGTTGGCATTCTGTTGCTTATATGTGGCACTCGTGGATTGACTCTGAGTGCATCTGCTTCTTGAGCTCTGCGCAGGAACCTCTTCTTTGCACGGACAAGATTGACGGTGGTCATTTTAATGGAACACTGGCAAACTCCTCCTGCCCGACATGAGCGAGGAGGCCAGAAAAATGGGAATTTTGTTTTGAGAAACCGACCCCTCAAAATGAACAGTAGTTAGTAAAAGAAAAGTGCAGTGTTTTGTGGTAAATGTTTGCGCTGTTACAGGTTTGCAATACACCATTCTGAGAAGCGGCAATCTAAGTGTTATTATTCTATATTATGATGACGGAAGGGTGTGCTAAAAAGGCTAATATTACCTGCGGCTGGTGGTTGTCCAGGAACATAAGCAAATTGTTGTTGTTGACCCTGATATACAACGGGAGCAGCCGATCTATAATAATTATTGCGTCTTGCTGGCATGAAGCTAACTGATTCGTAGACATATACCACAGGATTGTAAGCTGATCCACTTCTTAATGCTGAAAGAAAATGTTAAAAGTGTAATTAGTAGGCTGGCTAAGTACCACACGTTATAAAATCCCCTGTAATACAACTTGTGATCAATCCTAATGCCCTATGGGAGGCATTTACTTTTCTTTCATTCGGCAGCAATTTCCAGTTACATTTCAGGTAAAATTACATGCACTATTGGACATTCTAATTATATATGTAACAGAACCTTTTAAGAAGAAGTTGCGTTTTCCAACGCAGAATGCCAGTCGGACACATTTGTCACAGATGTGGGACTTTTCCCAGACCTATGTTTTAAAGTGTCTCTTTTAACTTAAGGTAAAACAGAATGTTCTGAATGGGGGATGGTGTGATCACCAAGTTTATCCTCGGAGATAGACCTATGTGATCTGTAGCCGAATCCTCTAGAACATCTGGGGCTGCATTCCCCGCCGCGCCACATTTCTGTTTCACCCCGCCAGTGGGATGCTCCGTTACGCCGGCTGGTCAATGGGGTTTCCCATTGTGGGATAGCCCCATGTCAGGAAACCCCCGGGCTGCCAGCAAAACAGAGCATCCCACCGGCGGAGAATTCAGCTCCAGGTGTCTGTTTTCACAGCTTGACACGAAAAGGGGAAGCTTGTTTTCTGCATACAGAGATGCACCGGCTCAGTGAGGGAGGCAGAAACAGTTGCTGTTGTGAAAAACAGAATAAGACTGTCTCTTTGTGTAAGCCGCCAAGCAGGATGCTGGTGGAAGCTGGTTCTTTGTTTGAAGAGTTGGATCTTGTGGTGACTTAAGGAACAAAGAGTTTCTGGAGTGGGCCTTGTTGCTGGAAGCTGGTTTGGGGATACTCAGGAAACTGAGTGGAACAACGTTCGAAGGACACTGGAAGATCCACCATCGTGTGGCAGGGAGAATTGGCTTGCTGAAAACCTGGGAGGAGTTTGGAAATTAATCTTCAAGGCGATGTGTCTGCTGGAAGTGTGGTGTGAAGTTAAAAACATGTCATCAACAACATTTTTGTTGTGGTAGATGATGTGGATGTACCTTTTCTATAATTTGGGTTATTAATTGCCCGTTGAATAATGTTCAGTTTATATTGATTTTAGTTTGTTGGTTCAATAAAAATCTTAAAATGTGGAATCTTGTTCTTTGGTTCTTTCCGTTTGTTACTGGGAAATTTCTTTATTAGTTTCTACTTCACACTATTTATCCATAGAATCCCTACAATGCAGAAGAAAGCCATTTGGCCCAGCGCGTCTGCACCGACCCACTGAAAGAGCTCCCTAACTAGGCCCCCTTCTCCCCCCCCCCACCCGCCCATCCTCATAACCCCACCTAATCTACACATCTTTGGACCGTGGGAGGAAACTGGAGCACCCAGAGGAAGCCCACACAGACACGGGGAGAACGTGCAGACTCCGCACTGTCACCCAAGGCCTGAATTGAACCCGGTGCCTGCCGCTGTGAGGCAGAAGTGCTAACCATTCTGCCACTGTGCCACCATATTTAATGCAGGAAGACTTGTGGGGCAGTGGGTACCAACACTGCCTCTGAGCTGGAAGCTTTGTGTTCAAGTCCCACTTCAGGATGTGATCACCGAAGAAGGTTTATTCATAATATGGCCAAACAAGTTGAGTATCAACTTATAAATTCTTCCTACACACTCCAGTGTCAGAGAGTAACAATGGGAGAGAAGACTGGTCAGCCAGGTGATGGAAAGAACCACCACTACCCATAGATCCAGACTACAACATGCATGTAGAAGGGTATGTTGCCAAAGCAATTCAGAGCCCTTGGGGAACCTGCTGGCTGCTGTGGATCAGATTGCTGCCAACAGCACGAGCATTGGATCCTTGTTGTGGCTGGCGTGAAGTCTCCTTGCCCAATCTCTGGGTCTAACCTGCCTTTGGGCAGAAAACAGGAGGAGAGTTAATAAACTCTGAGACAATTAGAAGCGTATTCCATCCTCTCCATCAAACATACTCTCAATTTTCTAAGGTTTAAAATCTCACATGTGATAACTCCTTTGTAGCAATAGAAATGGAAGCAGAATATCCAAAGTGTTAACATAGAACATACAGTGCAGAAGGAGGCCATTTGGCCCATCGAGTCTGCACCGACCCACTTAAGCCCTCATTTCCACCCCATCCCCGTAACCCACTAACCCCTTCTAACCTTTTTGGTCACTAAGGGCAATTTTATCATGGCCAATCCACCCAACCTGCACGTCTTTGGACTGTGGGAGGAAACCGGAGCACCCGGAGGAAACCCACGCAGACACGGGGAGAACGTGCAAACTCCGCACAGACAGTGACCCAGCAGGGAATCGAACCTGGGACCCTGGCGCTGTGAAGCCACAGTGCTATCCACTTGTGCTACCGTGCTGCCCTCCTAATGGAGAAGTTAAAGCTCAAGGAGGGTTACTCTTATATTTATTTATTTGCTGATAGTTCTTTTCATCGGGTCCTTTCTGCTGTTGGGGATTTTCACCGCATCCTTAAAGAAAAGGCGCAGTGTGTAAAGAAGCACGGGGACACAAAACGTCAACCGTGCAGCCATTACCAGCAATGCCAACATTGCAACCCAATGAAAGGGGTGATCAGACACAAATAACCTTTAGGTGTGTATAATTCTGTGGACTTGGTCCCTTTAAGGCCCTTATTAATTCCTCCATTGCCTACCATGAGTGGCTACGTCTATCATCGCCTTTCCAAAGTCGATTGCTCCTCCAGAATAGAAACTCAATTTGAAAGTCGCTGTTCCTTCCCAGCCACCTGGTGGGTTCAGAAAGACAAGAGTTGTGACCAATGCAAGTGGTTCGCCCTGTCCACACATCCTTCCAAGTAATTAAATCTCTGCTGGGTGCTCCTTATCCGAGGTGATAATGCTTTCAGGCATTGCTAAACCAGTTTGCATTTAAAACAAAATTGGGGTAGTTATAGGAAAGTACATTTTTTTTAAAGTATATTTATGAAGGTTTTTACATTTTAGGAATAAAGCAAAAAAATTACCAAATAACACATCGCCATAAGCAAGGAACAGAAAAACAGCTCAGCATACGTAAATACAGAGCGAGACAGGAGAACAACATCACAAGTGGCTCAATACGATCATTAGACATAACTGGATACCTATAGCGCCCAACCAGAGACCGAGGGAGAAACAGGTCGAGGCCACAAAGAACTTAGTAAAATGATGCACGCCCTCCTGTGATGCGTCAGTCCACAATTACTACGAGATAGTGGGGATGAGGGTGGAGCCATGCCCGAAACTGGTGGTCTTCGGGGGATCAGACCAGCCAGATCTATTCCTGGGGAGGGCGGCGGACGCCCTTGCCTTTGCCTCCCTGATCGCCCATTAAAGAATCCTGTTCGGCTGGCGGTCAGCAGCACCACCCAAAGCTGCAGACTGGCTGTCCGGCCTCTCGGAATCTCTCCAAATGGAGAAAATCCGAGGGTCAGACGACGGCTTCCATAGAACGTGGGGACCATTCACCCAATTGGTCCGGGACCTGATTGTGGCCAATGAACAAGCCGATGAATAGCCAAGAGACAGGGGAAAGTAGCCAAGGCGTGAGAGGGAGGGAGGAACAGAGAGCAAGGAGAAACCAGGCGAAAGACGGGACGAACGGCTGAAGCGGAGGTGAGCGCGAGACGACAACGGTAGCGAAATCCGTCCGGGAGAAGCAAGCGACAACACCAACACCAGATCCATTCGCCTATTTCCGTCTGTAATTGTTTCTCCGGCACCCAAATGTATATCTACCCCCCCCCAGTCTCCACCCCCCCCACAAAAATAATATTGCCAATTGTACAGAGATGCTGCTGTTGAGCTGGTGCATAATCCCCTATCAGTTATTTTATTTATTTATTTATTTTTGGTATGTTTGTGTGTGCTCTTCTCTTCTATATATATCTTATTTCGTGTATAGAACGGTAACTATACTTTGTTCAAAAACCCAATTAAAACATTTTTTTTTACAAATGGTGACCATCACACGGATACACGCAGCACCGCCAAGGTGAGAGTGCACATAGCAGCAACGCTACGCCTCTGTAAGCCGGGCCCGACCCCAGCCCACTGCGACCGCCATGATCAAATGAGGATGTTATAGATCTCGGCTCTTCTTCGCAAGCCACCAATCAGGATCCTCCAGGGACGTAGCGCAAGCCGTGCAACCCAAGAGAAAGCAAACACGGAATGTGCACTGGGATAAAATAAAAGATCAAAAGATGAGCAGAGCTGGGCCTCACGAGAATGTAACCGCTCCGACACTCGCATCGCGTGACCCCCACCCCCAAATAGGGTTTTAAATACCTGGCTCTTGACGTTCTGCAAGTTCGGCAACCTGTGTCTTTCAATAGTCCTAGGATAACCCATGACACATGAATAACCGATTCTGTGCAAGCCACTTACACATGGCTTGTAAATATTTGTCAGTACAAAGTACATTTTCTTTTGTGCCGTGGGTAACGTAACTAAATATAATTTTGTCTTTTGGCTGAGCTTTACAAAGATAAGAAATGGTCTTTATTTAAGATTAATTGGCCCATGGTCAGGAACACAACCAAGACTCTAAAGCGTGAAAGAGGAGACAACAACAACTTACCTTTATACGGCACCTTTTACATCATGAATGTCCCAAGGCATTTTGCGGGAGCATTATCAAATAAAGTATGACATCGAGCCACGAGATATTAGAGTGGACGCAGGTTTAAGGAGTCTCTTAAAGGGGGTAAAAAGTGAGGTAGAGATGGAGAGAGATGTAGAGGGGGAATTCTAGAGTTTAAGTCCTGGGGGTAACTGAAGGCGAGGCCACGAAGGTTGTGAACAGATTGGTTTGGCCGTAGATTGATGCCAGGATGAGGAAGCGAACTCTCGCTCAAGGACAGAGTTTGGAGTGGGGGCCAAAATCAAGGGCTTCCAAATGTTTAATTGAAGAATATTTCTGCTCATCCGATGCTGGATTTCGGATAAGTAGTTTGATAATTTAGCGACAGTGGAGAATGCGAGAGATTGGGTAAGGTAGAGCTGGGTGTTTACAGTGTACATGTGAAAACTGGTGTGTTTGGATTGAAATGCAATCATATACTAAAGGTCCTACATGGCTTGCCGTAGTCAGGTGACGTCCGCCATGAAGCATTTACTGGAAGTAGCCAGGTTACTATCATTCCAAATGAAGATAGAGTACAATAAGCATTACATAGAAACATAGAATTTACAGTGCAGAAGGAGGCCATTCGGCCCATCGCGTTTGCACCGGCTCTTTGAAGAGCACCCTACCCAAGCCCACACATCCACCCTATCCCCATAACCCAGTAACCCCACCAAACACTAATGGCAATTTTGAACACTGAGGGCAATTGAGCATGGCCAATCCACCTAACCTGCACATCTTTGGAATGTGGGAGGAAACCGGAGCACCCGGAGGAAACCCACGCACACACGGGGAGAACGTGCAGACTCCGCACAGACAGTGACCCAAGCCGGGAATCGAACCTGGGACCCTGGAGCTGTGAAGCAATTGTGCTAACCACTATGCTACCGTGCTGCCGTTGCATTGTGCTAATTGAACACATAACATGGCATCAGGAGTTGAGCTGAAAGTGGATTTGAAGAGCTGTATAGAATCCTATCCCCACTAAACTGCTGACCACTCAATTTCCTCTCCTGGTCTTCCTGGTCTCCATGTTAGGATTGATTGGATTGGTTTATTGGCACGTGTACCGAAAAGTGAGAAGTATTTTTCTGCGAGCAGCTCAACAGATCATTAAGTACATGAAAAGAAAAGAAAAGAAAAAGAAAATACATAATAGGGCAACACAAGGTACACAATGTAACTACATAAGCACCAACATCGAGTGAAGCATACAGGGGTGTAGTGTTAATGAGGTCAGTCCATAAGAGGGTCGTTTACGAGTCTGATAACAGCGGGGAAGAAGCTGTTTTTGAGTCTGTTCGTGCGTGTTCTCAGACTTCTGTATCTCCTGCCAGATGGAAGAAATTGGAAGAGTGAGTAAGCCGGGTGGGAGGGGGTCTTTGATTATGCTGCCCGCTTTCCCAAGGCAGCGGGAGGTGTAGATGGAGTCAATGGCTGGCAGGCGGGTTTGTGTGATGGACTGGACTGTGTCACAGTTCACGACTGTGTCAGCCAATATTGTTATGGTTCTCTCTCTTCAAATGCTGACCCTCTCTCCTTTATATCTGTCATCATCACCCATTTTTTTGAAAAAAAAACCAACCCTTGACCCCTACCTTGCCCCATCTCTAACCTCTTCTCAGTCTGCTCCGAACTGCTGGAGCATGTTGCCCCAAATCCACTCCCATCCCTCTTGAATCCCTCCACTCAGGTTTCAGGACAGAAATGTTTCCTATCAAGTTTACAAATGACATCCTGTGCGACAAGCTAAAGCAAGAGGAAGGTTTGAAGATGGTAGGAAAGACTGACAAAGCCAAGGGATCATACCAGGACGTTACAGCAGGTGACAGTAAAGATTCTGGAATTTGACAATGTGAGGTTGAAGGAGTTGGGAGAGAGGATCGTGTGCACTTTTACAGCTTCGGACCAACATCAACCACTGTGTCACTGATAAAATAGGAGACAAGTAAAACTATGATGGGGAGGGTGAGAAAAGTTGAAGGTTGATGAAGAAAAAGAAATCATTTACGCATCCTGCCCTGGAGTGGAGACGGAGGTGCTCTGAAGAGCTTCCCCAAATTTGGGAGCACCATTCAAGTCTTGGGGGAAAATGGGCTTCAGAGAATGTTAAAAGAAACATTTGACCCGAAGAAGGAACGTAAGACCGAATTAGTATTATTATTATTAACATTCTTTTTCTCAAGGAGTGCTAGTAACTTTATTCTCACAATGGAAAGCAGGGTCCATAGCATTTACAAGATAATTAATATTAGTTTTATGGTATATTGCAGGACATTTTACAAGCGACAAATAGGAGACATTGGATAAAAATTCATTAGGGGTACAAACAATGTGACTGAGAGCTTAATGAAATGGTGATGTTTTCCGAACACTGCTGACTTTGCCCATCTTTTGAACCTAGATTTAACTCACTGTGGCTTTTGGTGGACACTATATTACAGTACTAAAGAATTGATGTGGAAGCTATTGAACGTGACCTTACGCTAAAGTTGCTCTTCATCTGGCGATAAAACGCCTTCGAATGTCGATCAAACAAAATTTCACCAAAGCGTTCCTGACTTCCCTGAATCACTAAGAATAATTTATTTGTATATTGACCCTCTTAATGCCTTATTCTTCAGGCAGGGCAATTGCTCCGTCACTTACCCGCTGGCTGAGCATGAATTTTACCCTTGATGTAATTGGCAACCAAGATGCCCTGTTCAACGGAACACCCTTCCATCAAACCAAATGGCATGGAGAAAGATTTCATTGCTTTGGACTGATCCTTTGGTATGAATAGCACCTGATGGATAAGCAACCATTTTGAGAGTCTGCGACTTCAGATACATTGATTTCTCTGTTTGAATTGTGTCAAATAATTTGTTTAAGAGTACCCACCCTGTGTGGTGTGAGGAAAACCATTCCTTTTTTCTTGCCTTTCAAGGCATCGGGTGTTGGCTGAATGTCCTGGAAGGTCAACTGGACGTTGTTAAAACTCAGCAGCACTCTGGTAATGATGAAGGCAATTGGTCACGTTAATATGCTACGAAATCAATGTTTAAACAGGTTCAATATTAAAAGATAAAAATGTCAGCAAGCAAAATAAAACATACATGCTCTTACAGAACAGTAAAGTTGCTGTCATCCCAGATGAGGGGGAGAGTTGACTGGTGGTGATTTAACCTGAGTCACCACACCTCAGGGGAGCGGCCTTCATGAATTACCTCACCTGGTACGGGAATCGAACCTGCGCTGTTGGCCTCACTCTGAATCACAAACCGGTTTCCAGCCAACTGCACAAAACCGGCCTGTAGAGAATCCAAATAAAACCCATGCAAATCTCTCCATTTTGATTCCTGTTTACTAATATTCACCATGGTTCTAGTTTAAGTCGTGTGTGCTCTGCCTGAAGGCAGGCCCTTGGCTCAGTCTCTGCTGCCACTTCATTCTGAGCTGCTTCCCTTCCCCCCCCTGGTATTGTCTGTCAGTGATGGTCGGCCATTGCTGTTCAGTCTTGGACAGGGGGAGGCAGCCGGTCACAAGTCTGCCTCAGCTGGAATAGGATTACGAACTTGCGTTATTGCTGCTATTCTGAACCACCGAGCCAACAGAGCCAATTGCACCTCCACCCTGCTTCTAGTTCATTAGTTCAAACCATGACACAGCGTGAAAATTGGCTGCTGCATTTCTTACCTTTATAACAGTGGCCGCACTGCAGACGTATCGCATTGGCTGTAATCAGGGCATTGAGAAAGCACTCATTCAAGAGCTACCTTCTCTTCAGCCTACTTCAACTAATGGAGACTTTTAATAATTCTTTCAGAGGATGTGGGCCTCGCAGGATCCACCGAACAGGCGCCGGAATGTGGCGACTAGGGGTTTTTCACAGTAACTTCATTGAAGCCTACTTGTGACAATAAGCAATTTTCATTTCATTTCATTTCGCCAGCATTTACTGCCAATCCCTAATTGAGAAGGTGGTGGTGAGCTGCCTTCTTGAACTGCTGCAGACCATGTGGTGTTGGTACACCCACAGTGCTGTTGGGGAGGGAGCTCCAGGATTTTGACCCAGCGACAGCGAAGAAATGGTGACATGTTTCCAAGTCAGGATTGTGAGTGGCTTAACTGGAGGGGGAACTTGCAGGTGGTGGTGTTCCAATCCATTGGTGTGGGATGACTTAGCTCTGTTTATTGCATGCTGTTCATCCTGTGGCAATAAAGTCGTCCTGTGTTGCAGCTTCACTAAGTTGACCCTTAATTTTTGATGTGCCTGGCGCTGGCTTGGCCTCCTGCACATTACATTGAACCAGGGTCGATCCCTTGGCTTGGTGGTAATGGTTGAGTGGGAGATACACCAGGTTACTGGGGCTGTTTAGCACAGGGCTAAATCGCTGGCTTTTAAAGCAGACCAAGGCAGGCCGGCAGCACGGTTCAATTCCCGTACCAGCCTCCCCGAACAGGCGCCAGAATGTGGCGACTAGGGGCTTTTCACAGTAACTTCATTTTGAAGCCTACGTGTGACAATAAGCGATTTTCATTTCATTTTCATTTTCATGAGGTTACAGATTGTGGTTATATACAATTTACTGCTACTGATGGTCCGCACGCCTCATGGATGCCCAGTTTTTGAGTTGCTAGATCTGTTCGAAACCTATCCCATTTAGCATATTGGTAGTGGCCTGGAGGGAATCCTCAAAGTGTATCCCCAGTTTGGAAGGGGAATGTCAACAAAACATTCTCTGTTATTTTAGATTTTTCCTCATGGTTAAATCCCAGGTATCTGCCAAGAACTGTCATGATCCCCTAGGATTATGCACATCAAAGATTCACAACACTGAGCTCGTAATTTAAATCTGATATATTACCTGCTTTTAAAAAAATTGGAAAACGGACGGCATGTTGGGCAGTGGTTAGCACTGGGACTACGGCGCTGAGGATCCGGGTTCGAATCTCGGCCCTGGGTCACTGTCCATGTGGAGTTTGCACATTCTCCCCATGTCTGTGTGGGTTTCACCCCACAACCCAAAGATGTGCAGATTAGGTGGATTGGCCACAGTAAATTGCCCCTTAATTGGGAAAAAATAAATTGGGTACTCTAAATTTATATAAAAAACATGAAAAAAAAACATAGAAGACAATTGTATATGTGCAAAATATTCAGTTCTAATCAACCCCATTCTTGGTGTTTATCATATGCAGAGATTCCTGTCTAACCATCAGGGGTGGAAATGAGAGAATTGTTTTGGATGCTTCCAGTGACAATGGGGTCACATTTAGCAGTTTCGCTAAATTGCTACTGGCAGTCATTGTGGTGCAGGTTGGTCACATTGCCCATGGCCACTATGTTTTTATTAGTTCTGAAATCAATTGTTCCAATCTTAAAGGTGCCCCAGTCAAGGTTATTCAACTCCGCATAATTGAGGATCGAACATGGGGGGCGCGATTCTCCGCTCCCGCGCCGGTTGGGAGAATCCCCTGGCGCGCCATTTCTCCCCGCGATGCCGGTCCGACGCCCCCCCGCGATTTACCCAAGCGGCGGGAACGGCCCCGTCGAGTTCTGCGCGGCGCAGGCCGGAGAATTGCCCAGGACACCCAAAATGCCGATTCTCCGCTACACCCGCTGTTCTCCGGCCCGGATGGGCCGAGCGGCCTGCCCAAAACGACGGCTTCCCGCCGACGCCATCCACACTTTCACCGGGGTGGGACTCAAAAGGGGTCTGGCCCGCGATCGGTGCCCACCGATCGGCGGGCCGGCCTCTCTGAAGGAGGACCTCCTTTCCTCTGCGCCCTGCAAGATCCATCCGCCAGCTTCTTGCGGGACGGCCTCGGGGAGGACGGCAACCACGACGCTGCTGTCGCGACACGCCCCCGAGTTTCTCGTGGCCCCGATCCTAGCCCATTTTCGGGCCCTGAATCGGTCGAGATCAGGGCCGTTTTGCGTCGTCGTGAACCTCGACGGCGTTCTCGACGGCGCGGGCACTTAGTCGCGGGAGCGGAGAATCGCGCCCGTTACCTTCTTGTCCATGCAGTTTAGCTGATAATTGAAACGCTACCAGGGAAACCCTTTTAATAGGGGTTTTGCATATAATTAACTGTGCAATTCATTTGAAGTAATTAATAGTTGCAATGCCTCATCTCAGACTGTGCAGTGAATAATGCAGTGTCACCAAGGGTAAACAAGACATTATCAGTCAATTATTCTTCCAGGATTATCCAGGACTGAGCTAAAACCATATAATTATCTCTTCTCGAGCCCATTTTGGTTTTGCCAGTTTGCAGGATATGACAGGTCTTTGAAAAACGTAACAGTTAATGTTCCTGTTGTGATAGAAGGTTGGGAGATCATCACTGAAGTAAGATGAAACAATGACTGAAACCATGGTAACAAAGTTCTGACATCATTTGTTTTGATATGCATTGTAACTATTCTGTGTGGGCCATCTGAGGATGAGATGAATATTGGTCAAGTGAATTCAATAGTATCAGTTACTATTTGTTTGGTTAGAAGCCATAGACTCCTTAAAGATCTTTCAAAGAGTTGACATTCTGTTTTGATTAAACGAATGTGCAGTATGTTGATTAAAGGAATTAAGCACAGTGTGGTGTTCCCATTGGTGGAAGGGTTGAGAAGCAAAGAACATGGTAGCACAAGTGGTTAGCCCTGTAGCTTCACAGCGCCAGGATCCCAGGTTCGATTCCCCGCTGGGTCACCGTCTGTGCGGAGTCTGCACGTTCTCCCTGTGTCTGCGTGGGTTTCCTCCGGGTGCTCCGGTTTCCTCCTACAGTCCAAAGACGTGCAGGTTAGGTGGATTGGCTATGCTAAATTGCCCTTAGTGTCCAAAAAGGTTAGGAGGAGTTATTGGGTTACGAGGATAGGGTGGAAGTGAGGGCTTAAGTGGGTCGGTGCAGACTCGATGGGCCGAATGGCCTTCTTCTGTACTGTATGTTTTATGTTCTACTTACAGTGATTGGCAAAAGAGTCAAAGGCAACACGAGGAAAGACTTTTTTATGCAGCGAGTGGTTAGGATCTGGGATGCACGGCCTCGAGAGATGGTGGAGACAAATTCAAGCATGGCTTTCAAAAGAGAATTGGCTCAGTACTTGAAGGGGAAGAAAAATGTTCTGGCCACAGGGAAAGGACCGGGGAGTGGGACCTGCTGCTAAATCTCTCTTGCAGAGAGCCAGAAGGACATAGTGGTCCAAATGGGATCCTTCTGTGCTGTGACCACTCTATGATTCTTTGTTATGTTAGAGGGTTGGTTGGATTTGGATCTGAAAGCGAGGTGAATGTGACATGTTGGATCACATTCCTCATGTTGTCAGTAAATTCAGACATACTGGATTCAAATTGTATTTGTTGCCTTTTATAACCGGAAAGTGGCATCTATGAACAGGACAAAACTTTCATTAAAGCATTCAGTAATGCATAGTTCTATCCAGTGATCCTAGGAGATGGAGGATAAGTTAGGGTCCCTGGGGAGTGTGATTTATTTTGTATCAGGGTTGTGATTTAATAAGCACAATAAACATTAGAGCTGCTAAGCAGAAGCTGGAAGTTGCAAAAGGTTGTCTGCTCATCGATGATCAGTGATCTTGTAATAAATGTGACACCCCTTCATTCCTGGAGCGACTGCCCACGTTGACCATTGTGAGATGTTGTTTGAAATGTATCAGGGCTGCAACAAAGCAATGAGTCATCAACACACATCTGACCATGTGTCTGCATGGACGATTCACGTCACTTCTTCTGCAGCAAGTGGAGAAGTTCAATGGCTAAACCTTCAAATGAGGAACATCCCTGAAATGCAGGCTAACGGAGCAAGTGTTAATGCTTGGAGAAGGGCAGGTGGGAAATCCGTGACCTGGGAAATGCAGAGATTCCTGTGAAAACACAGTCCCCGTTACTGGAACTTCATTGGCTGAAATGGAAGTTTGAATAAGAGCCAGGTGAGTAAGAATGAAGGTGATGGTTTTATTTGCCCACAGGATGTAAGCAATGTTGACAAGGATGTTCTGAAGTGGAGGTGATGCCAAGTTTTCTCTTCGATGATGCAGTCACAATCATTTTCATCATTGCAGACCAGATCCATCGCTTGGCAGTGTTAAAAGTTGACATGCCCAACCTAAACCACAGATAAATGAATCCGTAATCGAGTTAGCAAATCGGGCAACTCGTATTGTGGTAATGATTTTATCTTTTAGTCTTTTACTGATTTATTTGGTGCCAGGGATACATTGATCCATTTCAGTAACTAATCTGATGTTATTTCTCAGCGTCTCTACGGATGCTATTAGACCTGCTGAGCGTTTCTGGAATTTTCTGTTTGTATTTCAAGCTTCCAGGATCCACAATATCCTGCTTTTGTGTTTTCATGATATAACTAACATATGTGCTCAATCTAGGTGAATAGTTGAGATACATTTGATGTAACCCGCAACTTGACCATTTTGGAGTCCTAGAAGTCTACAAAGCAGAAAAGGTCCTTTATTCCATCACATACGCACCATTCTTCTTAAATGTTACGAGGGTCTCTGCCTCCACAACCATTTCAGGCAGTGAGTTCCAGATCCACCCCCCTCCCCACCCTCTGGGTGAACATAAGAACATAAGAACTAGGAGCAGGAGTCGGCCATCTGGCCCCTCGAGCCTGCTCCGCCATTCAATGAGATCATGGCTGATCTTTTGTGGACTCAGCTCCACTTTCCGGCATGAACACCATAAGCCTTAATCCCTTTATTCTTCAAAAAACTATCTATCGTTATCTTAAAAACATTTAATGAAGGAGCCTCTACTGCTTCACTGGGCAAGGAATTCCAGAGATTCACAACCTTTTGGGTGAAGAAGTTCCTCCTAAGCTCAGTCCTAAATCTACTTCCTCTTATTTTGAGGCTATGCCCCCTAGTTCTGCTTTCACCCGCCAGTGGAAACAACCTGCCCGCATCTATCCTATCTATTCCCTTCATAATTTTATATGTTTCCATAAGATCCTCCCCGCATCCTTCTAAATTCCAACGAGTACAGTCCCAGTCTACTCAACCTCTCCTTGTAATCCAACCCCCTCAGCTCTGGGATTAACCTAGTGAATCTCCTCTGCACACCCTCCAGTGCCAGTACATCCTTTCTCAGGTAAGGAGACCAAAACTGAACACAATACTCCAGGTGTGGCCTCACTAACACTAAAAGGTTTTTCCTCACATCCCCTCTAAACCTCCTGGCTTAAATCCATGTCCACTGCTCATTGATCCCTCTCATTGAGGAATCGTTTCTTCTTGTCTACTTTATCTATGCCCCTCATAATTTTATACATCTCAATCGTGTGCCCCTTCTGCTCCAAGGAAAACAACCCAGTTAGGGGCTGGTTTAGCACACTGGGCTAAATCGCTGGCTTTGAAAGCAGACCAAGGCAGGCCAGCAGCACGGTTCAATTCCTGTACCAGCCTCCCCGAACAGGCGCTGCAATATGGCGACTAGGGACTTTTCACAGTAACTTCATTTGAAGCCTACTTGTGACAATAAGCGATTTTCATTTCATTTCAGTCTATCTAATCTCTCTCCATAACTAAAACTCTCCAGCCCAGGTGATGGCCTGGTAAATCCCCTTTCCAGTTCTACCACATCCCTCCTATAATGTGGATTCCAAAATTGCACACAATACTCGAGCTGTGGCCTAACCAACGTTTTATACATTTCCAGCAAAAACCTCCCTGCTCTTCAACTCTATGTCTCGGCCAATGAAGGCAAGTATACCAAATGCCTTCTTAACCATTTCATCCATCTGTTCTGCTACCTGAAGGGACGGGGGTACATGCACACCAAGATCCCTCTGATCCTTGGTGCTCCCCAGGGTCTTGCCGTTCATCATGTATTTCCTTGCTCTTTCTGTCCTGCCCAAGTGCATCACTTCACACTTATCTGGATTGAATTCCATTTGCCACTGAACAACCTTTCTGACCAGCCTGTTTATATGCTCCTGTAATCTAAGGCTATCCTCCTCACCATTTACCACCCCACCAATTTTCGCATTGTCCACAAACTTACTGATTAACCTTCCCAAATTCAAATCTAAATCATTGGTATGAACCACAAACAGCAAAGGACCCAAAACTGATCCCTGAGGCACCCCACTGGAACCAGGCTTCCAGTCAGAAAGACAGCTCTCGACCATCATCCTCTGCTTCCTGCCACTCAGCCAATTCTGCATCCATTGGCTCTTACCTTCATTATCAGTCTCCCATGTGGGACCTTATCAAAAGCCTTGCTGAAGCCCAAATAGACTACATCAAATGCATTTCCCTCATCGACACACCTGGTCATCTCTTTGGAAAATTCAATCAAGTTGGTCAGACATGACCTCCCTTTAACAAAACCATGCTGACTGTTCTTGATTAATTGCTGCCTCTCCAAATGCAGATTAATTCTGTCTCTCAGAATTTCTTCCAATTGTTTCCCCACCATTGGGGTTAGACTGACTGGCCTGTAGATTCCTGGTTTATCCCGTCCTCCTTTCTTGAATAATGGTACCACATTGGCTATCCTCCCGTCCTCCAGCATCTCTCCTGTGGCCAGAGAGGAATTGAAAGTTATTGCCAGCGCACCTGTTATTTCCTCCCTTGCCTCACTCAACAGCCTAGGATACATTTCATCTGGCCCTGGAGGTTTATCAATTTTTAAGCCTGTCAAACCACTCAGAACCTCCTCTCTGTCTATGTTAATTTCTTTAATTTGATCACACTCCTCCCTGATTTCTAAACCCACATCATCCTTCTCACTAGTGAACACTGACATAAAGTATTCATTTAGAACCCTACCAACATCCTCCGGCTCCACATACAAATTGCCACTGTGGTCCTTAATGGGCCCAACTGTTTCCCAAGCTATCCTTTTACCCTTAATGTACTTGTAAAACAACTTAGGATTTTCCTTTATTTTACCTGCCAGCTTCCTATCATGTCCTCTTTTTGCACTCCTAATTTCTTTTTTAAGTTCCCTCTTGCACATTTTATAATCCTCTAGGGCTTCTGCTGTTTTGAGCCCTCGATATCTGCCATAAGCCTTCCCTTTTCTCTTTATCCAGTGCTGCATCTCCCTTTATATCCAGAGTTCACTGGATTTGTTGATCCCATCCTTTTTCTTTAGTGGAACATGTTGGCCCTGAACACTCCTATTTCCTTCTTGAATGTGTCCCACTGTTCTGTCACAGATTTACCCAAAAGTGTCTGCTCCCAGTCCGTTCTTGCCAAATCACATCTGATCTTACTAAAATTGGCCTTCCCCAGTTTAGGGCTTTGATTTCAGGCCCATCTTTGTCTTTTTCCATAACATTCTTGAATCTAACTGAGTTATGATCGCTGTCTGCAAAATGCTCCCCACTGATACTTCAACCACTTGCCGAGCTTCATTATCTAAAATTAAGTTCAGGACCGCCCCTATCTTGTAGGTCCTTCTATGTAATAGCTTAAAAATCTCTCCTGGTTGCATTTTAACAATTCTGCTCCCTCTAAACTTTTCAGACGATGACTACCCCAGTTAATATTGGGGAAGTTGAAATCCCCACTATCACTACCCGACTGCTTTTACACTTCTCTGAAATTTGCCTACGTATCTGCTCTTCTATTTCTCTCAGACTGTTTGGAGGGCTACAGAACACGCTCAGCAAAGTGATTGTTCCTTTTTTGTTTTTAAGTTCTGTTAGAAAGGTTGATGGCCACAGGGAACTCTTGCACTACCTTCCTCTACTCTGCCTGGTGGTCACCTATGCCCATTCTGCCTGTTCAACCTTCATCTGCGGTGTGACCATCTCACTGAATGTCCTACCCACGACTTGCTCAGCATCGCGGATACTCCACAGTGAAATCCACCCTCAACTCCAGTTCCAACAAGCGGTTAACCTTGAGTTGCAGTTGGACACACCTCCTGCACACCAGGGACAACTGAAGCTTCCATGATTTGCCACATAGCACAGGAGGAGCATATCATGAGTATGAGCTCTCTGCCATGACTACCCTTATGCACCTTATTTACTCCCTTTTTTAACAAACTATTATGGTTATATAAGAATACCTCCCTTGCTTGTGGTACAGGATTATGCATTAAATAGTTGGAGGAGGAGGTATTGTGAAGGTAATCTTGGATATTCTTTATATAGTCAATAAAGAATAACATGAAGGTCTATTTGATGTTAATCTGGTTTTGTGCCTTAGCTGTGTGGGGAGGTTAACTTGTTATCTGCATAACCTGGGAAATGTCTAAAGAGGGAGTGGAAAGGGCCAGACGAAGGAAAATCGATTAAAAACAGAGGGCTTTTCTGGTTTAACATAAATTGATCTTTTTGATGGACACAATACCATTTTGCCACCAAACTTCACAAAGTGTTGGATCTGTTGTTATTTTGTTGAGGGGGTGCAGTGATCCCAAAGCAATATCCAATCCTAAAATCCCACACTGGCTTTATTAATAACTAGAGGTGCCACAGATGTTGAAACCAAATTTGTTACTGGAGGAAGAGGTAGATAATATGAAAGTCTTCACAGACAGTACTAATCCGTTAATATTCCATAGGCCTATGCCTGTGACTGCTCACAAGATCAGTTTATCATGCCTTATTGGTGTATGGGGGAAGATGGAGAGATACTGAGTAGAGACCAGGATACTGTGAAAATGCAGAGCCATCTGTGGTAGGCATCAGCCACCTCAGATGCAAACTCCAGCTTGGCTCCCAGGTCTCAGGAGGATAATAGCCTGCCTAGCTGAAGAAGAACCATGGGGTTCCAGTGGTGAAAGATGTGAATGCCTGCATTTCCCATTGTGATTCGTAACATTGCATTCCCAGCTCTTGCACGCTTGAAAGCTGCATAGTCCCCAATTTTATTGCAAGACATGGACATTTCCCCATGGAAGGAGGAGCAGCCTATTCTTCCGATAAGGCACATTGGAACCCTCAGGACTCAACTTTGAGTTCAACAATTTTAGACTCCACCTTGATCTTTTTTTATACCCCACTCTTTTTTTTGTACCCCTCCCCCACTGGGCCACCTGTCACTTGTTCTCAAGTTTTACTTTCATTGAGCACTGACCTTCTTCCATTCTGACATCTCGCCTTTACGTAACTACTAGCACCTTCTCCTGCCATTGACCCCTCCTCTGTCTCACGACCTACATATCTTTTTGCAATCTCTCCTAGCTCTCACCAATTGCTGACCTTCTACTCTGTCCCAGCCCACTCCACACCCCTTATACAGTAAACATTCCAACACATTTCTACCTCTCTTTAACTCTGAACAAGAGTCATATGCGCTCAAAACATTAAGGTCTGTCCACAGCTACTGCCAAATTTCCTGGGGTTTTTCCAGCATATTCTGTTTTTGTCCCTTTAATCAGGCCACGGGGAGTCCACACCAAGTAAGAAAGACAAACTTTGGTTTAATTACAGTTACGTTCTATACAACTCCCTATCGGGTCTCTCCTTGGTTGGTGCATTACTGGCCGACCTATTAAAAGCAATTGAATAGAGCTCCCCCGCCCCTAAGGGGGGGAGCGCGTACTCCGCGAGAACCATGGGAGAGTTAATCATTCTCACCCCATAAGTCCTGTGCGGGATATTACAGTCCCTCACTTTATTTGCTGGGAGAAGCACATTCCATGAGAACCAGAGAAAGATACTGGGCGGGATTCTCCGTTTCTGAGACTAAGCGTCGATGCCGGGGCAGAATTCATGGACTTTCACAAGAGAAAATGTGGCACCGCTCCTGGACCGATTCTGCTAACGTGGAGGGACTAGCACCAGCAGCTCGTGGAACAGAATCGATTCCAATGAAAAACGGTGCGGGGATTGGCCGGGTCCCTGATTGACACTCGAGAGGCTGAGAAGCTGCAGCTGCATAAACACACTGCACTCCCCGCACACGCTCACCCCAGCCAACAAGATGGCACTGGTTGAGCTGGAGTGCACTCATACAGCCAATGGGTTGGCTGGGGCCAGAGGACACCCAGGGGGCGGGCTACGGGGACACCATATGCCTCAAGGTCATAAGTTCAAAGTGAGCTGTCAGCAGTGTGTGCAGCCTTGCCGGCTGCGGCAATGGTGTTCAGTGCCCGCCCACCCCGACCCCACAGCCCACCTCCTGTCCACCCACCGTTACGCCTCCCTAGCCCTGGCAGAAGCCCTCCGGCCAGCGGCACAACTATGGTCATGTTGGACAGTTTGCGTACCCCCCCCCCTCTCGCTCAGCAGCCACCACACTAAGTTCACAATTTTAAAAGCACAAATGAATCGTGAACTCGGCCCATCGGAGGCGGAGAATCGCGGAGACCTTGGAGAATACCAGGTCGGGCCCCCTAATGTTATGCAAATGGTGTCTACTGTATGTGGGTTCCGGAACGCATTGATGCCACTGTCGATGTGCTGGAGCATTTCGATTTGGCGTCAGATCGGCACCTGTCGCGCTTTTGACGTCAGAACCGATTCTCCGCCCAATCCTTTCCCAATTTTGGCGTCGGCCACCGGAGAATCCCACCCACCAAGTTTAAATGAAAATGGGAGCTGGAACATTGATACTGAACCATTCTCGATTTGCCTCCCATCATTACAAATTTACTGAAAAAATAGTTAATAGAAGTTATGGGAAAAGACCGCTGGAGGAATTAAATACTAGAGTGGCACGGTGGCACAGTGGTTAGCACTGCTGTCTCACAGCCACAGGGACCCGGGTTCCATTCCGACCTCGAGTGACTGTGTTGAGTTTGTACATTGTCCCCGTGTCTGCGTGGATTTCCTCCGGGTGCTCCGGTTTCCTCCCACAGTCCAAATATATGCAGGTTAGATGGATTGGCCATGCAAAGATTGCCCGTTAAGTGGGGTTGAGGGGATGAGAGGGAGTGGGCATAGGTAGGGTGCTCTTTCGGAGGGTCAGTATTGACTCAATGGGCCGATGGGCCTCCTTCTGCACTGTAGGGATTCCATGATTCTGTGATAAAATGTTCGTAGAGATCTCGAAGGAAGGTTTTCTCATTGCTTACTGAAAGATGCATTGGATGAGTGAATATTGATTATTATCCCTTTGAGGGGTATACGGGCAAATTAGTTCTGACCATTACGAATTTAACTCATAATTAGGGCTGATATACTGTCTAATAACCACCCAAATACTTTACATTTCTCCCACTTGTCATGCAAAGCAATAATTCTACTGATATTTTTCTACAAGATTGGGATAAGTCTAACTTCTTTGATATTATGTGCTTGCTGCACATGTTTTAAAACTATATTCCTCTGTTTCAAATGCATGTTAATTATTACAAGTTGCATTGCCACATCAATAGCGAAGCGCTTAATTTACCATACATTAGCACATTTGTAGAACATTCATAACTTATTTCCAAACATCTCGGTCAAACCGTTTTGCCTCTACCTTTCTGGGTTTTGTAGAATTGGCATTCCATTCTGTGACCCAACTGTATTCACTGCCATTCTTTTGCAATTTCTCTTTACGCTCCTCACATATCTGCCGATGTGAACCTCTTCCTCTTTACTGCCCCTTTCCCTCTCTTTCTGCCATCCCTTCTCCACCTGTTTAACACACTATCCCTCGCTCCTCATTTCCCCTTGCTCCTCTTTTATTTTCTCTCTATCTCCCCTGCTTTGTCTTTCCCCTCTTCTCGCTCTCTCTTCCTATTTTCCTCCCACCCTATTACCCGGCCTCTTGGTCTCTCTTGCTCTTCTTTTTCTTTTTCTCTCCCTCTCTCCTCATGTAACATGCCAATATGTCACAATCGACTACAAACTGATATGTCACCAGCCATAACCTTGAAGTGCAAGGTTTACAAAGACAGACGGAAATTTCAAACTGTTCAAGGTAACACAAATGTGGCAAATTCAACTCCATAGTATCCCTACGGTGCAAGAGAAGGCCATTCGGCCCATCGAGTCTGCACCGACCCTCCGAAAGAGCACTTCACCTACTCCCCCGCACTTTCCGTGTAACCCCACCCAACCTGCACACCCCTAGACTCTAAGATGCAATTTAGCGCGGCCAATTCATCTAACCTGCACGTCTTTAGACTGTGGGAGGAAACCGGAGCACTCAGAGGAAACCCACGCAGACACGGGGAGAAAGTGCAAACTCCACACAGACAGTCACCCAAGGCCGGGATCGAACCCGGGTCCCTGGTGAGGCAGCAGTGCTAACCACTGTGCCCCTCTTATGATTCCCTCATTCCCTTATTAAATAAAGGGTGACTGAAACATATTTTTGTTAGGAATTATCCTCCACTGTTGTATCTTGGTGCACACTGAAATTTCAATTCTTGTCAGTGAAAGGCAGTTTGGGTTTGAGATCAATGCTAACTAAGTGCATGGAGTATAAACTGGGGGGTAAGGTCCTAACGTCAAACTACGAAACAAAACTCCATCCTTGGGGAAATCTCACTCTGGTGTTAGACTGGACCCAGACTCTGGGTTCAGGCTGTATGAATACACCAGATGCAGGAGTAGTGCAAAGCTAATGGACCTTTCACCATTGCCACAGTCACCCACTCTAAGTGAGCTAAAATTGGGTGCCCAGGCCTAGAAACGTGGTTGACACTGTGCCCATTGAACGGGCAAAAATGAGTACATGGGCATCCAACATGGTGGATGAGGTCTAAGCAGAATTGCTGCTCCCTACTTGCTCTCCCTCTGGCTTTGCAGCAGCTCCAAAGATGATCATGGTTCCCCACTCAATACTTTGATTTTGCCCTCTCTCCGCCCCACCCGCCTCACAGGGTCTGCCTCAAGGTCGCAGCGGCCGAAAATTAACACCCCCATCACCAGGGAGGCAGACGGGAGGTGTTCAAAATCACAAAGGGTCTAATTAGCGTTTTTAAAAGATGTGTTCGCAGCTTGAGGGCATCGCAGGCTAGGCCGGCATTTATTGTCCATTCCAAATTGCCCTTGAGAAGATGGTGGTGAGCCGCCTTCGTGAGCCGCTGCAGTCCATGAGGTGTAGGTACACCCACAGTGCTGTTAGGGAGGGAGTTCCAGGATTGTGTCCCTGTGACAGTGCTGGATCGGCTATAAATTTCCAAGTGAGGATTATGTGTGGCTTGGAGGGGAACTTCCAGGTGGTGATGTTCCCAAGTGGCTGCTGCCCTTCTCCTCCTCGATGGTAGTGGTCATGGGTTGAAGGAGTATTGCTGGGTTCCTGCAGTGCATCTTGTAGATGGTACACATGGCTGCTACTGTGCATTGGTGGTGGCGGGAGTGATCTTTGTGGATGGGGAGCCAATCAAATGGGCTGTTTTGTCCTTGATGGTGTCAAGATTTTTGGGTGTTGCTGGAGTTGCACTCATCCAAGCAAGCGGGGAATATCCCAACACATTCCTGACTTGTGCCTTGTGGACAGGCGGGGAGTCAGGAGGTAAGTTACTCGTTGCAGTTTGCTAGCCTCTGACCTGCTCTTGTAGCCACAGTATTTATATGGTTGGCCCAGTTCAATTTTGGCGTAACCACAGGATGTTGATAGCAGATAGGGAGAAACTATATCCCGGAAGCGGAAGGGTCAGGGACCATGGCACACTGATGATTTGGTAAACGAACCAGAGGTGACATGAGAGAAATCTTTTTTAATGATCTGAGAGTGCCTGAGAGTGTGCTGCTGACTGATTCCATTGTGGAATCAGGTAAGCAAAGTGAAGAGAGAACACTTTCAGGGGTGGTGGGAGGGAAATGGGAGAGTGGGACTAGCTGAATAACTCTGACAGAGAGCCAGCATAGACACAACGTGCTGGATGGCCTTCCATGTTCTCACCATTCTCTGATTCTATGATTCCGCAGCTTACCTGTCCAACCTAGTGAGCCGCTGTAGGCCCAATAATTTAAAAAAAAAAATATTTTATTGAAAATTTTTGGTCAACCATCACAGTACATTGTGTATCCTTTACACAATAATATAACAGTATAAATAACAATGACCTGTTTTATAAACAAAGAATAAATAATATATAACAAAAACGAAAACTAAAACTAAATGGCAACTGCCTTGTCTCAGATAAACACTCTCCAAAAATATGATTTAACAGTCCAATATACAATTATTTATAGCAATGACCTATACATATTATACATATATATTAATAACCCTGAGACTCCTTCTGGTTCCCCCCCCCCCCCCCCCCCCCCCCGGGCTGCTGCTGCTGCCTTCTTCTTTTCCATTCCCTCTATCTTTCTGTGAGGTATTCGACGAACGGTTGCCACCGCCTGGTGAACCCTTGAGCCGATCCCCTTAGGACGAACTTAATCCGCTCCAGCTTTATAAACCCTGCCATGTCATTTATCCAGGTCTCCACCCCCGGGGGCTTGGCTTCCTTCCACATCAACAGTATCCTGCGCCGGGCTACGAGGGACGCAAAGGCCAAAACATCGGCCTCTCTCGCCTCCTGCACTCCCGGCTCTTGTGCAACCCCAAATATAGCCAACCCCCAGCTTGGTTCGACCTGGACCCCCAGTACTTTCGAAAGCACCTTTGTCACCCCCACCCAGAACCCCTGTAGTGCCGGACATGACCAGAACATGTGGGTGTGATTCGCTGGGCTTCTCGAGCATTTCGCACACCTATCCTCTACCCCAAAAAATTTACTGAGCCGTGCTCCAGTCATATGCGCCCTGTGTAACACCTTAAATTGAATCAGGCTTAGCCTGGCACACGAGGACGATGAGTTTACCCTACTTAGGGCATCCGCCCACAGCCCCTCCTCAATCTCCTCCCCCAGCTCTTCTTCCCATTTCCCTTTCAGCTCATCTACCATGATCTCCCCCTTGTCCCTCATTTCCCTGTATATGTCCGACACCCTACCATCCCCCACCCATGTCTTTGAGATTACTCTGTCCTGCACTTCATGCGTCGGGAGCTGCGGGAATTCCCTCACCTGCTGCCTCGCAAAAGCCCTCAGTTGCATATACCGGAATGCATTCCCTTGGGGCAACCCATATTTCTCGGTCAGCGCTCCCAGACTTGCGAACTTCCCATCTACAAACAGATCTTTCAGTTGCGTTACTCCTGCTCTTTGCCATATTCCAAATCCCACATCCATTCTCCCCGGGGCAAACCTGTGGTTATTTCTTATCGGGGACCCCACCAAGGCTCCCGTCTTTCCCCTATGCCGTCTCCACTGTCCCCAAATTTTCAAAGTCGCCACCACCACCGGGCTTGTGGTGTATTTCTTCGGTGAGAACGGCAATGGGGCCGTCACCATAGCTTGTAGGCTAGTCCCCCTACAGGACGCCCTCTCCAATCTCTTCCACGCCGCTCCCTCCTCTTCTCCCATCCACTTACTCACCATTGAGATATTGGCGGCCCAGTAGTACTCACTTAGGCTCGGTAGTGCCAGCCCCCCCCCTATCCCTACTACGCTGTAAGAATCCCTTCCTCACTCTCGGAGTCTTCCCGGCCCACACAAAACTCATGATACTCTTTTTGATCCTTTTGAAAAAAGCCTTCGTGATCACCATCGGGAGGCACTGAAACACAAAGAGGAATCTCGGGAGGACTACCATTTTGACCGCCTGCACCCTCCCTGCCAGTGACAGGGATACCATGTCCCATCTCTTGAAGTCCTCCTCCATTTGTTCCACCAATCGCGTTAAATTTAACCTATGCAATGTACCCCAATTCTTAGCTATCTGGATCCCCAAGTAACGAAAGTCCCTTGTTACCTTCCTCAGCGGAAAGTCCTCTATTTCTCTGCTCTGCTCCCCTGGATGCACCACAAACAACTCACTTTTCCCCATGTTCAGTTTATATCCTGAGAATTCTCCAAACTCCCGAAGTGTCCGCATTATCTCTGGCATCCCCTCTGCCGGGTCCGCTACATATAACAACAAATCATCCGCATACAGAGATACCCGGTGTTCTTCTCCTCCTCTAAGTATTCCCCTCCACTTCTTGGAACCCCTCAATGCTATTGCCAGGGGCTCAATCGCCAGTGCAAACAGTAATGGGGACAGAGGGCATCCCTGCCTTGTCCCTCTATGGAGCCGAAAGTATGCAGATCCCCGTCCATTCGTGACCACACTCGCCACTGGGGCCCTATACAACAGCTGCACCCATCCAACATACTCATCTCCAAAATCAAATCTCCTCAGCACCTCCCACAAATAATCCCACTCCACTCTATCAAATGCTTTCTTGGCATCCATCGCCACCACTATCTCCGCTTCCCCCTCTGGTGGGGGCATCATCATTACCCCTAGCAGCCTCCGTATATTCGTATTCAGCTGTCTCCCCTTCACAAACCCGGTTTGGTCCTCATGGACCACCCTCGGGACACAATCCTCTATCCTCATTGCCATTACCTTGGCCAGAATCTTAGCGTCTACATTTAGGAGGGAAATAGGTCTATAGGACCCGCATTGCAGCGGGTCCTTTTCCTTCTTTAGGAGAAGCGATATCGTTGCCTCAGACATAGTCGGGGGCAGCTGTCCCCTTTCCTTTGCCTCATTAAAGGTCCTCATCAGTAGCGGGGCGAGCAAGTCCACATATTTCCTGTAAAATTCAACTGGGAATCCATCCGGTCCCGGAGCCTTCCCCGCCTGCATGCTCCTAATTCCTTTCACTACTTCCTCTATTTCAATCTGTGATCCCAGTCCCACCCTTTCATGCTCCTCCACCTTGGGAAATTCCAGCCGGTCCATAAAGCCCATCATTCTCTCCCTCCCATCCGGGGGTTGAGCTTCGTATAATTTTTTATAAAATGTCTTGAACACTCCATTCACTCTCTCCGCTCCCCGCTCCATCTCTCCTTCCTCATCCCTCACTCCCCCTATTTCCCTCGCTGCTCCCCTCTTCCTCAATTGGTGGGCCAGCAACCTGCTCGCCTTCTCCCCATATTCGTACTGTACACCCTGTGCCTTCCTCCACTGTGCCTCTGCAGTACCCGTTGTCAGCAAGTCAAATTCTACGTGTAGCCTTTGCCTTTCCCTGTACAGTCCCTCCTCCGGTGCCTCCGCATATTGCCTGTCCACCCTCAGAAGTTCTTGCAGCAACCGCTCCCGTTCCCTACTCTCCTGCTTTCCTTTATGTGCCCTTATTGATATCAGCTCCCCTCTAACCACTGCCTTCAGCGCCTCCCAGACCACTCCCACCTGGACCTCCCCATTATCATTGAGTTCCAAGTACTTTTCAATGCACCCCCTCACCCTTAGACACACCCCCTCATCTGCCATTAGTCCCATGTCCATTCTCCAGGGTGGGCGCCCTTCTGTTTCCTCCCCTATCTCCAAGTCCACCCAATGTGGAGCGTGATCCGAAATGGCTATAGCCGTATACTCCGTTCCCCTCACCTTCGGGATCAACGCCCTTCCCAGCACAAAAAAGTCTATTCGCGAATAGACTTTGTGGACATAGGAGAAAAACGAAAACTCCTTACTCCTAGGTCTGCTAAATCTCCACGGGTCTACTCCTCCCATCTGCTCCATAAAATCTTTAAGCACCTTGGCTGCTGCCGGCCTCCTTCCAGTCCTGGACCTCGACCTGTCCAGCCCTGGTTCCAACACCGTATTGAAATCTCCCCCCATTACCAACTTTCCCACCTCTAGGTCCGGGATGCATCCTAGCATACGCCTCATAAAATTGGCATCATCCCAGTTTGGGGCATATACGTTTACCAAAACCACCGCCTCCCCCTGTAATTTGCCACTCACCATCACGTATCTGCCCCCGCTATCCGCCACTATAGTCTTTGCCTCAAACATTACCCGCTTCCCCACTAATATAGCCACCCCCCCTGTTTTTCGCATCTAGCCCCGAATGGAACACCTGCCCCACCCAACCTTTGCGTAGTCTCACCTGGTCTATCAGTTTCAAGTGCGTTTCCTGTAACATTACCACGTCTGCCTTAAGTTTCTTAAGGTGTGCGAGTACCCGTGCCCTCTTTATCGGCCCGTTCAGCCCTCTCACGTTCCACGTGATCAGCCGGGTTGGGGGGCTTTTTACCCCCCCCCCCCTTGTCGATTAGCCATCCCCTTTTTCCAGCTCCTCACCCGGTTCCCACGCAGCTGTGTCCCCCCCAGGCGGTGCCCCCCCGCCCATCCCACCCCATACCAGCTCCCCCCTCTCCCCAGCAGCAGCAGCCCAATAATTCCCCCCTCCCACCCCCCCCGCTAGATCCCCCACTAGCGTAGTTACACCCCCCATGTTGCTCCCAGAAGTCAGCAAACTCTGTCCGACCTCGGCTTCCCCCCGTGACCTCGGCTCGCACCATGCGACGCCCCCTCCTTCCTGCTTCCCTATTCCCGCCATGATTATCATAGCGCGGGAGCCGAGCCCGCGCTTCCCCCTTGGCCCCGCCCCCAATGGCCAACGCCCCATCTCTTCCACCTCCTTTCCTCCCCCCACCACCTGTGGAAGAGAGAAAAGTTACCACATCGCAGGATTAATAACATAAAACTCCTCTTTCCCCCCTTTTTGCCCCCCTCTTCGCCCCCCATACTCGCCCCACCACTTTGTTTCAAACGTTCTTTTTTTTTAATAACCCGCTCATTCCAATTTTTTTTCCACGATAAAAGTCCACGCCTCATCCGCCGTCTCAAAGTAGTGGTGCCTCCCTTGATATGTGACCCACAGTCTTGCCGGCTGCAGCATTCCGAATTTTATCTTCTTTTTGTGAAGCACCACCTTGGCCCGATTAAAGCTCGCCCTCCTTCTCGCCACCTCCGCACTCCAGTCTTGGTATACGCGGATCACCGCGTTCTCCCACTTACTGCTCCGAGTTTTCTTTGTCCATCTAAGGACCATCTCTCTGTCCTTAAAACGGAGGAATCTCACCACTATGGCTCTAGGAATTTCTCCTGCTCTCGGTCCTCGCACCATCACTCGGTATGCTCCCTCCACCTCCAGCGGACCCGCCGGGGCCTCCGCTCCCATTAACGAGTGCAGCATCGTGCTCACATATGCCCCGACGTCCGCTCCCTCCGCACCTTCAGGAAGACCAAGAATCCTTAGGTTGTTCCTCCTCGCGTTGTTCCCCAGCGCCTCCAGCCTTTCCACACATCGTTTATGGTGTGCCTCGTGCATCTCCGTCTTCACCACCAGGCCCTGTATGTCGTCCTCATTCTCGGCAGCCTTTGCCTTCACGACCCGAAGCTCCCGCTCCTGGGTCTTTTGCTCCTCCTTTAGCCCTTCGATTGCCTGTAATATCGGGGCCAACGGCTCCTTCTTCAATTCCTTTTTGAGTTCTTCCACGCGGCGTTTCAAAAACTCTTGTTGTTCAGGGCCCCATATTAAACTGCCACCTTCCGACGCCATCTTGGGTTTTGCTTGCCTTCCTTGCCGCTGCTCTAAAGGATCCACCGCAATCCGGCCACCTTCCTCTCCTTTTTTCATCCGTATCCAGGGGGGATTCCCTTCTGGTTCACCGCACAGTACTTTTAGCCGTTAAAATTGCCGTTGGGGCTCTTATTAAGAGCCCAAAAGTCCGTTCCACTGGGAGCTGCCGAAAGGTGCGACTCAGCTGGTCATCGCCGCACCCGGATGTCCTGTAGGCCCAATAATGAGCGTACCTCCCATATACCCATTCCGACGCGGAGCGGTGCCTTCTACCTGATCAACACCTCATTAGATCATTAAATGATCGATCGGTAACACTCGCAAGAACATGTTGGAAAATTGTTTGTGAGGCGTGGCCGTTTCCCATGGGCAGCTTCTAAAAATGCTAGAGTAAAAAAAAAGATCTACCGGAAACTCCAGTGAAGTAGTTTGAATGCAATATTTGCTGAACTTGCCTGCACCCAGGGTCTGGCTTAGCAGCAGCATAACAAATCATTCAAACTGGACGGATGAAGTGCAACTTGGTTAACATGCATCATTGAACCGAGTCAAATGTAATCGCAGAGTGGTTACAGCAGAGATGTGGGCCATTTGGCCCACCGTGTCTGTACCAGCTCTCCAAAGGAGAAATTTACTCACTGCCACTAGTCGGTCTTCTCCCTGTAGCCCTGCGTATTCTTCCTTTTGAGATAACAATCTTATTCCTTGTTACATGCCGCAGTTGAATGCACCGTCACCGTATTCCATGGAAACATAGAAACATAGAAGCAGGAGGAGGCCATTCAGCTCAAGCTCCATTCCAGGTTCCAACCTCTCGCTATGTGAAGAGGTTGTTCCTCATCATGCCTCTCCTTCTTTTGCCAATTACCTTAAATGTGCCCTCTCACTCACAATCCTTCCACCACGGGGAACAATTTCTCCATACTACTCTGTCCAAACCCCCTCATGATTTTGAACACCTCAATCAAATCTTCACCTTCCTTTCTCCAAGGAGAAAGTCCCAAATGCTCCGACATTTCTACTTATCTATGTATCATGTTAATAAGATGGTACAGTTCGGATAGGAAATCTAACAACTTCATATGTTAATTTATAATAATTATAATGAAGAACGCATGTATTGAGTGTTGCTGAAAAAATACATTTTGTCGAAGTTTTTCTACTTGCACTCATCAGGGCAGTCACAAAGATACCAATGTCAGGGGAAAGAATGGGCAGAGGCCTACCCTATTTTTTCAGTCTCAGACTGAAAACCGGTATGTAGCTCCACAGCTACACAGACCAGTGTTCTCTCCAGATCTTGGGCCTCCCCGAGTCGAACAAATGAGTGAGTGGGATCTAAGCCGTCACTCTGGCCCGGGGGTGGGGGTGGGCCGGGGGGGGGGCCTTCACACAGTTCACTTACTTCAACGTATTCCATCTTTAAAGCGTGTCCCTGTCAGCACTGAAGTGGAACTCCCTCCCACACAGCAGAGGTATTGGGGACACCCCCCTCCCAAATGGACAATTATTGTGTGAGAGTAACAGCTTCGACAAGACGCCTTTTATCAGCAATACCCAAGTTCGGTACTACCAAACGCCTATTTGAATACATGTATTCTTTGTTTTAGTGTATAGGGTTAAGTTACAATGAGAGATTAAACAAACTACGGTTGTATTTCCTGGAATTTAGAAGGTTAATGGGTGATTTAAAAAAAAAAAAAATTACGGGATGTGGGTATCGCTGGGTAACCGGCCAGCATTTATTGCCCATCCCTAGCTGCCCTTGAGATGCCGGTGGTGGTGAGCTGCCTTCTTGAACCCCTGCAGTCCCTGAGGGGTAGGTACATCAACAGTGCTGTTAGGGAGGGAGTTCCAGGATTTTGACCCAGCGATGGCGATGGAACGCCGATATATTTCCAAGTCAGGATGGTTAGTGACTTGGAGGATTTCAAAATGCCCAATGCCCCTCCCTATCCCCGTAACCCCAACTTTGGACGCTAAGGGGCAATTTATCATGGACAATCCACCTAACCTGCACCATCTTTCAACTGTGGGAGGAAACTGGAGCGCCTGGAGGAAACTCAGGCAGGCACGGGGAGAATGTGCAAACTCCTCACATACAGTCACACAAGGCTGGAATCGAACCTGGATCCCTGATGCTGTGAGACACCAGTGCCAACCACTGTGCCTCCGTGCTGCCCCACCTCTTTACAACTGCTCTGTCTGCGGGGTGGCCTTGTTTAAGATCAGTCTGTTCGGGACCGACATTTCCTTCGGGGTTGGGGGTAGTGTGCCCGCCCGCCACCCCCTTTAAAATACAGCTCATTAATTCTATTGAGCTGTCTCTGACCATCAGCTTTGTGGATCAGCTCTCCCAGAGAACACGGAGAGTTTACAGCTGCTACACTGTCTGTCTGCTCTCTTCCACTAAAGTTAGGAGGTGGAGCTCACCGAACGTGTTACACAGTGTTACCAGGGTAACAGTGGAACACATACTACACACTGCGGTGACTCTGGAAGACAGGAAATAAAAGCATAAAGATTTAAACGTTGACAGACAACCCACAGCTCGGGTCTCAAAGGTAAGATTAGATATATTTGTGGTGGATACCTGTGTATGGGCTTAACATAGTGTTCCATAATATCTGACTATTAAGGAAGAGAGGAAATCCCCAATTAATTGTTATGGTACAACTGTGTCCCTCGAGTAATAGATTATTTTTTTACTCGACATTGCATTAAGCTGTGACTGTTTGGGAATTACTGTTAAATGTTTGGGCAGGTGATTTCCAAATCTGTTACCCAGTTTGGAGATATTTCTAATCGCTCAGTCTGCAGACAACGTCGGGATGGAATCTTCCCGCGGAGCTCCCTTCCCTGGGATGCGGAAGACCAAGTACACGGTTAACCGTTAGCTGCTGGGACACTGATATTCGTCAAGGAGACGCTTCTGGGACGCCTTGAATGGTGTCAGCCCCCAGGATGGCGTTGAGGCTGCGTGGCTGGCGATTCCAAATGAGGTCCTGGAAAACTCAGCTCCCCTGACGCATTAATCCACCATTTACTGCTTCTAACTTCCTCGCTCAATAAACAGTCAAACTTAATCAGCGCAACTGGCATCTGATGACATGTGGAAATGAATTTAAGCCAGAAGTATGTTGTCCACAAATAATAAATCACTCTGGATCAGGTGGATGGGGATAGTTATGGAGTGTAACAAAGAACAAAGAAAAGTACAGTAAGAAGTCTTACAACACCAGGTTAAAGTCCAACAGGTTTGTTTCAAACACTAGCTTTCGGAGCGCTGCTCCTTCCTCAGGTGAGTGAAGAGGTGGGTTCCAGAAACATATATATAGACAGATTCAAAGATGCCAGACAATGCACGAGGTCATTACACTTCTTCCAGGTCGGTGGGGCGAGAGCCTAGAGGCAGAATTTTGAGACTCCTGCGGGGCTGGAACCAGAGGTTGATGGGGTGAGATCTAAAAATAGCAGTGGGAGACCGGGCAGCTGCCTGGCAATGGCCCCCCCTCTGGCGGAAGAGCAGGGATGGTGGGAGCGGGTTGGGAAAATGCTCGAGGTAGGCCCAGATGCCCTCCCTTCCTACCTGGGTGCAGGACCATCAGCAGGCCACCCTGTAGAGGGGTACCCTTCTCATCCCAAAAGTAGTGGCCTGGCTGCAAGACACATTTTTAAACATAAGTTAAAAAACATTGGAGAGAGGCATAAAACATGGTGAAGACGATGGCAAAAGAACGGACATCCAGCTTGTTTGGTAGAAAAGTTTGAAGCACCCTCTCCTGTCCTTAATCCTTACTGTACCCTCCTGCACTGTTCAAACTGGAAGGCTTCTTATTGCCCCTCCAACTTTCAGAACCTGCTTCACACCCTCGATTGGATGGCGAGCTCACCTCATGGCCAATTAGGGGAGCGTCCGTGTGAAAATCAAAGCCAGTGACAGTTTCACAAACCCGCCACCATCTACCACCCCAAGAGAAAATGGTGCTCCAGGTGTTGAGCTCCCTGGTTTCCTGTTCCATCTGCCTTCTTCGGTGGGGGAGGGGGGGAGGTGGTGGTCCTTCAAAGAACCTCCTGGTCCCATCTCATGGAACCACATGCTGGCCACTTCCACCCCCCCCCCCCCCACCCCCCCCCCTCCCAGCACCATACCTGTGAACCTGGAGCTCAATGTTCCTCGTTTCGGATTGAAGCAATTACATTCGGCAGCGACTGCTGTCATTCAGTGCACCTTGGCTTTAAGATGGTCAGACTGCCTTTAAGAAGGGCAGGCTGTCTATGCCATGTGCTCTCTACAGCCGCTGCACAGCCTCTGCTCAGGTTTCCAGCTACCAGCAATGTAGGCCCCACTTGGACTAATGCAACGATCATATAAATAAGGTGGCAACACACAATTTTAGTGCTGCCTGCCTCCACGGAAACCAGCGTGGGCAGAATGTAAATAGGGATCCCTGTACCCAAAATACAGACCAATCCCTATTTTCTGATATCTAAAACATACAGTGAGCTTAGTGCAGCCATGACCTAACAGGATGGCAGGACAGCGTGAGGGTCTGAATGTGTTGATTCTCTATTCCTGGATCATACTTACAATGAATTGAGTTTATACGTTCTCTATCGTAACCAAAGGCATTGATGTCTACAATGTGCATCTCTCTATTCAATTACATATTCAGGAACATTGCAGTAAACCAACTTTGGATGCTCATAGGCTGTTGGAATGAACGTTGATGTGGTGGGACGGATACGGCCGGCTCGGAGACCGGAACAGGGCCATAGCTTACTGACCTCAGCAGAAGGAAAGACCATCTACACGGCCTTGGGTGGAGGGGCCTCCTGCAGGTAAGCCCTGGGAGACAAGAACAACAAAACAAAGAACAAAAAAAAGTACAGCACAGGAACAGGCCCTTCGGCCCTCCAAGCCTGAGCCGACCATGCTGCCCGTCTAAACTAAAATCTTCTACACTTCCAGGGAGGGCGGCTTCTGCTGCAAGTGCGACCTCTGGCCTTGGCAGGGGGACCTCAGCCATCCCTCTGGGCTCAGGGCTGAGTTGTGCAAAGAGACACGGATGAACCCATTCTCCAACTTGTTGTGAGATTAAAAATATTGACTTCAGGCTTTTGAGACAGGCTGAAGCCTTTAAAGTAACAGCTTAAAACAATTAAAAAGATACAAAGGACAATTCAGTGGGTAATTGTGATTGTGTGAAATATGCAATTTTTATAGACTTTATTTTGGAGATTAGAAATTTCAAGTACTGGCAAAGAATTAATTTGTTTTAGTAATTCACAGGGAAAATATATTGCTGATCAGCTAGTGGCAAAATAGGTGATAGTGACAGGATTTGACATTACAATTTCTACTAGTGTACCATGAATGGTGCTAATGGTACAGACCACTAAATAGGTATTTTAATTCTCATTGGACATGTTTGTAATTCGCCTCCCATGCTAAGCAGGATTTTTAAATTAAATATAGGTGGAAAAAAAAGATCTTTTGTGGTGTTGCTCTCAGTACGTTGAAGATTTTCTAAGAACATAGATCTCACACCAGCCCATATTTATCAGTGATACTAGTTTTTCAGTACAGGGACAGCCACAGGGCTCTTGCAGAATTAGAAATGGTGAACCCTATCTAGGATAGGGGGTCTGAAGATCGATCACTACTGACAGGGGCAAAAGAAATGGCTTGAAAATGGTGGAAGAGGGGTTCTGGGCACTATTGGGATAAAGAAATGGGATCAGGTGGGGGAAGGGGCTCAGCAGCTATGATAATTCAAGAAGGAAATTGTGAAGTTCTTCGGACAGAAATTATTATATATTCACGTTATGAATTAGGACTTGTGGATCTTTTATTATTTCTTTCCAACAGATTCTCTCTGCTGGTATAAGTGCATATGGTGGTCTCCAGTGGAGGAGAAGCACAGTGCAATTTTCAATACACTACTGAAATCACAGGCTCTGGAAACATGAGGGCATAGTTGGGACCAGTGGGAACTGGGTTCTAGGAGGTTTGCAAGCAGTGAGACAAAGATCTTGGATACTAGGGTTGCTGGATGAGAGTCCTCTTGAGCAGAGTCCAAACCTAGCAAATCTAGAGGTGGGCATTGAGAGCTTGGGAGCAATATTTGGCAGTTTGCAGGTTGCTGAGAAATTATATTGGATGGGGACTCAGAAGGATCTTGAAATCTTGTGAAGATATCAGTCCCAAATTGATTCTTTGCCTCGTGTGCCCTCAAGAACTAACATTGTTTTCCAGTGACATGTTTTGGAGCATGGCGTTGAGATAGAGGATCATATTGAAAGGTGGCGAATCAGGCTTAAAGGGTTGAATGGCCTAATCCTGCTCCTATCTTCTATGTTTCAGTTCACCAGGGGGCCCAAGGCTACAATTAAAAGACAACACATATCAATTTGCTGGCGACATTTCATGTTACTGAGATGTGCATTTTTTTTCTTGAAACCTTTTCAGACATTAGAAATTTCAGATACTGAGAAAAAAAGGCAAAAAATACCCCTTTCAAAATCATTTTTCAAAGATTTGATTTAATCCTTTTCTATTTTCACATCACTATTGGTAATTTTCTTAATTGTTTGGGATTGGTTAGTTTCAGAAGTGCTTTCTTGCTTCTCATTTGTGGCTGACAGGCGCCTTACATTCCATCTGATTTGTACATTCTCCACAGCTTCGATTCTGATTTAAATGTTACCACATAATTCACCATTAAAAAAATCATGGCACAGGAAGTAAAAGTGATGCACACAGGAAGTCTGAAAAACTCTTAAAATGTGACAGAAATACAAAAGAAAACTTAAAACGTAATAAAATAAATCACAAGCGAGACTGTGTATAAAATTGACCTTCTCATTCTCACCAGACTGGATCATGTTCTGTCCATCGCAGCATTCGTCTTTGCCATTACAATTGTGAATTAAGAGTAATGGCCTTATTGCCCACTCCTGCTCCTACATCCTATGTTCCTATTAGCTGAAGGAGATGCCACGCGAGAGTCTTCCTTGTTGCTCTGAAACTTACTGTTTCTGTTGTCCAGATTTCAGGAGGTCTTTGACCAGAATGCCTCCACACAGAAAGTATTCTCCAGGACTGTGGAGCCCCTGCTCAACGTGTTCACGGAAGGGATGAATGCCTGCGTTGTTGTATTTGGTGAGACCGACTCTGGAAAGTCATACACATTAATTGGAGAAAAGAATGATCGATTGGCAATCATACCCCTGGCAATTGATTACATCTTTGGTAGGTTACCCAGCATTGCACATATCCACTCAGGCAGCCATTGTGTGAGAACTTGGCCATCCAATTGGACTTCTTAGCTCATCTTGACCAATTCTGGGTGCCACACTTTCGGAAGGGCGTAAAAGCATTGGAGAGGGTGCAGAAGAGACTTACCAGAATGATCCAAGGATGAGGAACTTCAGTTCAGAGTGTAGATCGGAGAAACTGATGCTGTTCATCTTAGAGAAGAAGCTCAGTTCGCCAGTGCAGGAAGATGGTGCCCTGATTTCTCAACCCATCCCCCCCCCCCCTCGCGGCCTCCGGACCCCCCTCCAATGCCCCACCTTACCGATTAAGGGGTATTCAAGCCCCCCTCACCTCACCACATAAAGGGCATGGCACCCCGGCATGGGGAACGTGGCAGGTGGGCACCTTGGCACTGCCAGCCTGGCACCCTGGCTGTTCCTATGCCAGCCTTGCATTGCCACCAGGGGACCCTGACAAGGTGCAGTGCCACCTGGAGTGCCAGGGTACCACCCTGTCAAGAGTCTGACCACCCGATGGCCTCCAATCGCCTGGGAGACCCCCACATTGCCCTTACGCCTGGTCCACGTCTGTGGAAACCAGTGTTAAGCGGCACCACAGCAGGGTCTCCGAGGCGAGGCCGTTGATCCCGCACCTTGGGTAACTCTGGCATAGACATATTCAAGTGGGACTAACTACATGGGTGGGATCCAGATCGCGACGCCTCGCGAGATCATGTCAGATGTCAGGCCTCTCGCTAGATTTAATGGCCTTGATTCGGGCGTGTAGATCGCACCCGAGTATCCTGGGAGATCGGGAGAGACGTTCCCATTGGTGGATGAATCAGGAACCGGGGGCACTGAGTTAAGGGAAATGGCAAAAGTACAGGAGGTCATGAGGAAAAACATTTTTACGCAGTGAGCGGTTAGGATCTGCAATGTGCTGCCTGAGAGGTTGGCAGAAGCCGATTGAATTGTGGCTTTTAAAGAGAATTGGCTGATTATCTGAAGAGAGACAAAACACAGGGCGATGGGGAAAAGACGGGAGAGTGGGACTGACTATCGTAGAGAGCTGGCAGGGACACGATTGGCCGAATGGCCTCCTTCTGTGTTGTAACCATTCTTCAATTGAGTAATAAATTTACACTAACCAGCACACTAGCTAAATTGTCAAGAACAGCTTGGGTTTGGATAGCACCTTTAGTGTGGTAAATCAGCGAGCGGGGCTTCACATGAAAATAACATTCGACACCGAGATGTGTAAGATGACAACAGACCAGATGGCTAAAAGCCTCGCCCAAGAGGTATGTTTTAAACAACATCTGGATGGAGGAAAGAGAGGTAGACAATGAGGTTTAGAGATGGAACTCTAGACCATCGGGCCTAAGCAGGAAGGCATGGCGGCTAATGGTGCAGTGATTAAAATCGGCGACCGTGTAAGAGGCTGCAACTGGAGGACAGCGAGAGGATTGCAGCGCTGGGGGAGATTACAGAGAAGGGGAGGGGTTGGGACAATCACAATCCAATTGCCTAATCTGATGTTTTAATGTCAAAAGGGATCTTTTGCCAGCTAAGATGGTTGCGGGGTTGTCTAGTGTTGTGGTATAAAATTGGAGTTTTAATTAATTTGAAAAAGTAATTGCTCCCCTCTCTCCAAAAGTATTTGATTATGCCCCTGATATTTCTACATATTGTTACAAATTTTAATTAAATCCATGCATCTTCTTCACTAGGTGCCCCGTACCTGCAGAACTTGCAGGCCACTGCGATGTGGTCCCTGACGATATCTATGTATGAGATTTATGCTGAGGTGCTGAAGGATTTGTTAGACTCCAGTGGAATGGACCCAGCCAATTTAAAGATTGCCTGCAATGCGCAAGATGGTACATTCATAAAGGTACAGTCACCACGGTGCGGAGGATCAGCTGGATGGTGGGGGACTCGCTGAGCATTACCTACAAGAGGGAATTCCAATGTCGCAGCGTCCCAGCAAGGTGCTGATGTACTCAGAGAGAAACAGGGCGACAATACTTTTTAAAATTTTAAAATAAATTTAGAGTACTCTATTCATTTTTCCAATTAAGGGGCAATTTAGCATGGTTAATCCACCTACCCTCCACATCTTTGGGTTGTGGGGGTGAAACCCACACAGACACGGGGGGAATGTGCAAACTCCACACGGACAGTGACCCAGAGCCAGGGTCGAACCTGGGACCTCGGCGCCGTGAGGCAGCAATGCTAACCACTGCGCCACTGTGCTGCCCTAGGGCTACAATACATGATGCTCAGTGTCCCTTTGACTGCAGTTTTGCCCCTCGGGTTGCAGTTACCTCTATAGCCCCTTTACGTGGCGTTCGAGTCATTCGGCTGTTGTGATAACCGGCGCGCGGTTGCCACATTGAAGTCGTTGATACGGAAAAGCAAAATACCGCAGATGCTGGAGACACGGAAATCAAAACAGAAAATGCTGGAAGTGTCCAGCAGGTCAGGCAGCATCTGTGGAGAGAGAAAAACAGAGTTCACGTTTCGTCAGAACTGGAAAGGGTTTAGATACAGGTTGAACACTATCTCCTCTCGCTACCTGTGCGTGCACCATTTTCCACACCAGTTGAGAATATGATACTCATAGCGACGGGAGTTCAGGTTTACCTCATTGGCTTATTATATATTTCTTGAGTTGTATTCAGATGCCCGATCTCCTCGGTTATTAGCACTTAATCAACTGCAGTGCCACAAACTGTGGAGATATATCATTCCAAAGAGGGGTTCCTATTTACGTGGTGCATGGTTCATGGTGCATGGACAGAGGGGATGGGTAATGGGACAAGAAAAAAAACTAAAGATGTACCTGGAGGAAGTGTAAAGGGGAGATTAAGGACTCAGTCCTGATTTCTAGAATTTTGGATCAGTACCTCTGCCATGATTTATTTCCTTGTTTGTTCTTGGGTGGCAGTTCTTGGAATAATTCTACAAATATTAACACAGGGTGAGATTTCCCATTTGGGAGACTCTGGGCGCGATCCAGCAGCCACGCTTCGGGAAACGCAGCTCGCCGCAGTGCAGTGTAGCCAATAAAAGCCAGGAGACCCTGCTCCCGGGATCAAACCAGCTGGCAACACCTCGCAACATCAGATGCGATCTCATGCGACGTCGCGATGTAAATCCCGCCCACACCTTTTGGCAATTTGCATATTAGAACGAGATAGTTAGTCTTACTCTAATGTGCAGATTCCCGACGTACCTCAGGCTTTGGGATTTGTCCCCTTCACCTCAGCGATCTCGGGCGAGCGCCGTTCAGCACAGGTCCCCACAAACGGGGACCAGATCGTACGGCACTTGTGGGGCTATCCCAGGGGACTGGGGCCCAGTTGCATTCCCTTTTGGCAGGATGGTGCCCTGGCACTATTGGTGCCACTTGGGAACCCTGGCAATGCCAGCCTGGCACATTGGCAATGCCACCCCTCCCTATGCATTGCAATGCAGCCTCCCACCCCCGGATTTTATGAGGGGTGTAGGGGAGTGACCTGACCCGCCCCCCACAGTGGACTCCTAAATAAGGAGACCCCCAAAAACCTCTAACTAAAGGGACCCCCCAGAGACCCATTAAATAAACCACAGACCCCCCCCCCCCACGCCAGAAAAGAGACCCCTGTCAGGAAGCTAGAGAGCAAAGCAGACAGGGGCAGTGAAAAAAATACTGTTGTAACACTCACCTGGGCATACACCTGCTGGCTCAGACACAGGAAGCACCATTTACGGAATTCTCCGTTGGCGGAATCCTCCACTTCTCCAGCAGTGCACCCATGCCCGCGGGAAACCCCATTGGCCGGGAAAGGGAAAGGGGGCTGGCAGGCTGGAGAATCCCAAATTGGAAAGAGAAACCACGAAGCTGTGTTTAAACCCCTCAGATCCTTGTGCTGCAAGCTGTTCATTCATTTCCCTTACTTGGTTGTGATTGAAGGCTTCCAAACACTCACACAGCATTCATTTGCTTCACTTGCTTCATTCACCTTCCATCCTTGTGTAACTCTGAAGTGTTCTTAACCACTTCAAAGAGGGTTAAGTGCTGTCAATATCCAGCTGACCACTTAAGAATCACTGAAGCGTGAAGGGGGGTGATTGGAAAGCACTTAACTCTCTTTGACGGCGGAAGGCGGAGAATCCAGCCCAGTGACTCTCTCCCCACAGATGCTGTCAGGCATGTTTAGTACTCCCAGAACTTTCTGTTTTGATTATTTACATAGAAATTGTGCCATTACTATTGGTGATATTAGCAGTTGAATGTGCTTGTGTCAAATTTCTTTGGTACTGTAACTAACGTGGTCACCCATAATGAAATAATAATGGAACATCCTCAAAGTGTCAAACCAAGCAATTGCATTGAGTCTCATAATTTTATTCAACTCTGAGCTGGTTTGAGGAGTTTGTTGATGCATGTATACTTTTGTGTTTCAGTCACATCGATTTGAAAGTAGTCAGTACAGAGAACCTGTAATTGCAACCAGTAAATACATTTTGTGCCACTGAATTTATCCATCATTAACATCTGTTGATAAAATCAAGATTTTTGCCTTATTTAATATTTGAAATATTGAAGTCAGGCTTGGATTAGCAGATGAATCTTAAATGGCCCAGATTATGCACATGTATGGTCTGCTAGCATCTCTTAGAACCACTAAAGTGCAGAAGGAGGCCATTTGGCCCATCGCGTCTGCACCGACTCTCCGAAAGAGCACCCTGCTCAAGACCACGTCTCCGCCCTTTCCCCGTAGCCACCCTTTTCCCGTAGCCCCACCTAACCTTTTGGACACTAAGGAGCAATTTAACATGGTCATTCACCCAACCTGCACGTCTTTGGACTGTGGGAGGAAACCGGAGCACCCAGAGGAAACCCACGCAGACAAAGGGAGAATGTGCAAACTCCACACAGACAGTCGCCCAAGGTCAGAATCGAACCCAGGACCTTGGCGTAGTGAGATAGCAGTGTTAATTGGGCCACTGTGCTACTCATCTCTTGGTGTAAACCTGAACAGGAAGACTGAACTTCCATGGGTTTTCCAATGGTTTTTCCCTTTAACTTTGGTAGAGAGTCAATAGAAACTGCAGAGTCCGTTTACACCATTTCATGGGAGGATCCACCAATCTTCCTTTCATCTGCTGGACTCACATATGGAAGTTTTAAAAAACAACAGTTACAACTTTTAAAACAAAGAAGCTGACTTATGATGGCTGCCAGAGGTCACCTGACATGTCTGTAATTCTAATTTGGTAACATTTCTAGAAGTTTCCAAGTGGATTACCATGAGGACATATCTCAGCAGCCCTCTAATGATATTTCACACCCGTTGATATCAAGGATTACTTCAAAGATGGATTGAAACTTAAAATGGCTGTCACCATTTGCATTATTTTAACAACGACATTCCATTATAGTAATAAGAATCTTTATTGTTGTCACAGGTAGGCTTACATTAACACTGCAATGAAGTTACTGTGAAAAGCCCCTAGTCGCTACACTCTGGTGCCTGTTCAGGGTGGAGACGGAGAGGCTACAGAGGTAATAGCTTCCTTAAAGGTGTTATCTTCCTCCTAGATCATTACATGGAAGAATGACTCAATCAGAAGTGATGGCTTAGACATTAAAAATTAATCACCTCGGCCATAACACAATAGCCAAGATCTGTCCAGACATGAGCTAATCAATTACTTTCTGTGGCATACTTGACCATTATGGAGAGAATTCATGGGATTATGATCACTATTTTGAAATATCTTTTACTGCAAAACCTTGCTTTTCCATTGGGGGCAGTTCCAGAGAAGAAACATCAGAAGGAAGCAAAAAGCTGCTTGCCTCTCTGTTTTAAATAAATTGAATCCTGCCCGCTTATATCAGATTGTGGACAGAAATATTCTAAAGAAGACATCAAAGCCAAAGCAGTGTTTCCAGAAAAAAAGACCAAGGACTTGCTGCTTTAAGAATTGCCTCTGCCAAAAACAACGAAGGAGTCAAAATCTCTTAGCCGTTTACCGTTGAATTTTAATTGGCCAAAAGTTAACCTCCTGTACTTTCTTACTTGTATTTTTGTGAGCTTCTGATGGTCAGGGCATGGGTTTATCTTTTTAAATATTTTAACATCTGCACCTGGATGGGTTCCTGAAACAATTAAAAATAATTTCTCACTCAGGGGCGGAACGGTGGCACAGTGGTTAGCACTGCTACCTCACAGCGCTAGGAACCCGGGTTCAATTCCGGCTTGGGTCACTGTCTGTGTGGAGTATGCACTTTCTCCCCGTGTCTGTGTGGGTTTCCTCCGGGTGCTCCGGTTTCCTCCCACAGTCCGAAAATGCGCAGGTTAGGTTACGGGGTTGCGCGAATAGGGAGGGAGTGGATATGGGTAGAATGCTCATTTGAAGGGTCATTGCAGACTCGATGGGCCAGTGACCTTCTTCTGCACTGTAGGGATTCTGATTTAAACCCAGCCCATAAATAGTTATGTTATTGGCACAGTTAGCCCTACAAATTTCAAAAATCCCTGTTACAATCAAACGAGGAGTGGGCATAAAAGAGGGGAGAGGGAAGTCCTTGCACCCATCCCCACCTGGCCATACCATCCTGTTACTGTTACTCCAGGAAATCACCAGGAGTGTCCAGGAACGTCTGGGTCTTAGATGCTGGTAGGCCGCAGATGTGCCTGCCATAGATTTTAGCATCCTTAAGATAGATCTACAGTTACTGGAATGGCTTACTTTGCACATAAACAAATCTTCTAGATTTATTACAATGTTTAATGAGCCAGCAACATTTGAGAATAGTGTTGATTTTGATTTTACCAGCAGTTAGTACAATATTAAATATAAAAAACTCAGTAACATGAATGTATTTAAAGGTTATGGACATTAATGGCATCCAAACACGATGCAAAACATATATCCAACAACTCTTATTCAAAGATGTCTACATTTAATGGATTTAGCACAAAAGCGCTAATGTATTGGAATTGTTCTTGATCCTACTTTATTTTTTTGGGGTGAGGCACAATGGCAGGTCGGACTCGACCTTTCTTTTCTCTCCACCACTGGCCTGGTACAGATTTAATTGTGTTTAAGCCGGGGACACACCACTGAATGTTGCCATGTGTCGGTTTTCAGGGACTGAACCGCGTCGCCGTCTCCTCAGCAGCTGACGCGACCTCCACCTTCCGCCAGGGCTGGGCGCGGCGCACAGGGGCGAGCACGGACTTCGGACCTGCGGCGAGCCATGCTACTGTCGTCACTCAGCTGGACCTGTTGGTGGTGAGACTGCAGAGCTTGACTGGCTTCACTAAGATTGAAATAAATACTGTAACTTAAGCTGATGTTAGATAGAACAGTGGTGCGGCCACCCTACAGATGGATCATTGGGAAAGGTCAACTGCCCATTTTCCTGTGGGGAAATGATGGAAGAAAAATAATTCCTTCGCTCGTCTTCAGATCTTGGAGGAAATCTTCCTTTCAAAACTGGAGCAATGTCATATATATATATCTATGAATATAACTCAGGGCTCATCCATTTCCCTCACATTCATCCTTAATGCCCTTGTCATCAGTGAAAGTTTTATTCATTCTATTCCTCTGTTATGGTCCTAATCTTTGCAATGATTGGCTGATTGGATAAAATAACATGTTCCTTCAGTTGTTCATAATAGTCAGGGCGCAGACCCAGGTCAACTAGCCCGCACTTGCAAATCCCCAAACCAAACATCTTCTGCTAGATGTTATTCCGTGATTGGGCAGCACTTGTTGAACAATCCCGAGTGCGGCACTAGCTGCATGAACAACCAATTTAAGATAGCCAATTATGCTCTTAACGTGGCCCATTTACACTTGCTAGAAGTGACATACAATCATATGCAGGGACCCCGCTCACTGCAAACAAAAGGAATTTGTTCAAGCCTTTAAAAAAATTTTCAGCGAGCTTGGGAAGCCTATTCTCCTGTAGTGTAAATTTTTGTGATTGACACTTGACATTCTGGTGTTTGTCCTGATGAGTGCAAGATGAAAAGCTTCAGCAACGTTTCTCTCTTTCCAGAAATGTCCCCACCCTCATTCCCTTGAGGCCGAAAGGCGCAGGCACGAGGCTGTGTAGCACCCAACTGGGTTAGCCGTCCGTCACCAGATCTGGCTGCACTACACCAAGTCTCATTCACTTCCACCAAAGCTGTCCATTATTTCGGGTTAATCTTGCAGAACAGGGATAAGCTCCTGTTTCTTTTCTCAGTTCTCAATCACCCTCTTAAAGCCCATCTCCTCTGCACCCCCCCCCCCTAACCAACAACTAGTGTAAGGAGCTCCAGTGCAGGCAGAAACCTGGAGGAGGGGTAGCAGGGGGTGGTGGGAGGATGGGAGGGAGGGGGTGGGGGGTGGGGGGGCAGTTACAATGAAGCCAAACTTAGCCCTCTCTGCCCAAACATATATGTTACCATGTCTAGGTGTTAACATGCCCGTTTGAGCAGACATGTGGAACAACGTATGGTTGGAAGCATTTGTTTTTCAGTGAGCCAGTCTGCACATTGCTCTGCGAAATCAGCTGAATCCCCCCTCCCTTCCTAGATAAACCCCTCATACACGTCACCAAATCAAAAAAGGCTATGTTGCCACGATTTTGACTGACGCTTTTATTGTGTATTTGGCGATAAATACTGCAGCAGGACGGCAATGAGATGCACCCCACCAAGTCGAGCCTGCAGATCATTGATCTACCCGGAGCCGAGAAGCTCGCAGACGACAAGAATACTTCACACTTTCAAGAAAGCCCTTTGCTGAACAAGTCACTTCACGTGTTCGCTCAAGTAGTGAGTGACCTGGCTGGCACCCCCTATCCGGACAGAGTTATTAACTACAGGTATGGAACGGGCAATGACAAATGTATTGGTGCAGGACATCGATATGAATGAAGATGTGATGAAATAGACCTGTAAAATGACTGTGAAATGAAGGATATTGTTGTTGACATGTCTTCATGCAGCATAGAACAGCTGCTTAATATTTGATCAGATGGCTAAATTTACAAATTGTTGACAATAGATAGTTTGTTCAACTAAAGTTGCACCCACTAGCAGTTACTTAACTATGAAAAATGTATTGCATCTCACACAATATGAACCAAGCGAGTACAAAATGGCTGCCACATCTGCCCACCTATGTACGGAGTGCAAAATGGCTGCATTGTACAAGGATCAGGCAATTGATTACCTGCAGCTGGGGCTTCCATCCCTTAATGGATGAAGATCCTGCCTCCAAGAGCTTCTGGCCAACTGGAGAGCTGGCTTGTCTTCAGTCCCAGCAGCGCCACTTGGAGCAGTGGCCACCGGTGGGAATACAACCAGGCAGGAGCAGCATCGATGGAGGAGGCTCCGGACTGGGGATAAGTGGAATTGGGCTCACCGGGGCTGGTCATGGATGCCCCTGTGATGTGCAGGAGGTTGCTCATGAGGATAGGGAGACCTTTCCAAGGGAACAGCCCTTGTCATTGGTGGGGGGGGGGCATCTGTGGGCCACCATTTGCCTGATCAGAAGGGGACCCAAACCCTGACCCTGTAAAGACGTCATCAGGGTATATCTGGGGGTTTCCCCATGTGGCCTAGTACCCATCTTTGTGGGAAGATACCCTTAAGTGGCCAGTCATTGGTCACTTTAGGGCCTCAATTGATCTAAAGCACAGAAGGCCATCTACCACCACCTTCGCCATGGCTGATAAAACACCAGAGGGTGCGGGAAGTTGACAGGCATGCCATTCCTCACCAACCCACCCGGTTTTTCGCACCTTGCCCTCCCAGCATGCTTTCTCGGGCTCAGTAAAACCCTAACTGTTGTCTGGGAAACTTTGAGTGCCACGCCATAAGTCCCTTTTCTCTGAGGTTTGTAATGAAAAGATTGTCTGAGGCTATATCTGGGGTGCGATTTAACGGCCTCGCCGCGCCCGGCTTGGCGTCGGGACGAGACCGCTGGACCCTGCGAGAGGCCTCTTGCGAGATTCGCGACGCTCGAAATGCCTCGCAAGATTTAACGGAGTCTCGCGAGGCGTCGCGATCTGGATCTTCCCCTCCTGGGGCGTGACCCAGATCAGCATATTTAAATAAGTCATTCGGCTCATTTAAATATGCGCTCGCGGGATTCCCCTGGCGCACGGGATCCAGTGGGCACACCTGAGAGACCTCGTCAGTGGGTCGTTTCGTACTGGGCCGGAATTCACGTTTCCCACTGGCAGCGCACCCCTGCTAGCGGGTTTCCCGGGAGCTTGGGGTGATTACAATGGGAAATACCATTGGCAAGTGACGGGAAGAGAGAATCCCGCCATCACTGAACGGCGCCCCACCGGGAAACACGGCTGGAGGACCAGAGAATCTAGGCCCTGGTTTTCACAAAGGTGGACCAGCCGTAATGCCTCCTGAGGCCCCCCCCCCCCCCTCCAGAGAAACAGCAAAGTGATGTTGAATGAAGAGGGGTGTTTCCTGACACTGTAGCACCCAAACCGGACGTGGAGTTCTCCAGTTAAATCACACTCCTGATATCCCATTGGAGTGCGACTTAGGGCCTCGTGGTGTAAAGCTTCATTATCCAGAATCTCGGTTACTGGGCCCTCATGTTCAGTGAATGATGTTGTCCGCTGTGTCAGTGTCCCGCTAGCTGCAAACTGGGACCGAGTTGTGAGGTTCAATATGACTTTACGTTAATATCTTGACTTTAATCCTGTGTTTTTACTTTGCAGTGAATCCAAGTTAACTCAGCTGACCCAGGAGGCTTTCGGGGGAAACTGTAAAACCCGAGTTATTTGTTGCCTGCCCCCGAAGCCGGAAACCAATCGCCTTGCAGCCGTCTTGAGAACGTGCTCCACCCTCTCGCAAGTGAAAAACTTCCCCGTGCTCAATGACTACTTTGTCGAGGTACGCAACGTGCAACACCCGCAGAAACTCTCACTACAACACTTACGTGTCCAACTCCTACTGCCTTCTCCCTGGTTTGGAAAGAGGTGGCAGGGATATTGGGGAATTTGGGGCGGGATTCTCCCGCGGGACCCACCACCCCACCCCCACACCTGACCCGACCGTCCCGGCTGGACTGACCCCCCCCCCCTCGAGGACTGACCAACCTTCCCCGCACCCCCCAGTGTCCGAGCACCCCTAACCTCACCTAGGTACACAATATGCTGCCGCGGGCGAGCTTCGCTGCCCCCCATCTCAACCAGCCTGAGTGAGGAAGGTTGGGTGGAACAGGGGATTTGGAATTCCAACGTGGGTAAGTCTGGCGAGAGGGGCAATCCGATGACCCGTCTGAGGGAGTTACAGGCCCAATGTGTCTGCCGCCGTTGTCCTTCCCGGCTGTAGACGCCATCGGCGGGATCCTGCGCTTCGCCGGCAGTGCACTCACTCCCGCCGGTTTCCCAATGGCGTGGGGCGGCCACGACGGGGAACCCCATAGGCCGGCGGTGGGAGCAGAGATACCCGCTGCTGCCGGCGGGGGGAGCGGCGTGTGGGAAAACGTATCGGCTGGTGTTGGGAAAGGGGGAGAATCCCGCTCCGTGTGTTTGGAAGCTGCTATCGAGGGTGGGATAGGAAGTGTGTAAGAAGTGATTGGAGGGGTTGCTGCCTATGTAAGCGCTTGGCTGTTCGAGAATAATATTGCTCGGGAGTGGCATGAGCAGACGGAAGGATGACTTGAGGTTCTTGGTCGGAGAAAGGGAAGTGTTGTAGGTTGCTGTGATTGTATATTGAAAGATGTGACAGAGAGGAGAGAGCTATTGAGATTTGAGGATCAGTGAGGGGAAGTAGTGTGGTCAGACGCTGTTGAGGTAGCTGGGATAGGGGTGAGGACTGAGACTCACCCTCACGGCCCTTGCAACGTCATTGAATCTCTGTACTGCGTTGAACCTGGGTCCTGAGGTTGGTGTCGGTCACACTGACTCCCAAGCCTCTCTGGGTAGACACACACTGGGAAGCGGCACCTACCTTGCCTTGGCTTATCTCACTGGATCCTCCAAGCAGGTAGCAGGGGAGTGGGGCTTTTGCAACACTCAAACTCCTGGCGAAACCATGGGCTTGAATATACACTTCCTCGGTGGTACATTTGAAGGTGGGAAGCACATCAAACCCAGTAGGTGCTGTGCAGAGCACCCTCATTCCTGCCTCCAGCACAATTAATCGGGAGGGGGAGGGGGGGCTATCAGCCATTGGGCCTATGGAAACCCTTAAATGGTGACATGAGGACCTCATTGCCAGTTGGGCAACCCAACATCTGCATAAGTTGGTGTTGGGAAAGGGAGGGGAGAGGGGGGAGAGGGGGGGGTGGGGGTGGGGGGGTGGGGGGGGGGGGGCGGAACCTTCTTTACAGGGTCCCCAGGCCAATCAGATGCACCTGCCCCTCCCAAGATCACCCCCTCTTTTAGCCCTCTCCCTAGCCTCTCGAACCCGGGCTCGGGCCTGGTTCCAGTGAGACCCAGACCCTGGACTCCTTGGCGTGGTGGGACTGCTTGTAATCCTCACCCAGTGGCATTGCCGGGACAACAGCGCTCCGAGGGGGGGGGACGGGGGGCGGGAACTTCCCCCTGATAGGAACCAGTTAATGTTGCTCACAGTGTAAAGGGGATGTGGGGCAGTCTTTGTGACTGTGGGCGGACTCTCCCCAACCTTTTAGCCTGGGAGTCAGGGATTAAAGACACATTTACAGTGAGCCCCACAAGTTGCAAACTCCTCTTTGTTTTATATCATGTAATACTATGTAATACCCAGGAGGTGGCAACGTTTAACCACGTACTGAATCTCCTCCATTGCACGTTCCTTCACCGCGATTATTCTTTTCTCTCCAGATTGCAGTTTATCACAGAAAGCCTTCGAATGATAGTGGGGCTGATTTGACTTAAAAGGAGTGATGTATAATTGGCAGCATGTTTTAAATCTTTCCCCGTCGTTAGTTATTGTCATTGAAGGAGGAAAAGTAGCAAGTGAGATCGGAACAGTGTTGACATGAGACCTGAAGGGAATAGAAATGGGTGGAGTGTTTGGAGTGAGAAAGAGAGGTGTTGACATGAGCCATGTATGCTGAGGGGTTGATGGGGAGGAGGGAGCTATTGAGATTTGTCCCACGAGAAGGTAAAGTGGGGCAAACAAAGCCAAGAATTCCCTGGATGGGAAAAGAGACAGAGAAAAGACAGAGTCCCAATTTGGATGTGTTTGGCGGGGTGTTTCTCTGTGTCTGCAGCGCGAGGACGATTCCGCGATCAAACGGGACTATTTTTGTTGGCCTCGGAGAGGAACACCCTGCCGGAGCCGCACTCGCCTCGCTCACTCACCGAGCCGGGCGTGGCGAGAATGTGCCCAGAGAGTAGGACGAAGCAGAAAAAGTGAGTGAGAATCAGGATGAATATAGAGAATTCAGAGGGCACCGCTGAAGGAAATACAGAAGGGAAAGTGAGAGGATGAGAAGAGACTGGCAGCTTATTGTGAATTCGAAAGTCTTTCACCGGCATATGAATAAAGAATGAAAAGATAGCAAAGGAGGAGAGGGGCCGATTCGGGCCGAAACGGGGAACGTGCGCAGGATCTGTACAGATCCTGGCCTAGGTACCAAATGAATGCTGTGCAGCTGAATCTGTTCCTGCCCTCTCTCGCAATGTCTGCACCCAAAGCATGTCCTAAACACAGGGGTTGCTGGGAACTGGCGCATCCCCACCCAGCCCTATTGCCGCAACCTCATCGTTATCACCAACAACCACAATAACTTGCAGTCGGATAGCGCTCTCAATCTCGAAGAACGTCCCGAGGTGGCACCGCAGGAGCGGTCAGCAAACAAAGCGCGACAGTGAACCACCTCAGGAGCTTGGTGAGAAAGAGGTTGGTTCTGAGCATCTTAAAGGATGAAAGTGAGATAGAGAAGCGGGAACGTTTCGGGTGGGAATTCCGGAGTTTAGGGACCCGGGCAACCAAAGGCACGGGCAGCACAATAGCACAGTGGTTTGCACAATTGCTTCACAGGTCCAGAGTCCCAGGTTCGATTCCCGGCTTTGGTCACTGTCTGTGCGGAGTCTGCACGTTCTCCCCGTGTGTGCGTGGGGTTTCCTCCGGGTGCTCCGGTTTCCTCCCACAGTCCAAAGATGTGCGGGTGAGGTGGATTGGCCATGATAAATTGCCCTTAGTGTGCAAAATTGCCCTTAGTGTTGGGTGGGGTTACTGGGTTATGGGGATAGGGTGGAGGTGTGCTCTTGGGTAGGGTGCTCGTTCCAAGAGTCGGTGCAGACTCGATGGGCCGAATGGCCTCTTTCTGCCCTGTAAATTCTATGAAATCTATAACCAATGGCGGGGCGATTAAAATCGGGGATTGACAATGGAGGGTTGTGGAGCTGGAGGAGAATATTCTGAGGGGGATTCGATATGGTGGGGACCCGGCAGCCTGTTTCCTCTTGTCGGGGATAGAATTAAGGGACACCATTTAAGAATAAGAGGTCTACCTTTTAAAATGGCGACAGAGAGAAACCTTTTCTCTCAACGGGTCAGTATTCTGTGGGATTTTCTGCCCCAGACAGCGGAGCGGGCTGGGTCAGAGAATGTAATCAAGGCAGAGTTAGACAGATTTTTGATGGACAAAGGAAGTCAAGGGTTTAATTGTGGGTGGATGGCCGTGGGAAGAGGTGCTGGGGGAAGAGAGCAAAATGCAGTTGTGACCACAGCCAGATCATTCACGATCTTAGTGACTGGTGGAGAGGGAAGGGAGGCCATTAAGGGATTTGAAATCAAGGATGTGTGTTTTGAAATGGAGGCTATTGCTCGACCGAAAGCTGATGTAGTTCAGGGAGTGGACTAATTGTAGTATCTCCATGGTGACCACAGCATGGGATGCAGTGACTCACCAAATTATGCCTGCTCGTATTTACCCAAGAAGTGAAAGGATGTGGTGCGAGATTCAACCAAAACATTTCTAAGTGTCACTCTGGGCGGGTTTGGTGGGGTGTGTCCTGCTGGCCTTTTGAGCGAGATCCACACCGATAATCAGCCATGATTTTGGACCTTGTGGAGTTTCTCAGAGATCGAGGCGCTATTTTGAATGGGTGCCCTGATTTCTGAATGAGCTTGAGGGTCTCCCACACACGGACAATGTCACCCCCTGCGCACATGGCCAATACCCTCCCCCCACTTAGTGAGGACACACTACTGTGGGTTTGCTGAGGCCTCCCTTTTTTTTCAGGCCTCTCCCCGCCGGTCCCTGACTACCCATGGGTCTACAATGCCGGGCGCCGGGAGTATCTGGCGGATGCATATTTAAATGAACCCCATCGCGAATCTGGGGGATAGCAAATCGTGCCCATACGGTGCACTTTGTAAACCTCATTACAAAGTAGTGAAGTGTTTCTATGTTAACTTTGCCAAGCTTAGCACCCTGCAATGCCTTTCAATATTTTAAAACACTTTTGATGTGCTTACGCTTCAGAATGAAATTGGTATTGAGTATTCAATTGCGATCGTGTCGACTAAGAGTGCGACCATTGATTCAATTTTTACTCGTCTATAAATCCAGTTCAGCTTGCCTGCTGTCTTGGCGTTGAAGGTACAAACTCCCCATCGCAAGGCTCAAAGCAGAAAGGTCAGCAACGGTGAAGCAATTTACCACACTTAAAGAGTCCTGTGAACAGTTCTGGCCTGCCTATTAGAGGAAGGATTTGGAGGCACTGGAGAATGTGTCAGAAAGATTTACAGGAATGAGACCAGAACTAAGAGGTTAGGACTATCGGCAGAGATTGAACAGGCCGGCGATCTTTTCTCGAGAAGGTTGAGGGGAGAACTTTGAAATTATGGAAGTGTTTGCTGGGATAAACACAGAGGTGTTGGTTCTAGTTGCGAAGTACAAAACTAGGCATCATAAAAATGAGGTGGTGGCTAATAAGTCCAAACTGGAATTCAGTGAAATCTTTTCTACCATGAGAGCGGTTGGAAAGTGGAACTCTCTACGAAAAGGTGTAGTTGAAGTGAATACTATGAATGCCTTCGAGGGGAAGCCACGTAAGCATGTGAGAGAGAAAAGAATAGAAGGTGATGTGGATAGGGTTCGATGAAATAGGGTAGGCTGCTTTGGAGCAAGAACAATAATACTGGACCAAATGGCCCGATTATATGCTGTAAATGTTATGTAATGAAGCATTGCGAGCATTCCCGGTATGCATTTGAGATATTTTTGAAAAAGACACGTGCTGTCGAAGCTTTTCATCTTGCAATCATCAGGACAGTTGGCAGGAAAATACCAACAGTAAAGGGAACAACAATTTACACTGCACGAGAAGAGAGTGCTGATTGTTTGGCAAATGGACTCTGATCGGCAGAGGCGTTGCCATGGGGAATGCAGCATGAAACAGTTAACTGCCAAGCTTTTGTTCAAGATTCAAAGCAGGCAGGTCAACTCTGATTGGTGAGAAAGAATTCCCATGGCAACTCCCCACGCCAATCGGGAGTCCACTTGCCAACCAACCAGCACTCTCTTTACCGTTGGTAATTTCCTGTGAGCTACCCTGATGAGTGCAAGACCAAAAGCTTTGACAGCACGTCTCCTTTTTCAGCAACACTCAAGCTCTGTGTTACCAAGTGACTATTCGCATTTGAGATGTGCAGATCTAACGGCTTTGGGTAGGGATGTGATCGCCAATGCGTACAAGGATGCTGCAGCCTTGCAACAGACTACAACTGACTGTTAATCCCTATTTAACTCCATAACCTTTTCATCAAAAAGTTAAGCCACATCCACACCGGTGGCCGCTCAAGGGTATCTGAGAACTTTTGCCTCCATTCTCTGTTTGTATCAGTTTGAATAGTTTGTCTTCAGTTGGATAGAGTAACAAGAGAAGTAATAGCAACAAACTGTTTATAGCAACACAGCTTGCTGTGCACGCAGAACATGCCTGTAGATTCAAGCTGCCTTTACCTTGCTGTGCTGGGGGGGTGTGGACTTGCTTTGACTCTGTTTTCCGATTGACTCCAGTCGCTGGTGACCCAGTACCGAGCACGGATCCTTGCACTGCAGCACCAGTCATTTCAGGAAATGGGGACCAAAGGTGACGGCGAGAAAGTTAACCTGCTCAGGGATCAGATTCGCCGACTGAACAATGAGAACGTAAGCAAGTAAATTGTACACTGGAGATGAGCTCAGGTATAAACACCGTCTTATATTTCCGTGGGAGTACCAGCTTGGAATTGATTCAACAGCCCGTCATTGTTGACCAGCGAAACACTTAAAAGCCTGAAACTAATCCAAATTAATAACGAGAGTGCCTTCGCTTTTTTTTTGAAAATGCAAATTGGTATTCGAGTTTTTAAAAGAATGTTTGAAAGTGCTTTGTTTCAGCAAATGTCAGAATGGAGTTGCTTTTACTTTGAAGCTATATTCAAGCACAATGGACACAACAATGTGGTATGGTCCTGTGAGTTACCCCCCTCTGACCGGTTCTAATGTATGTTTGCCCTATGTGTCTCCCGAGGAGCAGACACGATGTGGGGGGGGGGGGGATTTTCTCAGGCCTGTGAGCCCCTGCTGCACATCCCATTATGGCCACTAACTCTCGCGAGAGGCCCGTAACTGGATTTGCGCCGGGGAGAATTCATTTAAGTGTCACCGCATCTCCTGGGGGGCGTCAGATGCCCCCCCCCCACTCTGGCGTGATGTCACGCCGGTGAATCACTACTGCTCTCCAGCAGGCGAGATGACCACGTCGGGGGCACGGAGGCCTGTGTTGCCCCCCCCCCGCCCGGGTGTTCGGGGACACGGCAGGGCGGAACCCTGGCAATACCAGGTTGGCACTGCAGGGGGCGGGACCAGGCGCTGGGGCCTCCAGGGAACACCATTGGTTGGGGCGGGGGGCTCCACATTAAACAGCACGCCTCAATCTCAGTGTAGCCAGGCTGGTCGGTTCCATGAGGCCCCGCCCCAACCAGAGTGATAGCGTAAAATGTGTGCCTCTGTTTTTTTTTAATAAGAAGTGTCAGAAGATGGGGAGAGAAAGTCTGGCTCGTTCTCTGGGGAGAAATGCATCGGTTTTCAGTCAGAACCTGGCACTTTGCCGTTTTATGGGGAACTTCTGCCGATTAATCTAAATCTCAAGTTGAATGTCCCTGTTTGTCATCTCGGATGGAAAAGATAACATGGCATTATTTTGAAGTGGAACAAACGTCTCCCTCAGGTGTCTGGGCTAACATTCGACCAACATTGTTTATACAGATGGCAGGGTAGATGCTGAGAGGGTGAATCCACGATTCCAGGATGGAGGGGGCAAAGACTGGAATGTCCCACCCCCGCCCCCACTGAGGGTCTTCCCGCACCGGCGGCGGCGCGCCATTGGCTGCCGGCAGGATTCCCCCGGTCCAGCCGAAGCCAACGGCGATTTGCGTGGCCCGCCCACCCCATCGCCGGGGAAACCCACGGCGTGGGTCAACTTCAGCGGGTTTGGAAGATCCCGCTGGTGGAAAATCCCACCCCTAGTTTCAGAAGGGGCTGGTTTAGCACAGTGGGCTATGACAGCTGGCTTGTAATGCAGAACAAGGCCAGCAGCGCGGGTTCAATTCCCGGTCCAGCCTCCCCGAACAGCGCCGGAATGTGGCGACTAGGGGCTTATCATAGTAACTTCATTGAAGCCTACTTGTGACAATACGTTATTATTATTAGAATAAAGGGTCACCCATTTCAGGCAGAGATGAGGTGGAATTTCTTCTCCCAGAGGGTCATGCATTGCTGGAATTCTCCATATGGTAGCAGGGGAGAGCTGGGGAGGCCTGAGTCATCACATATATTCAAAATTGAGATCCATACGGATGCCAAGGATAATAGCGAACAGGCGGGTAAGTGGCGATGAGGACACAATCAGACCAGCCATGATCTTGTTCATCCTCGAGCAGCAGTGAGGGCCCCTGCGGCATACCCCTGCACTTATTTCTTATGTATTACCACCTTGCTGTTTGTAGGGAGTTTGCTGTGTGTAAATTGGCTGCTCCGCATCCCACAGAACAGCAGTAAACACACTTCAACAAGGTACTGGTGTGACTGTAAAGCACTTTGGGCCCCCGTACGATGTGAAAGTCCTCGATAAATGCAAATCTTTCTTTTAATGCGGGTCTTTTATAACCAATAAATCTTTTCCAGTCACAATGTATGAATATTATGCAGCCGTTTACACAGTTCTCATATAGGAGTGAAAAGCACTCAGGGTAGAACTGTCTTTGTCTGTTTTAATATTAGCAGGAGCTGTCATTGACAGCGTTGAATATATAAAAGTGTTTGCATCAGCATCAGTTACGGTTGAGAGATGTGCCATTACTCTCAGTGAACATTGAGTCTGTGCCAAAATGCCAATTTGTTGTCCGTCAAGATGTGGAAAATGTCAATTGAAAGCAGTCAGATAAACATGCAACCTTAAAATACTTATTTTTAAATCGGTGTATTTACTGAAGAAATAATACAGCATGTGGCAATAGTTGGCTGTTCTTCCGGAATATTCCCCTCAAGCTACCCTTCAACTGAGGTGTGGCCGTTGATCATCAGAGAGCCCAGACTGGAGCCCACCCCCACTCACCCCCTTTTTCTCTGCCCTCATTCAGAGATCAAACTGCTGTCTGGGTCAGCCATTATAGATTTGTTATTTTTCAGGAGTTTAAGCCCCCTCTTAGGCAAAATCATTAAATCCTTTGGTTGGAATAACTTTCAATCCAGCCATGCAGCCTAATCCTGACAGCCAGCGAGGTGACATTTTGTACCGAGGGTCCCAGCATTTGGGAACTGATCGAAATGACTACCTCACGGCTTTAACAAACCCAAAACGACGGAATTGAGAATCGATAATTTGCCTGTTGATGGCATAGACTAGTTTTCAGGTTCATCACAGTGCGCTGTTACGCATTTTACGTCACTGACAGGATGACTACCAGTACTTTACAGTGTTCACCATCACAGTTTGATATGCACGCCATTTCCTATAGGTGCAGTTGCGGGACAGGAATGAGCGTCTGTACACTAAACTGGGAGATCTTCAGGGAAAGATGGGACAGATGGCTGGCTCGAAGACTGATCTCTCCTCTAAACTAGTGTTCAGCGAGGAAGAAAAGCTAAAGGTGAGATACGGCACAACAACAACTTAAATTTACGGAGTGTCTCGCACACAATGAAACGCCACATAATGGGGTCTAAAAGACTGGTCAAAGAGGTAGGTTTTGAGGAGTGCCATGGGGAGACGGTGGTGTATCGGTAATGTCACTGGACGGGGACGTGGGTTCAAACCCCACCACAGCAGCTGGTGGAAGTTGAAATCAATTAGTAAACATGGAATATAGGGATAGTCTCAGTAATGGTGACCATGACAGTAATCAATTGTTGTAAAAACCCTTCTGGCTCATTAATATCCTTCAGGAAAAGGCCATTCGTACCTGGTCTGACTCACATGTGACTCCAGGCCCAGGGAGCAGGAGGAGATTACAGAGTTAGGGAGGGGTGAGACCATGGAGCGAGAAGAGATTTTAGAATCAAGATGTTGCTCGACAGAAAGCCGCTGTACATCAGTGATGACAGCGGCGATAGGGGGGCGGGACTCGGCGTGAGTTAAGACACGGGCAGCAGAGTTGTAGATGAGATCAAGTTTACAGAGGATAGAATGTGGGAGACCAGCCAGGAGTAGAACATATAGAACATAGAACATACAGTGCAGAAGTAGAATAGTCAAGTTTCAACAGGGGTTCAGCACAACTGAGCTGAGCTGGGGCGAAGTCGGGAAATACTACAGAGGAGGAAATAAAGAAACATTTAAAGTACATCCATCATGTCTAATCAGTGCGTTTGGGAGTTAAAGGGCCATAAACATAAAAAATAAAATGGGCGTGAATGGTTTGGGGAATTCTTTTGTTGGCCGTTTACATTTCAGGGTGAAATCTATCCTGAAGAAACTCTTTATCTCGATCCCTGTTACCTTTTTTCTCATTTGGGGGTTTCTGGAAAGGCTGCTCGATAGGTCAAGGTGATCGGGAAGGTCAATTTACATAGATATAGCCTGAAGAGACAGGATTTTCACAGATGTTAGAACCTTCGAGTAGCCATGCGCAGCTGGATGGCATTTGGTTTGAGGCCTATGTTCAGGCCTGACACTTAAGGAGTCTCTATGTGGTCGAAGCCAAACTCCCAATGCTCATCCTGACTTGGACCTCGGGCCTCACCATGTATGTCCGGCAGTTCCGGATGCTAATTGGGTATTTAGAAGATGTTAATGGCTGGGAGATGACCAATTTTTAGGTCCGATATCGCCCCCAAGGTCAACTTTGGTATAGAACATAGAACATAACAGCGCAGTACAGGCCCTTCGGCCCTCGATGTTGCGCCGACCTGTGAAACCACTCTAAAGCCCATCTACACTGTTCCCTTATTGTCCATATGTCTATCCAATGACCATTTGAATGTCCTTAGTGTTGGCGAGTCCACTACTGTTGCAGGCAGGGCATTCCACGCCCTTACTACTCTCTGAGTAAAGAACCTACCTCTGACATCTGTCTTAGATCTATATCCCCTCAATTTAAAGGTATGTCCCCTCGTGCTAGACATCACCATCCGAGGAAAAGGGCTCTCACTGTCCACCCTATCCAATCCTCTGATCATCTTGTATGCCTCAATTAAGTCACCTCTTAAACTTCTTCTCTCTAACAAAAACAGCCTCAAGTCCCTCAGCATTTCCTCATAAGATCTTCCCTCCATACCAGGCACCATTCTGGTAAATTTATCATGGGCAAACCCAAACCTGTTTAAATCAATGTGCAAACACACAAAGACTTCATAGCAGGTGTCATTTCAAAGTGATGAAGTGGAGAAATCTTGAATGAGCTCTGACTGCCCCCCCGACATCCCACTCCAGCCCAGCCCACAATCCCACTGCACACCCCAAAGTGGGTGTGATGGAATACTCTCCACTTGCCAAGGTGAATGCAACTCTAATAACCCTCAAGAGGCTCGACACCACCCAGGACGAAATAGCTCGCTTACTTGGCATCCCTTCCACCTCCTTGAACATTCTCTCGCTCCACCATCAACACACAGTGTCAGCAGTCAGCACCATCTCCAGGATGCACTGCAGGATCTCACCAAGACTCCTGAGACAGCACCTTCCAAACCCACGGCCTCTACCACATAGAAGGATAGACACATAGGGACACTACCACCTGCAAGTTCCTCTCCACGCCGCACACCAATAGCTCCCTCCCCACTATCACATCTTTCAGCATACACAATCACAGACAACCTACAACACGTCTCTTCCTCCTTCCAAGAACCTCTTCACCCTTCTATCTGCTCATACCACTCACCAACACCATTCTTTCCCTTATGCTCAAGCACTTACACAAACAGTAAGCCCTCCCATTACTCCTTTCTGACTACCAATCCCACCCTCGACAGCACCTTCCAAACACACAACCTCTTACATCTAGAAGGACAAGGCCAGCAGATACCTGGGAAACCCACCACTTGGAGGTTCCCCCCCAAGCCACTCACCATCCTTTCCTGGAAATATATCGCCATTCCCTCACTATCAGTGGGTCAAAATCTAGGAACTCCCTCCCTAACAGCACTGTGGGTGTACCTACACCACATGGACTGCAGCGGTTCAAGAAGGCGACTCACCACCTGCTTCTCAAGGGCAATTAAGGATGGGCAACAAATGTTGCTCTAGCCAGCGACACCCACATCCCATGAACAAATTTAAAAACAAACAAGTTGTCGGTCCCCAATGCTTCCCAGCTGAAATAAGCTACCTTAACACTGCCCAAGACACTGAGCATGGCTCTGTCCGAGCTGGGCAATCAGCAGAATCTCCAGGGCAATCACTTCATTGCCGTTTCTTCAAGCAAACTCAATTTTGTCCCAAATTCAAGATGCATTTAAAAAAAATGATGGTGTCCTGTCATCTTCAGACGAATTGGTTGATTTATCCTCAGAGAATGCTGTTATATATTTTAGATTTCCAAGGACCTGATTGATTTGCAAATTCAGACCAATAAGATCCGAGAACAATATGAGGCGGAGAACTTTGAGCTGAAGAGTAAGGTACACATCCCTTATGGTATTTAACACAAGCTGCGTGATTGTTGCTTCAACAGTTCAAATTATTGCTGCATCGTGATAAAAATATAAACTGTTTGCGAACGCATTGCTGAAGCATAGTGCATAATAAGCTTATTACTTAATAAAATCTCAATTTTATAAATAGCAGCATAGAGTATAAAAGAAGCAAGTTTAAAAAAAATAAATTTAGAGTACCCAATTCATTTTTTCCAATTAAGGGGCAATTTAGCGTGGCCAATCCACCTACCCTGCACAGCTTTGGGTTGTGGGGGCGAAACCCATGCAAACACGGGGAGAATGTACAAACTCCACACGGACAGTGACCCAGAACCGGGATCAAACCTGGGACCTCGGCGCCGTGAGACTGCAGTGCTATCACTGCGCCACTGTGCTGTCCCAAAGAAGCACGTTATGAGGTTGGCACAACGATTAACACTGCTGCCTCACAGCGCCAAGGACCCGGGTTCAATTCTGGCCTTGGGTGACTGTCTGTGTGGAGTTTGCACTTTCTCCCTGTGTCTCCGTGGGTTTCCTCCGGGTGCTCCGGTTTCCTCCCACAGTCCAGGTGCAGACTCGATGGGCCTTTTGGCCTCCTTCTGTACTGTAGTGATTCTATGATTCTATATGCAGGTTAGATGGATTGGCCATCCTAAATTGCTCCTTAGTGTCCAGGTTAGTGCAGATTAGGTTCCAGGGATAAGACGGGGTGGGTGGGGGAATGAAAATGGGTCGAGGGTCGGTGCAGACTCGATGGGCCAAATGGCCTCCTTCTGCACTGTAGGGATTCTATGATGATTCTATGACCTTTTATCAAACATTCAAAATAAATTCATGTACGGGATGTGGACGTCACTTGGCGAAGCCAGCGTTTATTGTCCATCCCTAGTGGCCCATTGGTATGGCTTTAGGAAGGAACCAAATGTTTCGTACATCAGGTTTCCAAAAATGGTTCCCGGGATGAGGGACTTCAGTTCTGAGGATAGATCAGAGAGCTGGGGCTGATCTGAGACGGTTGAGGGGTGACTTGAATTGATTTATAATCATGAAGAGTCTGGACTGAGTAGCTAGGTAGAAACTGTTCCCATTGGTGGAAGGATAGATAATCAGAGGACAGTGATTTAAAGTGATTGGCTAAAGAACCAATGGCGGGATGAGAGAAAGGTTTTTTTTATTGCAAAGAGTGGTTAGGACCGAGAATGGGCTGCCTGAGAGTGGAAGCAGGTTCAAACTCAGCAAGAAGGACTCATCTGTGACTCACCCAGGAAGTTAAGGATAGTAACTGGGGCAGCACGGTAGCACTGTTGCTTCACAGCGTCAGTGTCCCAGGTTCGAGTCCCGGCTCGGGCTACTGTCTGTGCGGAGTCTGCACGTTCTCCCCGTGTCTGCGTGGGTTTGCTCCGGTTTCCTCCCACAAGTCTCGAAAGGCGTGCTGTTAAGTAATTTGGACATGCTAAAATTTATCTCTGTGTACCCGAACAGGCACCGGAATGTGGCGACGAGGGGCTTTTCACAGTAACTTCATTGCAGTGTTAATGTAAGCCTACTTGTGACATAGAACATAGAACATACAGTGCAGAAGGAGGCCATTCGGCCCATCAAGTCTGCACCGACCCACTTAAGCCCTCACTTCCACCCTATTCCTGTAACCCAATAACCCTTCCTAACCTTTTTGTGACAATAAAGATTATTTAAAAAATAGTATAAAATTAAAAGAAGAGGCTTAAAATGCTGCAAAAACAGTAGCAAGTCTGAGGATTGGGAATATTTAGAAACAGCAAAGGCCATCAAAAAGTTGTTAAAAGACGAAAAAGTTGAATATGAGATAAACCAGCCAGGAATATTAAAAAAATCGTGAAAGCTTTTGTCAGAATATAAAAAGGAAGGGAGTAGCTAAAATAAACAATTGTCCCTTAGAAGCAGAGACAGGACGACTTATCATGGGGTGTGAGGAAGTGGTGGAGGCCATTGAACAAATAGAAGGCACAAGTTCCATACCAGAAATAAACAATAACCTCAGGGTTAAAAAGAGTGAGGAAATGAGGGAAATCAATATCAGAAAAGATAAAGTAATGGAGAAACTTAATGCACTAAAATCCGACCAACCCCCAGGACCTGATGGCCTACACCCTAGGGTTCTGAAAGAGTTAGCTGCAGAGATAGTGATTATACTAGCTACGATTTTCCAAAGTTCCTTAGTTCGGGGAATGGTCCCGCTAGATTGGAAATTGGCAAATGTTACACCACTCGTCAAGAAAGGAGGGAGAGAGAGAAAATGGTGAACAATGAGTCAGTTAGCCTAACATCAGCTGTTGGGAAAATGCTGGAATCTGTTATGAGGGAAGTCTCACAATACAGTTAGAAAAATGGAGATGGATTAGAACTCGCCAACATGTTTTTACTGAAGGTAAAATCCTATTTGACAAATCTATTTGCGTTTTTTTGTAAATAGTAGGGTAGATAAATGCAAACCAGCAAGTGTGGTATGCCTGGATTTTCGAACGGGGCTGCGCAAAAGGCTAACAGGCTAAAAAAGGGCTCACGGAGTTGGGGGAAATATATTAGCACGGAGAGAGGATTGGTTAATGGATACAAAACAGAAAGTGTGTATAACCGGCACGTTTTCAAGTTGGCACACAGTAAATAGGGAGTGCGGAAAGGACAAGTGCGGGGGCCTCTGCTACTTACGACGCATATTAATGACTCAGATGAAGTGAGACGGAATAATGTTTCTACATTTGCTGATGATACCAAACTAGATAGTAAGGCGAGCTGCTGTGCTAGCCATATCTGGGGGAGGAGGTGGGTGAAGAGGGGCAGATGTCCATGATGTGACATTACAGGACAGGTTTGATGGACGAGCTGTCTTTTCCAATCTGACGGTTTTAATGCATATAATACAAAATACCAGGAAGACTTGGGGATGTGCACAGGCAAATGAAAGGAAGGAAGAGACAATCAGATAAGATCATTTTAAATAGCCAAGTAAGTGACCAAACAAAAGCAATAAAAACCACAAAAGCAAACGGGATTATCGATAACAATCTGTAGCTGCTGCATTAGGAAGTGGTCATTGCTGCATCGGATAGAGATCGATGTTTTTTCTAGAAACACTCTGCAATACCTTCAAAAACATTTTCATCAAGAAGTGGGAAGCAGGGGGGTGACCATGTTGAAATGAAATGAAATGAAATGAAAATCGCTTATTGTCACAAGTAGGCTTCAATGAAGTTACTGTGAAAAGCCCCTAGTCGCCACATTCCGGCGCCTGTTCGGGGAGGCTGGTATGGGAAGATTCGTTGAGGCAGAACTAACCAGGGTTATTGAGGAGGATGGTGCCAATGTGACGATTGCATTAAAGACATCGATAAGAGCCAACGTTGACTTAACTGAAGTAGTGAGATGGAAAAGAGAGAAAAGAAAACTCTAAATCTTGGAAAACCGGAAGTAAGGGTTTTTAATTAATCAGGTTCGAAGCACAGTTTTGGGCTCAGCTGTGATGCCACTTGCAGTCAAACAGCAGGTCAAGATTTTCCGGTCCCACCCGTGGCAAGATCGAAAATTTGAATGACCAGCCAAAGGTCCGTTGGCTTCAGGTGGGAATATCTGTGGCATCTGAAAATCCCGGCCTTATTGTTGAGGCTCGTGTGCGAATATTGACTGGGTAAAATCATACTCCAGCAAATTGACGCCTTCAGGGAGATAAAACATAATCGAGTCTCATTAATATCGCCACCTTAGAATTACCGGCCAAAGTCATAGCTAGAATGGGTGTGTGGAGAATGGAGCACGGTGCTACCCCGGGAAGCTCACAGTCTTTTTCTCAGCTTTGAGAATTGATTTCACACTATTGATTGTGCAGCGTTGGGTTAATGAGTTCACTAATGACAGATTAACTCTCTATTATCTCACTGTGGGAGCTTGCTGTGCGTCAACTGGCTGCCAGGTCAAGACAGCGACTACACTTTGAAAGTATTCCATTGGCTATACAGTGCGTTGGGGCTTACTGAGGTTGCGAAAGGCCCGATAGAAATGTTAGCCTTTGCTTTAAAGGAAGCAGATCCTTGTCACTTAGAAATCTGACTCACACACACACACACACACGCACACACACACTCACACACACACACACACACACTCACACACACACACACTCACACACACACACACACACACACACTCTCACACACTCTCACACACACACACACACACACACTCACACACACACACGCGCACACACACACACACACACACGCGCACACACACACACACAGTGTAAACTTCACAAACCCAAGCCCGATGTCCTTGAATACCTCTGCACTGACTCATAAAAGATTTTGACACCTTCTTCAAGGTCCTTGCTTACAGTCTGTTTAGCACAGGGCTATGTCGCTGGCTTTGAAAGCAGACCAAGGCAGGCCAGCAGCACGGTTCAATTCCCGTACCAGCCTCCCCGAACAGGCGCCGGAATGTGGCGGCTAGGGGCTTTTCACAGTAACTTCATTTTGAAGCCTACTTGTGACAATAAGCGATTTTCATTTCATTTCATTTCAAGAAGGAGATTCTCCATGTTGTAACGTGGTGCCGAGACTGGTGTCCCTGCCTCTGATACAGAAGCTCCAGGTTCGAGTCCCACACCAGGACTTGCTGGCCAAGGAAGGTGCGTTCATCACAGTGTGTCAACCTGTAAGTTCTTCCAACACGCCAATGGCTGGCGGTAAGAGTGGGAGAGACTCCTGGTTAGCCACACTTGATGTGGGTTGGCGCCCCACAAGCTATAAGCAACCGGCTAGCGACCTGTTCCAGGAATAACTAGCTATGGAAACAGATGAAAGTCTGCCACAGTGCACCACTAGATGTGGGAAGGGAATTGCATTCGACACTAGACCATTATAATTATTAACGATTTGCGGAGGAGTTGCTCGGCTTCCGTTCAGTATCAATCACGCCGATGTTTTCATTCTCTGCAGATTTTATTCCTAGAAAACAGAATAATGGAGCTGGAATTACAAAAGGACAAATGTACACATGAATATCGGACAGCGAAGGATTGTTTGAGGGTGGTGGAGAAAAATCGTAAGGAGTTGGCAGACGAATACATCGTCCTGAAGACGAATTATATGACCCTGAGTAAGCAGCATGAAAATGAGGTAGGTGCAGCGTTAACAAGAGGTTCGTTTGGGTTCAAAGATATAAAACGTCCCTTTGTGAATCTTGAATGTGCCTGTTTTAAACACTTACCTAAGTTGGGCAGCTTTTTGTTAACATAGTAATATGTTCTTTAAATTAAATTATTGTTGTTTCATTTGGTCCTGGGATGTGGGTATTGCTCATGAGGCTGGCATCTATTGCCCATCCCTACTTACCCTTGCAAAGGTGGTGTCGAGCCAACCTCTTAAGAACATAAGACGTAGGAGCAGAAGTGGGCCATTCAGCCCATCAAGTCTGCTCCATCATTCATGACTGATCGGACCTGATGATCCTTAACTCCAATTTCCCGCCTTATCCCCATCTCCCTTGATACCCTCACTAATTAGCAATCTGTCTATCTCAGCCTTGAAAATACTTGGTGAGCCAGCCTCTACAGCTCTCTGCGGTAAATAATTCCACAGATTCACTAGCCTCTTGGAGAAGAAATTCCTCATCATCTCTGCTTTAAAAGAGTGACCCCTATTAAAGATTACTTCTCAGTCTAAAGGGACGATCCTTTAAAACAGAGATGAGGAGGAATTTCTTCAGCCAGAGGGTGGTGAATCTGTGGAACTCTTTGCCGCAGAAGGCTGTGGAGGCCAAATCACTGAGTGTCTTTAAGGCAGAGATAGATAGGTTCTTGATTAATAAGGGGATCAGGGGTTATGGGGAGAAGGCAGGAGAATGGGGATGAGAAAAATATCAGCCATGATTGAATGGCGGAGCAGATTCGATGGGCCGAGTGGCCTAATTCTGCTCCTATGTCTTATGGTCTTATTATGCCCTCTGATCCTTGACTCTCCCACAAGGGGAACAACTTCTCAGCATCTACCCTGTGAAGCCCGCTAAGAATCCTATATATCTCAAAAAGGTCGCCTCTCATCCACCTAAAGTCCAGTGAGACCAGGAACAACCAACTCAACCTCTCATAAGAAAAGCCCTCCATTCCCGGGATCAACCTGGTGAACCTTCTCTGGACTGCCTTAGATAAGGATGCTAATCACTAATCACAATATTCCAGGTGTGATCTAACTAGTGCATTGTATAGTTTTAGCAGGACGTCCCTATTTTTATGCTCTATCTCCTTTGAAATGAACTTCCCTTTGAACCGCTGCAGACCACGTGGGGTAGCTTGACCCTTAGTGCTGTTAGGGAGAGAGTTCTGGAATTCTGACCCAGTGACAGTGAAGGAACTGCCATTATAGTTCAAAGCCAGGATGGTGGTGAGTGACTTGGAGGGGAACTTGAACGCGGTGGCGATGTTCCCAAGAATCTGCTGCACTTGGCCTTCTAGGTGGTGGAGGTTGCAGGTTTGGAAGGTGCTGTCAGAGGAGCCTTGCCGAGCTGCTCAAGTGCATCCTGTACCTGGTCCACACTGTTGGCACTGTGCATTGGTGGTGAAGGGAATGAATGTTTAAGGTGTTACATAGTGCACGGGTCAAGCGAGCTGTTTTGTCTTCGATGGTGTCCAGTTTCACGAGTGTTGTTGGAGCTGTACTTATCCTGGTAAGTGGAGAAAATTCCATCACACTCCTGACTTGTGCCTTCGAGGTGGTGGACAGGCTTTGCGGAGTCAGGAAAGGAATTACCCGCGCAGAATTTCCACCCTCTGACTAGCTCTTGTAGCCACAGTATTTATATGTCTGACCCAGTTTAGTTCCTGGTCAATGGTAACCACTCGGCTGTTGATGATGTTACCAGAAAACATGCTGATCTTAGATCCAATTTAATCTTTATCAATCTTTCATTTTAAGCAGTATTTCAAAGAAAGAAATGAACAGTTGTGAAGCTTTACCGCAGCTATGTGCCACCGGTTTATCTAGTGAATGCTATGCATAGCAGACCGACAGTCTTGTAAAATTAATTTGTAGCGGATGATGTGTGTTGCATCAATTTTTGTGATGTGAAATTGTCATTCTTAATTTGCAATTGTGCGCACTGCAATTTAATGAACTGGAGAGCCATGTGTTAATATGTGAGAAAACATCACGTCTGTACCCTAGGCTGCCACCTACATTTTTATTTTCATTCATAGGGGCCTGGATTTAATGCAGTCTGTCAAAGTGGGAAACGTGGCGGCTGGGCCCAGTGAATTGTGGGAGAAGCCTGGTCAGTCACCGGAGGTGGCAAAACCTGTCCCGATTAAGTCATAGGACGGAAGGAGATGAAGCAGAATTCCCAGCCTCCGGTTGTGGTATGCTAATTAGGCTCATTACCGAGACCATTGCAATTTAGTGGTGGCTCGGGGTTTAAATGGAGGCCACGTGAGTCTCCCGCGGCATCAGTTGGTCGCCTGGCAAACCATTGTCGGATTTTGCCGACGGCCTCCCCTAGGGCAGGGCGGTCACTGGTCGTCCAGCATTGCGCCCACCTCCACTCATGGCCTGGGATCCTGTGCCACTGAAGGGTGCAGTACCACCACCAGCCACCGTCCTCACTGGCACTGATGAGAATGACGAGCCATTGGGGACCTTGAGTGGGGAAGGTCTGCCACTGGCCATCTAAATGCGCGAAGGGCACTTGATTCCTTCAGGCCTCCCCTCAGACCTGGCAAGAGCCCCTGTCACCTCGACAAAATTCTAGCCAGGATGTGGGTGTTGCCGTCCAATTGCCATCAAGCAGATGGTAGTGAGCTGTCTTCTTGTGTACAACTAGGTGGTTTACCAGAGAACAGTTAAGACTCAACCCCATTGCTATGGGTCTGGAGTCAAGTATAGGCCAGATCGGGTAAGGATGGCAGATTTCCCACCCGAAAGGATGCTCGTGAACCAGATGTATTTTGTTTTAATGAATCCAGTAGTTTCATGATCACCATTACTGCTCATGTCTATGGATCTTTAGTCCAGGCCTCAGGATTGTTAGTTCAGGAGCACACCGTGATGCCAAATGCTACCACACACCTACTGATGTCACTCTTGACCAGGAGACAGAAGCTTGCCCATTTTTACTCAAATTGTGGAGGCGGGTGCTCAGAAAAGTGGGACTTTGTTACAACCCTCACGAGAGCCACAGAGACGACCCGATTAATCTCCTCGGGAGCCTCATGGGGTTTGTGCTCCCCCACTGAGTGGCAGAGGCCCTCAGCGGGCTCGTTAATTCATCGTGATAAAAACCGGCCCAGGTGGGAGCCGGTATTCCAGAATGGTTCCGGCTGGGACTTGGACTGCTGCTTTTCCGAAACCTAGTGTTGAAAATAAACCATTTCTGACTCTCCCTTCCTGGGGAGTGCCTGGAAACATACAGTTGCAGAAGGAGGCCATCTGCCCATCGAGTCTGCACCGGCCCTTGGAAAGAGCACCCTACCCAAGCCCGCACCTCTACCCTATCCCTGTTACCCAGTAACCCCGCCGAACCTTTTTGGACGCTCAGGGCAATTTAGCACGGCCAATCCACCTAACCTGCACTACTTTGGAAGGTGGAAGGAAACCGGAGCACCCGGAGGGAACCCACGCAGACACGGGGAAAACTCCGCACAGACAGTGACCCAAGCCGGGAATCGAACCTGGGATCCTGGAGCTGTGAAGCAACAGTGCTAACCATTGTGCTACTGTGCCGTGGTAAAGTATGTCGGTGACCAAATGGACCTCAGGCTCGGAAATGTTACCTGTCAGCAAGGAGTGAACAGGTTCAAAGGGGAGCTGAAGGCAGATAGTAACTACACAGGTTCCTGAGTGGGAAATATTCATGTAGTAGACAGAGACTTCATCAGTATCAGAGATGTTGGAGTTAGAATTGTGCTTGCGTGGTTTTCACAGACATTGGACATGCAGATTCTTGAACGTTAGCAGGAAGTGACTTATTCACAAATTTTAAAATAATCTGATGTCTTCTTATTTTAAAAGATATCCAAACCCATTTAACATATGTATATATACATGTGTATATAACAGAGAGAGCGATCGTATGCACATAACTTGTATCTACCTCAGACCTTTAAACAACTATAATTACCCAAAATGCTTCACAGGAATATTATCAAATCAAATCTGACACTAGGCCATGTAAGGGCCCAAAAACCCGGTCAAAGAGTGTCTTAAAGGAGGAGAGAGGGGCCAAGAGGTGGATCTGCTTAAGGAGGCAATTCCAGAGGCTTTGGACCTCGGCTGCTGGTGAAGGTGTGCTCACCAATGTCGGAGTTTTTAAAATGGGGGATGCTCAATGAGGGGAGGCTAGAATCAGAGGATGCAGCAATCTCGGAGGATTATCGGGCTGGGGGGGCGTCACAGAAATAGGGGGAGTCAAGGCCACGGGAGAATTTGAAAACGAGGGTTTAGAAATTGACGTGCTGCTGTGCCGAGAACCACAGTGTTACATTCGATTGAATTTGGTGCACGTTACGATGCGGGCAGCAGAGATTTCGATCAGGTTTTTGAAGGGTGAAGGATGACTCTGGTCAGGGCAGCATTAGAACAGTAAAGATGATAGCTATGGAGGAGGAAATCAACAGCAGATGAATAGGGCAGCAGCTTTCTTATCACGTGTGGCACTGTGGTTAGCACCGCCACCTCGCAACGCCAGGGACCCGGGTTCAATTCCGACTTTGATTAACTGTCTGTGTGGAGTTTGCATGTTCTCCCCGTGTCTGCGTGGGTTTCCTCCGGGTGCTCCGGTTTCCCCCCCACAGCTCAAAGATATGCAGGTTAGGTGGATTGGCCATGATAAATTGCCCCTGGTTGTCCAAAGATGTGCAGATTAAATTGGATAATAATAATCTTTATTAGTGTCACAAGTAGGCTTACATTAACACTGCAATGAAGTTACTGTGAAAATCCCCTAGTCTCCACACTCCGGCGCCTGTTTGGGTACACTGAGGGAGAATTCAGAATGTCCAAGTCACTTCACAAGCACGTTTTTCAGGACTTGGACAAAACCGGAGGAAACCCTCGCACTGTGAAGCAACAGTGCTAACCACTGTGTTACCGTGCTGCTCCTTTATGGGATGCGGGGGGGGGGCGGGGGGGGGGCTAGGTAGGGTGCTCTTTCGGTTAGGGTGCTTTTTTGGAGATTTAGTGCCGACTCGATGGGCCGAATAGCCTCCTTCTGCACTGCAGGGATTCAGTGGATTCCCTTCACACCATTGATACATCATTTTTAAGTGTACATCTGTAAGATCCCAGGCATGTGAAATATTGAGGCAATATTGTTTTCTGCTGGTGTCCATGTTGCTGGCATTGTTGAGTAATGTCCTTGTTTGGTCAGGGTGCTCCCCTACCCTGGATGATGCTGTTCACTGAGGGCAGCGCTTCCCGCCTCACTTACGCCGGGGTTTTTTCTGCCGGGTTTTGACCGGAGGACCCTTCAGGGTGATCCAGAGGAAGAGGCGAAGCGAGTGCAACTTCTGGTCCGCCGCTTCTGCGACGGCCACATGCCCCAGGTCAAGGTCGGATCTCTGGCCGAGGGTCCGGCGCCGCCTTTAGCGGAAAGTTCTCTCGGATCGGCGGAAACCCTAAACAAACGCGGCCTTTTAAATGGCAACACAGAGGCGTGACTATGTGGAACAGTCAAACACATTGTTCACACATTTAACCAGGAGGAAAAGGAGTTTTAAAAATATAAATGAAATATAACTTCATATATTATTATATATTATGTATAAATAAATAATATTTAAAGCCCGGAAATAGGAAAAATTAAACATAATTTAAATATCAAACAGGATGAAAGGTACAAGAATGGACCAATTATGGTCCAAATAAAAAATGTTTAAATATTAAAAGGTCCAAAAATAGGTCAAATAAACTTCAAAAGTCATAAAAATTAAATATGAGAAGAATCCAAAAGTTGGGCAATTAAAGTTGAAACCTTTTGCTGTGAAATGCATGTTAAGGTTTATCACAAGTTAAAGCAGCAAGTGTTGCGTTGTTAAAGTGTGCCCCCCCACCCCCCCCCATGTTTCTGTGAATGTTGCTGATAGCATCAGGTATATTTTGTGGCAGGTTGCGAAAAACGATGAGTTGAGCCTGGAGCTCTTAAATTTGGCCAATTCTAAGAAGTCGCTGACCAGGAAGCAGGACGAGTATGCCAAATCCAGAGCCATTTATGACGAAGCTACGACCGAGTTAAACAGAGTGAAGGATCTTGTTGCTCGGCTCAGCTGCCAGAAGATGAAGGTAATCTCCCTATCCTGACGACTCAGTTACATCTCATTTGCTGGGCTGCTCGTGTCTACAAAGACTCACTTTTAAAAAATTAATTCAAGGTGTGTGGGCTTCGCCGATGAGGCCAGCATTTATTGCCCATCCCTAATTGCCCCGGCGTAGGTGGTGCTGAGCTGCTCCCTTGAACTGCTGCTGCCCATGTGGGGTAGGTGCACCCACAGTGCTGTTAGGGAGGGAGTTCCAGCATTTTGACCCAGCGACAGTGAAGGAACGGCGATATATTTCCGAGTCGGGATGGTACGTGGCTTGGAGGGGAACCTCCTTGTGATGGTGTTCCCAGGTATCTGCTGCCCTTGTCCCTCTGGATGGTAGCAGTGGTGGGTTTGGAAGGTGCTGCCTAAGGAGCAACAACGTAAAGGGCTAAACAGCTGGTTTGTAATGCAGAACAATGACAGCAGCGCGGGTTCAATTCCCGTACCGGCCTCCCCGAACAGGCGCCGGAATGTGGCAACTAGGGGATTTTCACAGTAACATCATTGAAGCCTACTTGTGACAATAAGCGATTATTATATTATTATTAAGCGGTTACAGAAGCATGCAGGGATTGAAGGTGAGGGACTTATGTGGCTCAGAGAAGACAGGTGCAAGGGTTCCAAGAAAGGGTAGCCATTATCCGCAGAGCAGTCTCAAACCTCTCCAAAAGGGAGTACCTGAGGTCTTTCTGGGCTTTTAAAACTACCTAAGGCCTCAACCTTTCGACAATGTAGATGCTTCTGTCTGCACATTCAGTACTCTTATAATTATAATCTTGTCACAAGTAGGTTTACATTAACACTGCAATAACGTTACTGTGAAAAGCCCCTAGTCGCCACATTCCGGCGCCTGTTCGGGTACACGGACGGAGAATTCAGAATGGCCAAATTACCTACAGCACGTCTTTCGGGACTTGTGGGAGGAAACCGGAGGAAACCCACGCAGACACGGGGAGAATGTGCAGACTCCGCACAGACAGTGACCCATGCCGGGAATCGAACCTGGGACCCTGGAGCTGTGAAGCAACAGTGCTAACCACTGTGCTGCCCAGGACTTGGATATGAGTTGTGGCTTGGTGACTGCCTACTCGCTTTTGATGTATTTCCCTCCTGATAAAAATTGCTGGAAGAAGGGTTTTTGTTTTTAATGTCTGCTTCCGTGGGATGTGGGTGTCACTGACGAGGCCAACATTTTACTGCCCATCCCTAATTGCCCCTGAACTGAATGGTTTGCTCAGCCATTTCAGAGGGGCAGTGAAGCGTCAACCCCGTTGCTGTGCGTCTGGAGTCACAGTGGGTCAGACCAGGTAAGGACGGCAGATTTTTAGTGTGCCAGGTGGGATTTCAGTTTCACGGTCACCATGAGAGAGATTAGCTTCAAATGCTAGTTTTTAAAAAAATGAATTGAATTTAAATTCCACGAGCTGCCGTGATGAGAATTGAACCCATATCTCCACGGCATTAACCTGGGCCTCTGGATTGTTAGTCCAGTGGCATTGCCACTACACCACTGTTTCACTGGATCACTATGTTGATCAATAATTGACAGAAGCTCTACAGTAACAGGCAGGATTGGAAAAAAATATGGTTTGGTGGGAATATTCTAGCAGAAATGTTTGGGAGTTTGTGCAATTTAAACAAAAATGTATTCTTTGATGGGATGTGGGCAGATTTCCTTCCCTAAAGGACATTAGTGAACCGGATGTGTTTCTAACAACAATTGACAAAGTTTCAGTGGTCACTGTTACTGAGATTGGCTTTTCAATTCCGCATTCTATTAATTTTTTTTTCAATAAACAATTTTATTGAGGTATTTTTGGCATATAAAACAGCAACATTATACCGTAGTGTACGAAAAGCAAATAAGACATAATGCAAGCATCGCCCCCCCCCCCCCCCCCCCCCCGCCCTAGCAAGAACCTGCCTAAGCAACCCCCTACTCTACACTACACTAGCCCCCCCTCCACCCCCCCCCCCCTCCCCTGCTGCCAATTAATTCTCCGCGAAGAAGTCAACGAATGGCTGCCACCTCCGGGCAAACCCTGACAGCGGTCCTCTCAAGGCGAACTTAATTTTCTCCAGCCCGAGAAAGCTCGCCATGTCCGAAAGCCATACTTCAGACTTCGGGGGCTTTGAGTCCCTCCATGCCAACAGTATTCGTCGCTGGGCTACCAGGGAAGCAAAGGCCAAGACGTCGGCCTCTTTCTCCTCCTGGACTCCCGGGTCCTTTGAAACCCCCAAAATTGCCACCTCAGGACTCATTGCCATCCTAGTTTTCAATACCCGGGACATGACGTCCGCGAATCCCTGCCAGTACCGACTTAGTTTAGGACACGCCCAGAACATGTGTACATGGTTCGCTGGTCCTCCGGCACATCTAGCGCATTTGTCCTCCAGCCCAAAGAATTTGCTCATCCGGGCCACCGTTATGTGGGCCCGATGTACGACCTTGAACTGGATCAGACTGAGCCTGGTGCATGTTGCGGTCGTGTTTACTCTACTCAAAGCGTCTGCCCATATGCCGTCCTCTATCTCCCCCCCGAGCTCCTCCTCCCACTTAAGCTTCAGTTCTTCGGTCTGTGCCTCCTCTGCTCCCATTAGTTCTTTATAAATGTCGGAGACATTCCCCTAAACCACCTGTCCTTTGGAAACTACCCTGTCCTGGATCCCCCTTGTTGGGAGGCGTGGGAAGGATGGTACCAATCTGCGTACGAAATCCCGTATCTGCAAGTACCTGAAATCATTCCCTCTCGCCAGCCCGAACATCTCCTCCAACACCCTCATGCTCGGGAAGCTCCCTTCCGGGAACAGATCGCCCATCCTCGCAATCCCTGCCCTTCCCCATAATTGGAACCCACTGTCCATGTTTCCCGGGTCAAATCGGTGGTTACCGCAGATTGGGGACCAAACCGGTGCTCTCACTTCCCCTATATGCCTCCTCCACTGGCCCCAGATCCGTAGAGCTGCCATCACTATAGGGCTGGTGGAATACCACGCCGGCGGGAGCGGCAGAGGCGCCGTAACCAAGGCTGCCAAATTAGTGCCCCTGCACGAAGCAGCCTCCATCCGCTCCCAAACCGACTCCGTACCCACCATCCATTTCCTTACCATGGCTATGTTAGCTGCCCAGTAGTAGTTGCTAAAGTTCGGCAACGCCAGCCCCCATCCCCTCGGTTCCTCTCGAGCATCGCCTTCCTCACCCGTGGGGACTTTCCCGCCCAAACAAATCCCAGGATAATTTTATCGAGCCTCTTAAAGAAGGACCACAGGATGAAGATGGGGAGACACTGAAATATGAACAAGAATCTCGGAAGAATTGACATCTTCACCGTCTGCACTCTCCCCGCCAAGGACAGCGGGAGCGCATCCCATCTCCGAAACCCGTCCCTCACTTGCTCCATCAACCGGGACAAGTTTGCATTCTATTAATTGAACTTAAATTCCACCAGCTGCTATGCTGGGATTTGAACACTTGTTCTCAGGACAATAGCCTGTGCCGCCGGATATCGACTAGTCCAGTGACATTATCACTTCACCACCATCTCCCCCAACTATATGTCAGCATTATTCTTCAAGGCCAGTCAGTTGGCTTTTAAGAAATACATTTTGTAATCACATTAATCATTTTGTCTTTGTGTTTGTGCTACATCAAGCCTGAAGAGGTGTTTGTTCCTGAATCCGACCGCGGCACATTTGAGAGAAATGTAAGTGTTACTTGAAAGGCGTTGAAATGTGAAATCTTTCCTTCTTCTTATTTGTCCCAATTTTGCTCGAATTGCTGTTTAAAATGTGGCAATTACACTTTTGTTTTCATATAGTTCTCTTACAACTCCCATAGAATTACATAGATCCCTGCAGGTAGCAGGGAAGGTAGATAGGGTGGTTAAGAAGGCATATCAGATACTTGCCTTTATGAGCCAAGGCATAGAATATAAGAACAGGGAGGTTATGCCGGAGCTGTATAAAACACTCGTTAGGCCACAGCTAGAGTACTGTGTGCGGTTCTGGTCGCCACACTATAGGAAGGGTGTGATTGCACTAGAAAGGGTGCAGAGGAGATTCACCAGGGTGTTGCCTGGGCTGAAGCGTTTCAGCTATGAAGAGAGGCTAGTTAGGCTGGGGTGGCTTTACTTAGAGCAGAGAAGCATGAGGGGGGGTTTTGATCAGGTGTGCAAAATTATGAGAGACATATATATGGTAGATAGGAAGAAACTATTCCCCCTAGTACATGGGTCAGTAACTGGGGGCATAGATTAAGGTCAGGGGCAGGAGTTTCCGAGGGGATTTGAGGGAAATCTTTTTCACCCAGAGGGGGGTGGGAGTCTGGAACTCGCTGCCTGAAAGGGTGGTGGAGGCGAGAGCCCGCACAACATTTCAGGAGTATTTAGATGAAACTTGAAACACCACAGCACACAAGGCTACGGCCAAATTGCTGGAAAACGGGATTAGAATAGATAGGTGCTTGATGACAGGCACAGACACGCTGGGCCGAAGGATCGCTTTCTGTGCTGTAAACTCCATAGGTGGGATTCTCCGGTCCCGCTGCAATGAACGGGAGATTTAACTGAGGGCTAACAGCAGTAGTGGACGAACTCGCAACGGAGAAACCCGGCCTATGACTGTGGGATGTTGGGAAGCTAGTTTCAAAATACTCAATTCGATCAGCACTCAATTGGACTCAAATGACAATGAACCAATTCACTGATGACGACAGAGCCTGGCTCATGTTCACATTAGCCCTGGAACAACCAACTGGGAAATTCTTAGAAACCCTTAAAATTTGAAATCTTGTGTAGCGGAGGAAGTACACTGAAGAATCTTGTAGCATCGCTACGTTCTAATGGATTATTGCCAAAAGTCGGTTGGCTTCGACATTGCCAGCGGCCTGCATGAAATAAGACAAGCAGATGTTAGATCCGACAGGTTGTGCCTTGCCAAACCATGGATTCCATTCAGGGCTGATCGAAAGCTGCATTGTATATGTCATGTGCATCTCACATCACATCAGGTGGCAACATGTTATGGAATATCTGTGGAAATGCTGGAAAATCTCAGCAGGTCTGGCAGCATCTGTCGGGAGGGAAAAGAGCTAACGTTTCGAGTCCAGGTGACCCTTTGTCAAAGCTAACAGACAGAGAAAGTGGGAATAGCCACAGAAACCAAGGGGAAAGAGTGTTAATGGCAACCTCTTTCCCTACAGATGCTGCCAGACCTGCTGAGATTTTCCAGCATTTTCTCTTTCGTTTCAGATTTCAGCATCCGCAGTAATTTGCTTTTTAACACACTGCCACCTCTCTTCCAGGAATGTATTCCTGAAGAAGTACTGCTCTTCTCTCCGACAGGTTTCCGTATGTCCCTCCCCCACTGTCCACTTTCGCTGCTTTCCATTTCTCTCCTCGTGTTGGACAAGGTATTTACCAAGACTCGCTTCCACAGCCATATTTCCTTCCTCAGTGACTGTCTTCATCTCCGACTTACCCCACAGGGATTTCAACTTAAATTCCACCCTGCATGTAACCTCCAGGATTACAGGTACCTCCAGGATATACAACATTCTTCCAACTGCTGTTCTCGTTGCATCCTGAAAGCCACACTCAGTGCCATGCGCCGCCACATGAAGACACTCGACATCTCTCTCCAGCAGCACCGTCTTACTCTCTCTCAAAGCTGTCCCTGTCCCCAGTTTCATTTCATCCTTCGCATCATTCGACGCCTTAACAAGAATCTTTTCCTGTTTCTTACAGATGTTAAGGAACACAAGCTTCAACAACTCATCAACACCACTGCCCATCCCAGGCCCTCCACCAGTCTCAATCCCCCATACCCATTTCTCCCAGCCCCAGATCCTTGCCGCGTGTTCACCATACCCTCTGACCTTCCCCTCTCTGAGGTTGAGCGTGCTGTTCTCAGCAAAGGACTCAGCTCTGTACCCTTACGTCCCCATCCTAATGATGTTGAACTCGTCTTTCGCCGCCTTCGTCTCCGTGCCCACTTCTTTGGGCAAGAATCCTCCCCCCGTTCCACTGATCCTTTCATGTGCCTCCAACATTCTGCCTCCACGTGGACTGACCCCCCACCCCCACCACCACCGGCGGGACAATCACCTGCCCTTGATCTTCGAATTGAGAGCTGTCGACGGGACATTGGCCGACTTAATTTTTCTGCCCCCCTCACCCATTCCAACCTCTCCCCTTCCGAACTTTCTGCTCTTCACTCCGTCAGGTCTAACCCCGACTTTGTCATCAAATCTGCCGATAAAGGAGGTGCTGGTGTCGTCTGGCGTACTGACCTCTACCTAGCAGAGATTGAGCGCCAACTCTCAGATACTTCTTCTTACCTCCCCCTGGACCACGACCAGACCACTGAACATCAAGCCATTATCTCCAACACCGTTAGCGACCTTATTTCCTCCGGATGCCTTCCCCCTACGGCTTCCAACCTCATTAGTCTCCCAACCCCGGACAGCCCGCTTTTACCAATATCCACAAAAAGGACTGTCCGGCAGGCCCATTGTGTCAGCGTGCTCCTGCCCCACCGAACGTATTTCCTCTTATCCTGACTGCATCCTCACTCCTCTGCTCCATTCCCTCCCCACCTACATCCGGGATTCCTCTGATGCCCTGCGTCATATTGTCAGCTTCCAGTCCGCGGGCCCGAACCGCATTTTCACCACGGATGTGCAATCTCTCTACACCTCCATCCCACACCAGGATGGCCTGAGAGCTCTTTGCTTCTTTCTCGAAAAGAGGCCCGGACAATTCCCATCCACCACCACTCTCCTCCGCCTGGCTGAACCCGTTCTATCTCTCAACAACTTCTCCTTTAACTCATCCCACTTTCTCCAAATCAAAGGTGTAGCAATGAGTACCCGGATGGATCCTAGCTACGCTTGCCATTTTATGGGGTATGTGGAACGTTGCTTGTTCCAGGCCTATCCGGGCCCCCTCCCACAACTCCTTTACCGATACATTGATGACTATTTTGGTGCCGCGTCATGCTCTCATCCGTACCTGGAAAAGTTCACCAATTTCGCCTCTAGTGTCCACCCCTCCATCACCTTCACCTGGTCCATCTCAGACACTTCCCTTCCCTTCCTTGATCTTTCTATCTCCATTTCTGGCAATAGACTATCTACTAATATCCACTACAAGCCCACTGACTCCCACAGCTATCTGGACTACAGCTCTTCGCACCCTACACCCTGTAAGGACTCCATCCCTTTCTCTCAGCTCCTTCGCCTCCGTCGCATTTGTTCCGATGATGCCACTTTCCAAAATGGTGCTTCAAAAATGTGTTCCTTCTTCCTCAACTGTAATTTCCCACCTACAGTTGTTGACAGGGCCCTCAACAGTGTGCAGTCCATCTCCCGCGCCCCTACCCTCGCCCCCTCCCCTCCCTCCCAGAACAAAGATAGAGTCCCCAACGTTCTCACATTTCATCCTACCAGCCTCCGTATGCAAAGCATAATCCTCCGCCATTTTCGCCAACTCCAGCATGATGCCACCACCAAACACATCTTCCCTTCACTCCCTCTGTCAGCATTCTGCAGAGACCGTTCCCTCCGAGATAATCCAGTCCACTCCTCCACCATACCCAGTATCACTCCCATCACCCATGGCACCTTCCCATGCAATCGCAGAAGGTGTAACACCTGCCCATCTACCTCTTCCATGCTTAACATCCGAGGACCAAAATACTCATTCCAGGTTAAGCAGCGTTTCACTTGCATCTCTTCCAATTTGGTCTATTGCATTCGCTGCTCCCAATGTGGTCTCCTCTATATCGGAGAGACCAAATGCAGACTGGGTGATCGCTTTGCTCAGCATCTTCGGTCTGTGCACATTCAGGACTTGACCTTCCCGTTGCTTGCCATTTTAACAAAAGACCCTGCTCCCATGAACCACATGTCTGTTCTTGGCCTGCTGCAATGTTCCAGTGAAGCTCAACGCAAACTGGAGGAACAACATCTCATCTTCCGGTTAGGCACGCTACAGCCTTCCGGCCTCAACATCGAATTCAACAACTTCAGAAGATCAGCGCTAACCCACCTCGACCCATTTGTTTTCATCCCATTTCATTTTAACTGTCTTTTACCATTTCTTTCTTTCTTGTATTTCTTAATATATATTTAAACCCACCCCCCCATCTTATCCACCTTTCCTTCACCTTTCTCCTCTTTGCTTCCCCCTTCCCCTCCCCCCACATCTACAGTTCATCCTCTGATGTTAGTTTCTCTGCTGTTTGACCTTTCACATCTTTTGTTCTCTCTGGGGACTGTCATCCGCACTCTTTCCCCTTGGTTTCTGGGGCCTTTAGCACCCGGTTTCCCTGGGTTTCTGTGGCTATGACTCATCTTTCATTCTCACTCCACAGTATAAATATTTCCCACTTTCTCTGCCTGTTAGCTTTGACAAAGGGTCATTGGACTCGAAACGTCAGCTCTTTTATCTCCCTACAGATGCTGCCAGACTTGCTGAGATTTTCCAGCATTTTCTCTTTCGTTTCAGATTCCAGCATCCGCAGTAATTTGCTTTAATGGAATATCTGTGGTCTTGGAGAGATCTATGACCTTACTTCTCTATACTGAGGGAGAAATATATATCCAGAAGTATCTTAGACATTACCTACATGATGGGTTTGCAAGTCTCAGTTGAGCTGCTTGGAAGTAGAGAAAGGGATACTTTGGAAGGCAACTGGTAAAATGATCAAGAACGAGAGGGCCCAGAATTAAAGGGATTTGCAAAAGAGGCAAATGTGAGGTGAGAAAAAACTTTTCCCCCATAGCGAGTGGTTGGGGACTGGAATGCACGGCCTGGAAGTGTGGTGGAGGCAGGTTCAATCGAGGCATTCATGAAGGCATTGGATAATTATTTGAATGGAAAGAATGTGCAGGGGTACGGGGAAAGGTTAGGAAAACGGCACTGAGTCATGATGCACTTTTGGAGAGCTGGGGTACTCACAATGGGCCGAATGGCCTCCTTCTGAGCCGTAACAGCTCTATGGATTCTGTACATCTTCAGTTGGCCATGCAAAGAAGAGTGTCTTGTCAGATCAGCCTCTGAGGACACAACTGTTATCTAACATGGGGCAGGGTGGAGGGAGCCGGGCAAAGTTAAGGGAAAAGTACGTAGGACGTAACTTAAAAAGAATAAAACATTTCAATACATTTTGATGCTTAGTGGTGCCCTTTGAACTAGCTTTTGAGACCTGAAGGACAATATTTCTCTTTTATTTTACTGCTCCATTCTCACCGTTTCAAAGTGCTGCGGACGAGGATGCCAGATTTCTGCTGGGACGATTACATTTTACATAAACAAGGGGGCATGTTGCTTGACATTTTTGGAAAACGGTGAAAAAATATCTGTTGGGAGTTTGGCATGGGAGTTGGACCCCATTGTTGAAGATTGATGCTTTTGTCTTAGTTGCTAGGTAACCAGGATCAGATCAAAGAGCAAATAGAAGTAATGAAGCAAAACTATGAAAAACAGCAAAATGCAATGGAGGAGCGAATGTAAGTGTGCAACCGTGATGGCCTCACCTTCAGATTGGCAGGGAGTCCTCTATTATATCCACTTATGATTTGTTGAGATTAGTCTATTTACGTTGCACAGCAATCAATTAGTCTCGTGATCTTTGCGGCATAGATTCGATCTCTCCAAACTCCTAACAGCACCTTCATACCATTATAAAAGAACTGATTATTACACAATAAAGTTTGGTGCCGCATGCGGGCCGCATGGTGGCACAGTGGTTAGCACTGCTGCCTCACAGTGCCAGGGACCCAGGTTCAAATCCGACATCGGGCGACTGTCTGTGCGGAGTTTGCACGTTCTCCCCGTGTCTGTGTGGGTTTCCTCCGGGTGCTCCGGTTTCCTCCCACAGTCCAGATATGTGCAGGTTAGGTGGATTGGCCGTGCTAAAGTGCCCAAAAGATTAGGTGGGGTTACGGGGATAGGGCGAGCGCGTGGTAGGGTGCCCTTTCAGAGGGTGGTACAGGCTCGATGTTGATGTTACTTCGCTCAACCTCAGAAACACTGAATGTGAGGATTTTGTTCGTTCAATGCTTAATAACCAGTTGCAAATGATAACTCCACTGTAAGTTGATTTTAACTACTGCCTAAAACCTCTGCTTTAGTGTAAAGATGGGCAAAGAGCTTCAAGAGGCCAAAAGAGGCATTCGAAACACCCAACACAAACTAGCGGAACAAACAGTGGTAAGAAATGAGATTAACTGACGAGACTACGATCAAATGTGACTTTTCTGAAGGTATGTTGGTGGAAAGGGGAGGTACAGTCGCCTATCCAATTACCTTTTCGGAAACATCTGTCCATTTCCAGATGCTGTCAGTCCCAACTCAGGGAAAATGGTGGAATTCAAATCTACCATGCATTCTAAACTGACACAAATAACTTACTGTCTTATCACCAGGTTGTGTCAACATTCTACTTCCCTAGTTTATATTGTGTTATTATCTGTAACTGTCGAGCCCATGAAATATAAATGTAGATCAAACCACCCCTCCCTCCCACCCCCGCCAACGGAGCTAACCGACTCCCCACTCTAGCCCATGGACATCCCTATGATTGACAAGAAAGCCATCCCAACAAATACTGACCATTATACAGTTTAAAAAGGATTTAAAAAATTGTTCTTGGGATGTGGAAATATCGCTGGCAAGGCCGGTATTTATTAACCTTCCATAATTGCCCTTATACCGTGGAGTATTCATACTCCCACCTGCGGAGAGCGCAAACCTAGAAACCATTGAAGATAATGTTCGCCACTAACAAATCGAACAAGGAATTCGGGAGAAACTTCTTTGCTCTGAGTGGCGAGAATGCAGAACTCGCTACCACAGGGAGTAGTTGAGTTGAATTAAGGCGAAGTTGGATAAGGACATGAGTGAGAAAGGAAGCAGGTTAAGTTGATCGTGTCAGGTGAAGTTAGGTGGGAGGGGCTGGTGTGTGGAGCATTCTCCCCTGTCGTGTTAAGCACACTGAGATAACATGGGCTGCAACTGGAAGCAACTTTAACTGAAAGATACTCCAGACCTTGAACTTAGTCCAATCTGATTTATTGAACCTGTCACACAGTTAGCACAGTTCTCTGAGAGTTCGACTTTCTGCTAACCTAAGTGTGATTACTCTGTTTGACTGAACCAGACTAGCTCTTAGCCACGTGCTGGAGGTGTTATGTGACATATACATCCTGACTCACTCTGTAGATGTCCCCAGTGGAAAGAGGCGGAATGTGAGTGCCTCGTGCCTTTTATAGTTGGAAACCACCCCCAAGTGTTCTGCCTGCTGATTGGTTATGTCCTGTTCTCTGTATTCATTAGCTGCGTGTCTGTATCTCATTATGTGCATGTCTACATATCATGACATCCCCAGCTTAGTTTTGTTAGGATGAACAGCCTGATTCTGCGCTATAAAATCTCCCATCACTATACTCCCTCCTGGTAAGAACAGGCCAGTTCTTGCTGGGGAAGGTCAGTTTCAAATGAAACCGACTCAAAATGTCAATTGAGACCCAGTTCTGAATTCTGTCCTCTTTTGAAGCCATGACCTTCACAACTAGGCAGGAATTCCTTGTTTCGTCTATCAATCTGCAAGCAACTGCTTTTACAAATAGTAAACCAAGTGGAATTTCAGCCCATCCAACTGAGAAACTGATTCGAATTGTTCGGAGTAATTTTTAAACTCTGAAGCAAACTTTCACCAAATAATTTCTTCAAAAGCGAGGACACTTCCGAATGCATTTTTGTTTTGCAATCCCCAATAGGCGCTGCTAGGCTCACAGAGTCAACTGAAGGAGGTTGAAACGGAGAACTCTCAGCTGCAACTCCATCTAAAAGAACTGAACGAGGAATATCGCATGCGACTTGTCCGCTACATTGAAGATGTTACTGTGAGTAAATAGATAAGCAAACGCAACTTCGGAAAATCCAGAATGCGGTAGATAAAATGTTCAAGCTTGTGTGGGCAAAAGATCGTCTTAAAAGTAGACTAACGGTGTGTTGCTTTTCATTCTCCTGTGTAAGGACTATGTGGATAACACAGTGAAATCTGGCAATGACAACACAAAGCCTCCAGCGGCTGACCACCCTTACCTGAAGCGATTTGTGGACAGCATGCTGAAGGACATTCGATCTGCGTACAGATCGCGGGAGGAACAATTGGCGACAGCAGCGAGAAACTACAAGAAAAGGATGCAGAATGTATTCAAGAAGCATGAACATCTTTTGATCGCGTACAGGTTAAAAACTAATTGGGGCATTCCCGTGGCGGTCGGATGTCGCGTTTCACACCTCGAGTCTCGGCTAACGCTTCGGCGCTTGAGAAAACCGTAGAGATAGTTTGCCGTGACTGGTTGTGCGCGAATGATTGATTTTTGAGGATGTACACTGTTGTTGGGGACTCTGATGCATTGTTTCCCCCGCTGCCTCCTTGCTATCATGTTGCAATGATAATGGACACAGGAACTGCCCATCCCCAACATCCATCGTTCATGAGTCTAGACTGTCAGCAGACTATTGATCTGTGCAAATCATCGTAGCCAACCCTGATCTCACCGTCATTCATTGTACACTTGTCAGCAGTTTATTTCATGACAAAACCATTGTGGAGAGAGATTGTGTGACTCATTTCAATTTGCCATCGTCCCTCGCTATTAACGGCAATAATTGTTTAACTACATTCCAAAGAGAAATCCAATTACCTTTGGGGATGTGACTAAATACGAAATATTAACAGCAGGAAAGATGATAGTTTTCCAACCCTCTGTAATCCTGGCTCTGCGGGTACTGGAGGTTTGCTTTGCTGATATACCACGGGAGCGCCGTTCGCTGGATTCTATCCTCCCGTCGCTTGTCAATGGATTTCCCATTGAAGGCACCCCACCCGCTGTGAAACCCGCTAGCGAAGGGTGTGTTGCCTGCGGGGAAAGTGAATCCTGATGACCAGAGAGTTCTGGCGTGCATCTCAGACTGTTGATTGTGTGAAAAGGCTGTTCAGAGGTGATTGAGTTGCGCCTGCTGGGAATGTGAACCCAACGAGGGTGTGTATATATCCAGGTAGAGATGGGAGGGGGATGGTAGTTGACCAATGATTAGGTAAGGAGTCCTCGAGGAGGCAGAAAGGTGGCCGATGGAGTGTAATGAAGGGGAATGTGAAGTTATTCACTTTGATTGCAAGAATAGAAAAGCAGAATATTTTTTAAAAGCTTATGTGTCGAAGAGAGTTCAAAGAGAGTTGAGTGTGCGTGTTCAGAAAGTTAACATGCAGGCGCAGCAAGCAATTAGGAAGGCAAATGAGATGTGGCCTTTATTGCCGAGATCACAGATTGTCTTCACCTGCACGTGCATGAACCCCTGACGTGAATCTCAAAATGCCTGGCTCCCTCGCTGTCTGATTCATCCGAATCGAACCCCAAAATCTCACCGCCAACAAGGGGGAGCTGCTTTTAAACGCTCCCTCAACATTCACTCCCAGTCAAGAAATGGGGATGGCAGTGTGGAGACCTGCTTCTCGCTTTGGGGATACTGACCTGGCCAGGCTTCTCAACGCCATGGATGAGAAGCGGGGCACATTTTTTTCCATACCCATAGGGGTTTGGAGGACCAGCAGAAGGGTCCGCAATGCCACCTGGGATGCAGTGACAGCTGTAGTGAGTACGGGGGACCGCCGTCCACTGTTGGAAGAGAAGTACGACCTCCAACGAGCTGCAAGGGTAAGTTACCACCTCTCTCATGACACGCCCGCCTGCCACCCCTAAATTTCCCAACCCCCCCTGCATCTTCCTCCTAATCCATTGGCTGACACCTTGCACCCTCCCCACATCCAGTCTTGAGGCTTGTTCCTGAGAACCCTCTGGCTCCCAGCAGCACAACCCCTTCATGTCTGGGTGCGGTGCCCACCCATGCCACCTGCTATAGACCCCCCCTTCCGACTCACCAAACATGCGGCTCACAATGTCCTCTCTTTGTCCCCACAGGAGAAGATAGCTCATAATAAGAGGGAGATTGCGGGGTTGCCTGAGAAGAGAGCAGTGACCGACAGCAAGGTGGGCCTGCGCCAGAGAGGTGAGGATCCAGGGTCCCTTCATCCAGATGACCTGTCTTAAGTGAGTTGTTGATGCCCCACAAAATTATCCTTCCCGCTCACTGACCACATGTCCATTGTCTAGCAGGATTACCATCTGATGAGGCCGGGCCATCCGGAGTCGTACCAGCCTCATACAGCCTCGTCTCAGGAGAACCTCCAGATGCTGAGGGCCTGCCTGGTCCTCCTGGCATGTTGGACCTTTGCTTGTCCTCCATCCTCTGGTTCCTCTTCAGGTTTGTCCTCCAGCCCTCCTGGTCCTCCTCCTCCTCATCCAGCATGTTGCCTCGCTCGCTGCTGTGCCAGATTGTGGAGGGCACAGCAGACCACCATAAAGCGGGAGACCCTCTGGGAGCTGTACTGGAGAGCCCCGCCAGAGCGGTCCAGGCATCGGATCCTTGAGCAGCCCGACGCACCGCTCAATGACAGCATGTTTGGCAGAGTGGGCCTCATTATATGAGGTCTCGATCTCAGCCCTCCGCACCGGCATTATGACCCATGACTTCAGCGGGCATCACTTATCTCCAATGAGACAACTTGTCATTCTGAGGTGGTCACAGGGGGTCTCCAAGTTCCCCAGGATGTAACTGTCATGCACCTTCCCAGGGTAGCGGGCACATATGTGCATGACCCTCAGGTAGTGGTCATGCACGATCTGAACATTCAGGGAGTGGAACCCCTTCCTGTTAATGAAGGGTACTCCCTGATGACCTGGTGCCCGCAGGGTGACATGCATGCCATCGATGGCCCCCTCAACCAGGGCATCCCGACAATGACGGTGAATCCCACAACCCGGGCATCTGGGTGGGCCTAGTCCAGGTCGAAGGTGATAAGGTCGGAGGCCCTCCTGGATGCACCTGTGGGCTGCAGATTGTGTTATGCTACACAAGGCCTGGAACGCCCAATGGCATCGAAATTTAGTGTTGCAGTGACCTTCACGACTACTGGGAGCGGGTGTCCCCCCCCTTCATGGGGTGCCATGTCCGCAAAGATGTGGCACAGGTGCTGCACTGTCTCCCTGTTGAGACGCAGTGAGTCCTGTACAGCCTGGCATGTCGCTGGCCTCCTCATTCTGACCCCCTCCTCAGCCTGAGGGGCGACAGGGTCTTGAGGATGTGCAGCAGCCCCCTGCTCATGTGGTACTGTCTCCAGCCTGCGATGGCCTTGCTGCCATCTTCGGCATCTGTCCGCATCGGCTTCGACAAGCACAGCGAAGGCAGCCCCGGTGGGGTCCACACCAGCAAACATATTTCTATCTGGAAGGAATTGGAGAAGGAGAGAGAGGGACCACCAATCAGTTTGGGCTTCCATCCCGGACCCTCAAATCCCCCGGCCTCCCCATCCTGACCATGACTGTCCCGACTTCTCCCAATGTGTCATCCAGCGAGCCGGTTGTGCTGGAAAACCTCGCTCTGTACACTCACCCCCGGCCAGATCTGGAGTCCCTGTCCCCAGACCTCTGCCAGTAACATTAGGGAGCTTGTGCTCAGCTGCTCACCCAGACACTTACCCTTTGGTCACAGGAGGGTCCTCCGTGGTGATGCTCCTAGAGTACAGGCACACTGTTCAGGCATCAAAGGTTGCAGGGCATCCAGTCCACCATCATCCTTTCAGACATGGCACCTGTTCATTCGCGGAGGCACTTGAGGTTCAGGAGTGTGACGTACTCTCACAACTAACAAGGCAAATCCTCCTTTGAAATAGCCTTCAGCTGTGAAGCTAGAGGCTGCTCACAGTCAAAGGGGGTGAAATAACTTTTTGGAGAGAAGCTCAGCAGAGCTCTGTCCTGGGAGTGTTTGGTAGGACAGACAGACAGGCTGCAGCTGCAGTTGCCCCTGTTATGGGTCTCCACAATATTTAAAAATGGTTTGAAGGCCTCAGATGCAAAGCCTCTCAGCCCCCCCCATCGGCCTAGGGGTGACCCTCTCCCTGGACCCCTCCAGCCTCCCCCAAATACCCCAACCCCCCCTGAAGTACCTCCCACCTCCCCTCCGAGCACTGGGGCAGCAGTTCCGGTGCACTTGAGCTGGGTGCTGGTAAATGGAAAGAGCTACTCGCCTCCTTCCTCAGTAGCCATTGCGCCAGCTTCCTGTTTTTGTAAAGTACTAAATGACACTCGCGTGACTTCTCGCTGGGGAGTCGATTGACTCGCAGGAGGCCCCTACAATCGACTTCAATCGCTCATGAGATTGAAATAGATGCAAATTAGACTTAATGGCCTCCTCGCCATTGTTGGGTGGGATCCGGAACTCCTCACCAGGAGCTGGCCAGGGGAAACGCAAAATGGTTCACACCCCGTGAACCTCGATTTTGGCCTCTCTTGCGATTCACCCGGCATGCCCCAATCGGTGCTGGGCGCAATACGGTGGTTGAATCCCGCCGTATGTTTAGGGCTGAGAGAGACAGATTTTTGATCTCTCGGAGAATCAAAGGCTGTGACAATGGAGTTGAAGCTAAGATCAGCCACGATCGTATTGAATTGTGGAGCAGGCTCGACAGGCCACCTGGTCTACTCCTGCTCCTCTTCCTCATGCTTCAGTGTCGCTGTAGGGAATCCTTTGGTTCATGGATATGAAATGAGATGGACCTTAGATGACATTTTTTCTTGACAGCCAAAAGGACATTGTTAACCAGTGTAACTGGAAGCTGGTTTATGCCCCAGCACTTTTGTCTAACATGTGGAACAAGGAGAGTGCCAATGAGTTTTAACCTTCTTTGAATAACCTCACACAAAATTACATTGGTGGGATTTCCACGCCCCCCCCTGCGGCCATTTCTCGGCGGCGGAAGTGGCTCGCCATTGGGCGCAGGCGAGACCGTCCGGTCCCGCCGAGATCTACGATGTTTTGCATGGTACCCCCGTTCCCCCCGCCGCAGGGGGGCGCCTTCAGCGGACCCTGCAAGATCTCGCTGGCAGGAAGGCCTGGAAAATCCCACCCATTAGCTTGGTGAAAGAATGGGTGGATTCTAATGGAATCTACTGTACCGTAAGCAGGGAGGAATGATCGATTATGGTTCATGGCAAGTCAAAATCCTCAGGAATGGAAGTGGCTTACGCCTGTCCTAAGGGATGAATCTGGGCTGCTTTCGGCCTCCTTCCTTCAGGCAAGAGAAAGGGGTCTTCCTTAATTAGATGGCAGAACAAGTAAAGGTATCGGAGTCATGGGGTACAAGTGCATCTTTGTAAGAACCATAATGTTATTAAATTCACATCTTAGATTCTTTTAACTGAATGACTCCCTAACATTCCATCTTCTCCCATCAGAGAGTTAAGGATCCATGTCCAAATACTCAATCTCCTTGTTATTCCACTGTTTTTGTCTCTGATTTTCCCTTAAATTTTTACCCCTCCCCCCCCACCCCCAAAACTCTCTCATGGTCCCATCAGCACAGGGGGGTCTCACAGTATGTTAGCCACACGACCATTCTTACTGTCTGCCCACCAGCACCAGTAGGATATTTAAAGTCTTCCCTTTGATTGTCTCTCCTGATTGTCCTTCCCAGAAATGGTCATCTATACTGGGGGGTAACGGCCGTTCCATGTGAATCAGGGCTGGGGAAGGGGTGGAAGGAATCACATTCCCATAAATAGGGTGCCCTTTCACATTCCCGTCACATTCCCATTAAGTAGGGTGCTCTTTCCAAGGGCCGGTGCAGATTCGATGGGCCGAATGGACTCTGCACTGTGAATTCTATGATCTATGATTGCTGGTGCAAGTGTAGATACATCTGTGGAGTAAAATGTCTTGAGTGCGTGCATGTTTTTACTTTGTGCAGAATGCAGCGGGAACAGATTTTATCGTTGGGCACGAAGGATTTGGACCCTGGCCCTTCAGAGATAACCTTTGCGATCACTGACAGTGAGCTGCTGTCCAAACAGAGCCAGGAGCTCAACCGGCTGCGGGAGGACAAAGCCCATCTCGAGGCAAAACTCCAAGACCTTCAAGAGAAGGTGAGGAATATGGAGAGGAATGGGAATACAAGACATCCGTTTAAGCCAAGAGCTGTATGTATATGTCGGGAGAAAAATATTTGCAGGGTTATGGGCAAAAAGCAAGGGAGTGGGATGAGCTGAGTTGCTCTTACCGAGGGCCAGCATGGAAACAATGGGATGAATGGCCTCTTTTTCTGTGCTATTACCATTCCAGGATTCTATCCTGTGAATAATAAATCAAAATAATATACATCTTTGAAGTGCAATGATTGTTCACACAGGGTTTATTAATCATGTTGTGACATGTCAGAGGCGAGGAATCCTGCGGCAGGTAGCTTACCTCCTGACCTCCCCCAAAGCCCGTCCACCACCTACAAGGCACAAGTCAGGAGTGTAATGGAACACTCTCCTCTTATGAGTGCAGCCTCAACAACACTCCAGGAGCTCACACCATCCAGGACAAGAAGGAAAAAAAATCAGTGAAACGGGGAAATAATACTGGTCCAAGCCGTTTTCTTCCTTCTGGGTCAGCCAGCTTGATTGGCACCCCATCCACAAACATTCCCTCCCGCTGCCACCAACACACAGGGGTAGCAGTGTGTGTCATCTGCAAGATACACTGCAGGAACTCACTGGGTTAGATACCAAACTCTCACAATCACTGCCACCCAGAAGGACGAGGGCAGCAGACACATGGTGACCCCCACCACCTGGAGGTTCCCCTCCAAGCCACTCACCATCCTGACCATGGTTGCTGGGTTAGAATCCTCCCGAACAGCACAGTGGGTGTGCCTACGCCACAGGGACTGCAGCAGGTTCAAGAAGGCAGCTCACCGCCACCTTCTGAAGAGCAATTAGAGATGGGCAGCAAATGACATCCCACAAATGAATAAAGACTAATGTAGCTGTAAGTCAGGCCTACAACAGACAACGCCAGTCAACATAGGGTAATTGGAATAATCAGACTCAAGATGCTTTCCAAGTGAAATGCCAGCTCCATAAAAGTGTTTACAAAGGCAATGCTGTGTCATTTAGCAGCCACGATGAATGGCAACACATGAGATAGCTCACAAAATGCCTGGTTCGTGGATGGGCACTAGGTAGGTGCATTATCTATGCATTATCTATACATTATCTATACATTTAGGCTCGGCTTTACTTGTTTGACTATTGAGCTCCGAGCCCATTCCTTCAAACTATATTTCATTGTTAAGTGCGTCTCATTAATTTACATTTCTTTTTCAGGTGAGACTGGGCCGGATCTCTGCACCAGTCATATTTTCCTCGCTGTGAGTATTGTTGTAAATCTCTTTGTCAGCACAGCAGCACTTGAAATTATCTTTTCTCCTCCTTCTGAGAAAATGACAGGCTGTAGTCTCGGGTGCTTCCACTGTGCACGTAGCTGTTTGGAGGTACATTAGAGTGGCACAGCATGCTTGCCTCTCTTTCCTTCTCTAATCCTGAGAGTCAGGTGCCTATGATGTGTAGACAACGCCACAGTTATTGAGGTAGTTTTGGGCACGGAACTAGAGAAAGGGGGACTAGAGTCAAGGGGAAATCGCAGGAATGAGAAACCTTTCCAGTAATTTCCTTACCACTGATGTAAGGCTCACCGGCCTCATGCCAGTCCTGAATTCCTTTCAACTGACATTTGAAAGCCTCCCACATGTCAGATGTTGATTTACCCTCAAACATCCGCCCCCAATCTAGGTTCTTCAGTTCCCGCCTAATATTGTTATAATTAGCCTTCCCCCAATTTAGCACATTCACTCTAGGACCACTCTTATCCTTGTCCACCAGCACTTTAAAACTTACTGAATTGTGGTCACTGTTCCCGAAATGCTCCCCTACTGAAATTTCTACCACCTGGCCGGGCTCATTCCCCAATACCAGGTCCAGTACAGCCTAGTTGGACTGTCTACATATTGTTTTAAGAAGCCCTCCTGGATGCTCCTTACAAACTCTGCCCCGTCCAAGCCCCTAGCACTAAGTGAGTCCCAGTTAATATTGGGGAAGTTGAAATCTCCCGTCACCACAACCCTGTTGTTTTTACTCCTTTCCAAAATCTGTCTACCAATCTGTTCCTCTATCTCCCGCTGGCTGTTGGGAGGCCTGTAGTAAACCCCCCAACATTGTGACTGCACCCTTCTTATTCCTGATCTCTACTATATAGCCTCGCTGCCCTCTGAGGTGTCCTCCCGTAGTACAGCTGTGATATTCTCCCGAACCAGTAGCGCAACTCCGCCACCCCTTTTACATCCCCCTCTATCCCACCTGAAACATCTAAATCCTGCAATGTTTAGCTGCCAATCCTGTCCTTCCCCCAACCAGGTCTCTGTAATGGCAACGCATCATAGTTCCAAGTACTAATCCAAGCTCTAAGTTCATCTGCCTTACCCGTTATGCTTTTTGCATTAAAATATATGCACTTCAGGTCACCAGACCCGCTGTGTTCAGCAACATCTCCATGTCTGCTCTTCCTCAGAGCCATAGTGGCCCTATTTGTTAGTTCTCCCTCAATTTTTTCACCTTCTGACCTAATGCTCCGGTGCCCACTCCCCTGTCATACTAGTTTAAACCCTCCCGTGTGACACTAGCAAACCTCGTGGCCAGGATATTTATGCCTCTCCAGTTTAAATGCAACCCACCCTTCCGAAACAGGTGACGCCTGCCCCGGAAGAGCTCCCAGTGGTCCAGATAACTGAAACCCACCCTCCTACACCTGCTGTTTAGCCACGTGTTTAGCTGCTCTAATTTCCTATTTCTAGCCTCACTGGCACGTGGCACAGGGAGTAATCCCGAGATTACAACCATAGAGGTCCTGTCTTTTAACTTTCTGCTTAGCTCCCTGAACTCCTGCTGCAGGACCTCATGCCCCTTCCTGCCTATGTCGTTAGTACCAATATGTACAACAACCTCTGCCTGTTTGCCCTCCCCCCTTCAGGATGCCCGCTACCCGTTCGGAGACATCCTGGACCCTGGCACCAGGGAGGCAACATACCACCCTGGAGTCTCTTTCACGTCCACAGAAGCGCCTATCTGTGCCCCTGACTATAGAGTCCCCTATGACTATTGCCCTTCTACGCTTTGACCCTTCCTGCTGAACATCATAGCCAGCCATGGTGCCACTGTTCTGGCTGCTGCTGTTTTCCCTTGATAGGCTCTTCCCCCAACAATATCCAAAGTGGTATACCTGTTCGAGAGGGGGACAACCACAGGGGATTCCTGCACTGACTGCCTGCCCCTTCTGGTGGTCAGCCATCTCTCTGCCAGCACCTTGGGTGTGACCACGTCTCTTTAACTCCTACCTAGGACGTTTTCCGCCACCTGCATGCTCTTAAGTGCATCCAATTGTTGTTCCAACCGAACCACGCGGTCTGTGAGGAGCTGCCATTGATTACACTTGCTGCAGATGTAGTAGACCGGAACGCTGGAAGCGTCACAGATCTGCCACATCTCACAGTTGGAGCACTGCACCCCGATGAGTGACATTTAAGCACTAATTAATTAATTTAAAATAAACACTTGAATTGTTAGATTGAGTTACAATTAACTATATGGCCCTGACGCTAGATGATTTTTACTCTAAAATTAAATGCTAAATATCGATCACTGCCCTCAGGTTTAGTTACTCCACTATCTAGTTAATCAATTAGATTTGTTTTGCAATATTATTTTTTATTCAAATTTAGCAGAGTCCCAACCAGATCACAGCTTTACTGTGATGGCACTTCAGTTCCCCCCCCACACAATTTACAAAGGGAATAAAAATCACTTACCTTCCCAGGATGCTCTCTGGTTCTCTCCCTGCAGATTAACAGTTACAGGCCAGAAGAAAGAAAATAAAACATTGGGAAAAAGCACCTTCTCCCACTCTGCACCAAATTACCTCACTGCACCAAATTACCAAGTTCCAAATTCCCACTCTGGATATGTCTCACTCCGGCTGTGTCTCCTTGACTTGTGCAAAGCTTACTGAGTGCGCTTTCTGTCTGTCTTTTATACAGACCTCAGCTAACCAGGGTGACTCACACGACTTAAGCTTCAAAGAGAAGAATACAATGTGCACCTTTGTGCCCCTAAACAGACCTCAGGTGACTGACAGATAACTGCCTCTCAGCAATTAGGGTGGGGGCAGCTTCAGCCAATCAGACACTAATCTACACACTGCACTTTTAACTGAAAAACAGCATAATTAGACTTACCACTTAGCGTTACTGATTACCTCACTGCACCAAATTACCAAGTTCCAATTCCCACTCTGGATGTGTCTCACTCACTCAGGATGTGTCTCCTTCACCTGTGCAAAGCTTTGTTAGAAGGAGGAATTGAGGCAGGCGCCATTGTATCTTCTCAAATAGCAAATAGGCACTTGAAGCAGAGGAAGATGCAGGGTTTTGGGTTAAACGCAGGGCCATAGGATTGGATTTGTTGTCAGCAAGAATCGCCCCCTCTCCGCTGTAACCTCTGGTCATCCTCTTGAGATTAATAGAGAGTGCGAATGTCCTAATTTACTGTTTCCAATCATTTCAGCCCGGAGACCGATGGGAAAGATGCTAATGAAAGCTGGAGTGAGCTAAGGAGACAGCTGAGAGAGTTTACATTCACTACACAGGTCTGTAATGTGCCACCCATGATAGAATTCGACGGGCCTGCCAAGTGCCTGATCGGCGCAAGATAATGTGCGAGCCTTCCTGGCAATGCTGGGGCCTCACTGGCTCTCCAGTCAGCAGCTGAGATCCCCTTCACCTCCACAGGATTCCACCTGATGTGTCAGGGACAAATGGGAAGTGAACAGCTGATCCTGTGGAAGGGGACATACCTCAGTAGCACTCTTAGCATAGACATTTGTACTCATAGAATCCCTACGGTGCAGAAGGGGGCCATTCGGCCCGTCGAGTCTGCACTCTCCCTTGGAAAGAGCACCCAGCAAATGTTAGAAGAGTAAAATAGAGCTCCAGGTCAGTAAAGGAGGACAAGAAATTCTCCATGAAGAGATGGGCAGTGAATCTGAGAATTGGAGAGTTGTTTTAACATGGGAAACTTGTGTTTTAGATTGTAATGCGTATTTCATAGCTCAGTGTGAAAAAAGCTACAGAGTGAGCAATAGTGCCCACGCTTTGACCAAGTATTTGCAAAAGAATACATGAGGTTGGATGTTATAGAATTACGGGAGAGTGATTGCATCAGCATCCAATTTAACATGGTCTGATAGTTAGGGAAATCCACAGGAGGCCATTCGGCCCATCGAGTCTTTGAAAGAGCATCCTACCTCGTCCCACTCCCCCGCCCTATCCCCGTAAGCCCAATTAACCCACACATCTTTGGACGCTAAGGGTCACTTTAGCATAGCAAGTCCACCTAACCTGCACATCTTTGGACTGTGGGAGGAAACCGGAGCACCCGGAGGACACCCACGCAGACACGGGTAGAATGTGCAAACTCCACCCACACAGTCACTCATGTCCGGAATTGAACCTGGGTCCCTGGCGCTGTGAGGCAGCAGTGCACTGTGCAACTGTGCCACCCCTAAATTCCGTCCACAGTCCAAAGATGTGCAGGTTAGGTGGATTGGCCGTGGTCAATTTGCGGGGCTAGGAAGGGGGGGGGGGGGGGAGTGGGCTGAGGTTGGGTGCTCCTTTGGAGGGTCGGTGCAGACTCGATGGACTGTGGGCGTCATCAAGAAGACTGGCATGCAATGCCGCAAGAAGATGAATGCCATCCCTCAAGCAGCTCAGGTGTGTAACCACCTGTGTGCCCCTGGCATCACTTCTGCCCCAATCCCCTCACATCTGCCCCAATCCCCCAATGCCAGTAACATCCCACCTGCCAGTATGTCCTTCAGAACCCACACTTCAGGGACCCACAACACATATCCTTCCCTCTTTGGACAGGAGCCTTGCCCACACATGCCACCAGTGAGCCCCCCCCCGCGTTCCAGAATCTCACTATGTCCTTTATGTGTCCCCAAGGATAAAGATGGTCATAATAGACAGGAGCATCAGATGACAGATGGGGGCATGCCTGATATACGGGTACATACCCCCTTTAAAGAAAGGGCCATGGAACATTTGAGGGAGGCCGAAGATGTGCCGGTTAGGTGGATTGTCCATTCTAAATTGCCTCTTAGTGCCCAAAGGTATGGTGGAGTTACAGATATCGGGTGGGGGATTGGGCCTAGGTAGGGTGGTCGGTTAGACTTGATGGGCTGATTGGCCTCTGTCTGCACTGTACACATTCTCTGAACATTCGTTGCCGGGCCACCCAGGGTCGCAGGCGCCCCTCAAGACTCCGGAGAAGACATTGACATCTCGGATCTCGGCACTGCTTTCACCAGCACCATCCCCCATTGCAGAGACTATCAATCAGTTAGTGATCAGACTCCTGGGTCACCCTCTGGTCAGCAGCACTCAGATGCTGCAGCACATCAGGTGGAGACGGGGACTCCTGAGGGACCAAACAGTTGGAGGGTTGCCTGATCCCGGGGAACAGCTGATGCCCAGACAGATGTAACGCTTCTGGAAAAGATGATCGCGTCACTGGTGCAGCTGCAGATTCAGAGCCAGAATCTACAGGAGGGAGGTGTCAGCTACATTTCAGCACCTGCAAGTACAGCTGGAGGAGTCTATTCACCTTCAGGCGTAGTAGACGGTGCCGATAAAGCATGGCACCCAGGCCATCACTGAAAGGGTGGCATCTGTAGTAGAAGGCCTGGTTAAAGAAGTCAGAGCCATGTGTCAGGGCATCCAAGGCTTGGGTCATGCTGGGATCTCCATGGCTGAGGTGCAGGACAGGGGAGCCCAGTCACAGACGGATATGTCCGAGGAGTAACTGGACATTGCTGCGGCGCTCTAGAGCTTGGCCCACTCCCAAAGGGTAATGGCTGAGGGCATCGAGAGCATTGGCCGGGCGCTGACTGACCTTAGCCAGTCACAGAGGGACTCACAAGGCTCACTCACTGAGGGGCATGACCCAGTCACAGAGCCCTACGGCTGAGGGCATTGACACCATGGTTCAGTCGAGGGCGGGCCTCCAGGGCTGGCAGGGCCAGTTGACAGTGAGGCCTCCGGAGCTCACCTTGGCTTCCCCTCCATCTCTGGAAGAGATGGGGCCCATGGGCACTTGTACCCTTCACCCCTTCCGAATCCCCCCACCAGCGACGCATTTGCTGGGCAGTGGGCAGAACAGGGTGACCTGTGACACCTGAAAGTTGGCCAGGCCTTTCTAAGCCCAGGCCCTCCAGAGGATGGCTGCCAAGGGCATGATAGGGCAAAGGTCGGGACAAGCAACAAGCAGCCTCCACTCCTGATGTCTGGGGTAACACTTAGAAAGAGCACAAAAGCTAAGAAAGATAGAGGAAACTTCTGTTGGCATGGGTGTAGTAGATTGAACTTAGTCAGGGGGAGGGGCACAGGTTGTAATCACGCTTTCAACACTTTAGCTCCACCAGTCCGATCTGCCTTTAACCTCTGTCCCACTGATGGGAAGAAAGGGCTGGGTTAAGGGGCAGTGGCCAAATGGGGGGTGGGGGGCTCTCAGGGCGGCTGGGACACATTAACATCTCTTATGCAGACCGCTCAGCGAATGGTGGCTGGGCGCAGGAGCCTCTGTGAGTCTGCCCCAGTACGACAGCATCCCCAGTGAATGAGCTCGACCCATTCACCATCTTCCAGCACCAACCAACGCACCCCCCCCTCATTAAGTAATGGGTTAAGAGACATTCCAATTAGTTGTCTCATTAATGTTAAGCATCCAATAATTGACACTGATATGTAAAGGGGCTTCAGGTGGCCCTTGTGTCAGGTGATGTGATGTTAGAGTTTTGTGCAAAGTCTGTTGAAGGAAATGAAAGGTGTTTTGTGGAAAAGCAGCAGAACCTTTGACTCTTTATACTACAGCAGCTAAACGTCTAACACCACCCCCCCCCCTCTCCAACATCCTGGGGCCCCAACGCACAAGCAGGGATCGCCCGGGCGGACAGTGGTGTGTTATGTTAAAGACCGGAGTCAGACATTGTCAGAAAATGAGGAGCATCAGAGCTCGCCTCACAGCGAGTCATCCTCCTCCGTCCCACAGACAAGACCCGCTGATACTGCCAACCCAGGCCCAGTGTTGTGATGCTCAGATGATCCTCGGAGGATGAGCTGTAATCTTGGGAAGGAATGGAAGGCTAAGGGAGAGGAAAGGTTGGCGCGGGTGGTGGTGGGGGATTGTGGGGAAGAGGGCAGAATTCATGCCGGTGTTTTGGCCTCCTAATCAATAAATCGAGAGTTAATCAGGTTGTCCCTTGTGCGACAAGCCTGAATCCCAAGTCCAGCGGCCGGCTGAGCCAGCTCCGGGTCCTCGCCTGGCTCTTCCTGGACACCATTCTCGTTCTCCTCATCCGACAAGGCCTGCAGTTCTTCCCCCTCCTCCAGCACGTCGCTCTGCTGCTGCCCGATGTTGTGCAGGATGCAGGAGGCCACCACGATGTGCGTGTCCCTTTGGGACTATATTGGAGTGCCCCACCAGAGCGGTCCAGGCAGCGAAAATACATCTTGAGGACGCCGATGCACCGCCCGATGATGTTCCTTGTTGTGAGTGTCAGTATAACTCCTCTCCGCCTTGGTCTGCGGCCTCTGCACAGGTGTCATTAGCCATGACCTCAGTGGGTAGGCCTTGTTGTCCACAAGCCAACCCCTCACCTGACGGGAGTGCCTCAAACGTGCCGGGAACCCCCGAGTGCGGCAGGATGTAAATGTCGTGCACGCTGCCTGGGTATCAGGGGCAGAGGTGCACGATGTACAGCTGATGGTCACACGCCAGCTACTTGTTCATGGAGAGGAAGCTCTTTCTGTTAGTGAAGGGCACCCTCTGTTGAACCTGTGCTCTGAGGGCGACATGCGTCCCATCAATCCCCTGGATCTGGGGAAGTCAGCAATGGCAGCAAATGCAGCAGTCTGGGCATCCTGGTGGGCCTGGTCCAGGTTGAAGTTGATGTAGTTTGCTGCCCGTGCACATAGGGCAGCCGTCGCATCTCGGATGCACCTATACGTGGACGATTTTGAGATCCTGCAAAGGTCCCCTGGAACGCGTCAGAGGCATCGACGTTTAGGCCCACCGACAACTTGATAGCCACCAGGAGCAGGTGTCCTCCTTTGAGCCCTCGTGGTGCCTGATGGGCCACCATCTGGCACAGGTGACAAACGTGTGCTTGGTGAGATGGAGTCGACGGCAGCACACGCAGTCCAGTAGCTCCTCGAAGGACAAGTGCCGATGGTCTAATCGTTGCCTGATGTGGCGTCACCTTCGCATATCCTTATTGGCCGAGTGGACGGCCGGCACTTGAGTCTCATCGGCTGGCCCCTGCTGTTCTGGGGCAGGCTCCTGTCGTGCAGGGTCTTACGGTTTCAGAATAAGGGGTTCCCTTTTTTAAGACTGAGATGGGAAGTTTGTTTTTTCCTCAGCGGGTCCTTTGGTGTGCGGAACGCGCTTCCCTAGAAAGCAGAGGAGGCTGGGTCATTGAATTGATTCAAGGCCGAATTAGACCCATTTTTTGACAGACAAACGTAGCAAAGGCTTCTGCGGATCAGACAGGAAAGTGGAGTTGAGATGTGTGGTTGGCTATATTAGGGGTATTGCGGTACCTAGGTGGGATGTACCTTATACTGTAGTATGAGTGGTGGAACCTGCCTGCTGGTTCCGCCCAGCAGGCGGAGCATAAGAGTCTGTGTTTCACCCACAGCAGTCATTCTGTACCAGAGTTGCTGGGGTAACTACTTGTTCATTAAAGTCTTCAATTGGACTACAATCTCGCTTCAGTAGTGATTGATCATGCATCAAGATAACAACCAAATCAGACATGATTTTATTCAATAGTGGAGCAGGCCGGAAGGCGCACACTCACTCCTAAGTGCAATTTCCCTTGAAAAGGTTAAAAGGGTTATCGGAAGGAGCAAAAACAGACTCAGGAAAAGAGAACAGTATTGAGCGATGAACAGTATCTGTCAGGACTGTAAATGATAGGTCAGCAAACCATAGAGCAGAATTGAAACAAGAATGGAGGATGAGCACAAGATAGCTAATTTTCTGAATGCCTGCTTGCTATGCGAGGAGCAACAGGTCCAGTTCAGATAGTTGTAATGAAATCAGCAGCAGATAGAAATGGGATGGAAATCCTAGTCAGGCTAAAAGGTTTTGAAGTAAATAGAGGAGATATCGAATTTGTCTCACTGATGGAAGAGACCAGGGAGGAAATTCCTGAGGCACTGATAACCATTAAGAAGTTTGGAAACTGAAGAAGAACCAGTTGATTATAAGCTGGCCAGCCCATTATTAAAAAGGAGAATAATACAGACGTTGGTAACTATAGAACCATCAGTCTGACTTCAATCCCATGTAAAATAATGAAATCAATTGGAGACAGAAAACCTGTGGGGTACCTCACACCGTGTGTGCGTGGGTTTCCTCCGGGCGCTCCGGTTTCCTCCAACAAGTCCCGAAGGACGTGCTTGTTGGGTAATTTGGACATTCTGAATTCTCTCTCCGTGTACCCGAACAGGTGCCGGAGTGTGGCGACTAGGGGCTTTTCACAGTAACTTCATTGCAGTGTTAATGTAAACCTACTTGTGACACTAATAAGATTATTATTATAAAACAGAGTAAGCAGAAGCATGGATTCACGACATGTTACCTGGTCAAACACCTTGGTTCCTTTGAGGAAGTAGTACCCTGAATGGGCTATGGGAAGCCTTACAAAATGGCCCAGCTAGGCTACTTACAGAATATAGACTCCCGACAGTGCAGAACAAGGCCACTCGGCCCATCGAGTAAGCACTGACCCTCCGAAAGAGCATCCTATCCCCGTAACCCTGCCTGACCTGCACATCTTTGGGAGGAAACCGGAGCCCCCGGAGGAAACCCACGCAGACGCTGGGGAGGACGTGCAAACTCCGCACAGTGTCACAAGTAGGCTTCCATTAACACTGCAATGAGGACAGCAACCCAAGGCTGGAAATCGAACCCGGGTCCCTGGTGCTGTGCGGCAGCAGTGCTAACCACTGAGCCACCGTGCTGCCCACCTGGCTACTGCCACTTCCCAATGGCACTAGCAGCAAAGAGAGGGTATTAAGAATGTGAGCACCATTACATGGCTGACTGTAATTCCCCACTTAGACATTCCCGGGTGTGAATACACCTGGTGTGCTGGTAGGCAGCCAAGAGTCCAAGTACTGTTAATATGTTAACGGTGGCTTTCATCCACAGGAGGATTTGGAACGTGAGCGTGCTCAGTTGATCTCACGGGTCACAGTTGCTGAGGAGCAGTTGGCTGAACTGCAGGAATATGTGGATAAACACCTGGGCAGGTAAGGCCGGATTGCACAATACTTGGAGGAGTTTCAATTGAATGGGTCCACAAATCTACATTCATTTTATTTTATACCCTGCCAACTCACCAATTCTCCACCAAAGACTTTCTCAATATATGCACCTTCTGCCCATCCATCAACTGGCAGTGACCCCCTTATCACTCCAGAAACATGTTTTTATCCGAACATCACGGAAGGCACCAAAGAAACACAAATGATCTCTTCTCCTTTCCATCAATTAAGTCCACGGTCTAACATTTCTGCTATGTTCCATTTAACACCGTCATTAACCTGTTGTTTTAAGTGGACTAATAATTATGTTAAAATTACACAGATAATTCTTATGTGAATGCATTACTCATTATACTACCAGAGAACATTAATCTTCATAGGTTCCGTGTTGGAAATGAATATTTATTACATGGAGATTTTGAATATTTTACCTTTAAAACGTTGTCAGAATGTAACATTTACTATTAGTAATGTGGTCTGAGGAGGTTTCTTGACTTGGCAACACCTGGGAAAGGAGAGGCAGATATCTGCTTGTTAAATGTGTGGGTCATGTCTATATTCATAGAATCATAGATTGGTGACAGCACAGAAGGAGGCCATTCGGCACAATAAGATTTCACATTTTAAGACTTTTGCTGTAACAAACCAACTAAAATCAACAGCGACTAAACATTATTTAATCGACAACTAATACATGAAACCACATTAAAGGTATTCCACCTTTAATTTTGTAACACAACTGAAAACTTCATTCCATATTATGCATTAGACCACACTCTCCATAGGCATTAAGTTAAAAGTTCAACTCCTCCCAGCATTAATAGCAACCTTTCTTCCGGTTTTGCGAAGGTGAATCTGCCAGTGTCCTCTTCACTCAACCTTTGATACCCTCTGGCATAGCAACACTCATTGTGGGTTTACTTCCCCCAAACCCTTTGATCCCACTGACTCTCAGAGTGTTTATCCGTACCAACAAGGACATCTGCTTCTTCCTTTGTTTTCCTGGTGTCAAAGCTTGCACCTGACTCTGAATAGATTTTGACCTAATTGCCACCTTGCCCCATGGCAACCAGATCACATAGGCTTGTCAGCTTGGTGAATTCAATACAACATCATACAATCTCACATTCAAGGACATTATGATTTGCATTACATTAAAAGAGACACTTTAAAACATAACCCACTTACAAAGCCTAGCAGACATTACAGCATTTAACCCTACCCAGCATTGTTCATGGGAAAAAATATTGCTTCGGAATATTTTGACCCACAGACCACCAACAACAACCGACATTGAAATAGTGCCTTTAATGTAATGAAACATTACATCACAGGAGGGTTATAAAACAGAGTGTCCCCAAGCCACATTAGGACCTAACAGGTCAAATGACTAAAAAGCTTGGTCAAAGAAGTAGGTTTTAAGAATTGTCTCAAAGGAAGAAATTGAGGGAGCGAGGTGGAAAGGTTCAGTGAGGGAATCCCAGAGCTTGGGGCTCGAGGCAACTGAAGGCCCAATCACCAGTGGTGGAGCAATTATATAACTGGGAATACAGGAGCGACTAGAATTAAGGTGAGGCTGGCGTAGGCTACAGACCATAATCAACAAAAAGATGAACAATCGAGGCAGTCAAAAGGGCATTAGGTGAATACTTGATTACTTGAATAGAAGCAATGTGCAGGGGTGCAGGGAAAAGGCAGGGGAACGGCAGTAAGTCAAGGTGCTCATTTGGAGAGCTGGTGCAGAGGCGATAGGCTAGATGGTCTCCTTCTGCACTGTAACAATTCTGTGATTCTGAGTGCGTTTGCACCGTATCTAAAGAAGTAGTTACCATGAAAGAGCAATGGCTATTTTAGAAATGATTATGATTGTCATGAACCAACAAGAGTCTTTTCAGCAACATTGATAAATTCTGACATTCCCTCAGCACTCAATGTGTGCATCTGAGCACATATTCCAGGTGTAGTAAGTGGGTGGCATTAACATTGTTGTGCCTGTTGCAACAGTACCAAACCTTTGCACAAGGGAAGGTACACTCACTCACTCTCTCAGAGACAAGTTGGCATTGCAGCTACTGATCGTCAATATCCCTTGATCCATAGGCCGCCCTGACCTGGGAGCAGCTAGTCCAAGGGCATTGCCTGCAGCGATCACACGCTCACAATTCTGGTGCCCTTCATCTCCAGAACAGGGCTGCCCCTTGCATTTTTTCTCGCCCACTGGGGCCTTCAGTCTGGGCGTCTGTAATATCCCGCACGGAACCTAGGGGGTGGGAATGCTCGTCTTCCCCCTGCTCCTTGCGGAGTACGAGCTCCCCCGCTAGGGCCGGCTGTCTCAATTAACCCATGTGTAGAAAGTCGGCCAGTAAGGCACCAAGCAGAATAGGAACCCAGTAGGGATCTACCGGGTAGTGTACATATGGTTGGTGTAATAAAACTTTCTTTCTTAATTTACTCGATATGGATTCCTGTGTTCTTATTAAAGTGACCCCTCCCTCAAACTTGAGACCATTGGAGGCATCGCGACTGGCCATGAACATCTGGACGGTGCTGTCCGCCTTTGAATCGTGAGGGGAGGGGCTAGGGTAGGGGCCTGAAGGAGCCTTACTTGCAGGTGTTGGGGAGCCTGGGGAAATGCCACCCCCTTGCCACTTATTCCCGAGCCACCAAACTGACAACCTCGGTACCTAACGCTGAATCCAAGCCTTGTCGGAGGGCTGATTCGTCTGACACACGCGAAGCTCGGGATTCTAACTGGGCACAATTGGTTTCTCCTTCAGGGAGAAGCAGTGCGAAGAGGCACCCTGATTCGTCAGGCTGGAGAATTCGGAGAGCTCATAGACCTCATCATTCCATACTTTGGCCGACTGGATTGCTGATCGTCTGGTGGGCCAACCCCCACCAGCTGAGTGGGCACTGAGTTCCTTTGTCTTTTGGGGTGTCACCCACCCTGCTCGTACAGCCCAGCTACAGGGCAATCATCGCATCCCCGGTCCCGGACCCCCATGCCACAGAGAGCAGACTCCAACTCCGAGTGCGATATTGTTGACCCCCCCCACCTGCAAGTAAAGCCACTGACACCTGACCTCCTCCTTCACCTACACACACCCCTGCCCCTACCCCCAGTCCCAGCCCCCAACACTCGAACCTCCATCCTCACCCCGCCAGTCCCCATCCCCCCCGGAACTGCCCAGCGGCCTCTTTACCCTTGTACTCCCTGCTGCTCAGTGGAGACAGGAGTGCTCCTTCATCCCTCTCAAAGGTCGTGGCGCCTGTGTTATGTTCCTTGTATTGTTCTCTAAGATAGCCAAAGTCGTAGTGTTGACAAAGAACATAAAGCTATATGTTTAAATCAAAACTAATTTATTTTACACAACTTAAATTGGTTCACACACTCTACTGAGTAACAGCTAACAAAATAATAGTATTGAATCTATGTTACAGTAATTAATTATCTCTCTAATATATAACCTACACTCCAACTCAACTTCACACTATCCTTCTCCATCAACTTCTCCTACAGCTTCTCCCAGGATTCCTTGAGATGCAGCCTTTTATAAGACTACTCAGTGATGCCATCTGGTGTTGATATACATGAACATCATTTTGTTAACCCTTTACTCTCCTTCGATTATACATATCGTTACAGCCTGGTTACCGTTCTTAAAGTGATTCGCGCCAGCATGATTTCATGGCTGGCGGGCCGGAAGTTTCTTTGAGGACGGAAGAAGTGACATTAACCCCACCGAGTAATGACAATCCATTCCAATGCTTGTCAATCAGGTTCGCGCCCTGCTGGGCATGAACCCGATTGCATCATCGGAGGGGGATCGCATTCCAAAAACCAGTCGGCGCAAATCCCGTTTTTGGCCTCTCGCGAGATGGAGCGAGCAATATGGATTTTGCAGCTAACTGGGCTGCCGAATCCCGCCCAGTGTAATAATAAATTGATGCACGATCAATGACCACTAAAGTGAGGTTGTAGTCCAACTGAAGGCTTTAATAAGCAAGATGTTTCCAACAGCAGCTCAGGTACAGAATGAGGGCTGCTGGGACGGCACGGGTTCTTATACCCCGCCTATCAGGGCGGAGCTATTATACACTCTAGCCAATAGGAAGCATACAGGTTCTACCAATGGTGCTTCAGACTCTCAGGTACCGTAATACCTATAATACCACATTCACCCCCTGTTAAAAAAAAGTCCGGCGGGAGTGGTGGCCAGAAACTACAAAACATAACAACATGGTATAATTAGTTGTGGAGGTACCGTAATACCTCCGTACAGTGTTTAGTAACAATTTACAAGTCTGGTAGCTATGTACATTTGATGGTTCACATTTACAGATTACAGTTAAAATGAAGCAGTCAGTCGATCGGGGGCCCTGGTCGTCCTCTGTGACTGTCGGTGCTTCGGTGGTGACTCCGGTGGAGGCTCGGGCGTCTGTGACTCCAGGAGCATGGCTTCGATCTCCGTGGCAGCTTCGTCACCCCTAGACGGCGCTGGTGGGGAAAACGGCTGACCTGGGAAGGGAGCAGCTGCGGGGGGTCGGTGGGTGGGGGGGCCTAGACGGGGGCGGCGGAAGGACCGATCCTCCGGTGAGGTGCTGCGGTGGAGGGGAGGGTGGGACTGGTGGCTGGAATGTGCATGTGGTTCCGGCGGGCACCAGGTCCTGTAGGGAGACCGTATCTTGTTGGCCGTCGGGGTACACCACATAGGCGTACTGGGGGTTAGCATGGAGCAGATGGACCCTCTTGACCAACGGGTCCGACTTGTGCGCCCACACGTGTTTTCGGAGCAGGATGGGTCCGGATGCTGCCAGCCAGGTCGGGAGCGAGGTCCCAGAGGAGGACTTCCTAGGGAAGACAAGGAGACGTTCGAGAGGTGTCTGATTGGTGGTCGTACAAAGCAGTGACCGGATGGAGTGGAGGGCATCTGGGAGGACTTCTTGCCAGCGGGAGACTGGGAGATTCCTGGACTGTAGGGCCAGTAGGACGGTCTTCCAGACCGTTCTGTTTTCCCTCTCTACCTGTCCGTTACCCCGGGGGTTGTAACTGGTCGTCCTGCTCGAGGCGATGCCCTTGCTGAGCAGGAATTGACGCAGTTCACCGCTCATAAAGGAGGACCCCCTATCACTATGTATGTAAGCGGGGAACCTGAACAGTGCAAAGATGCTATGGAGGGCCTTGATGACGGTGGTTGCGGTCATGTCGGGGCAGGGGATGGCGAATGGGAACCGGGAGTACTCGTCAATCACGTTCAGCAAGTACGTGCTGTGGTCAGTGGAGGGGAGGGGGCCTTTGAAGTCCATGCTGAAGCGTTCAAAGGGACGGGAAGCCTTTATCAGGTGCGCTTTCTCTGGCCGGTAGAACTGCGGTTTGCACTCCGCGCAGATTTGGCAGTCCCTGGTGGCTGTTCTGACCTCCTCGATAGAGTAGGGCAGGTTGCGGGTCTTGACAAAATGGAAAAAGCGAGTGACCCCCGGCTGGCAGAGGTCATCGTGGAGGGCTCGGAGGCGGTCCACTTGTGCGATGGCACATGTGCCGCGGGACAGGACGTCAGAGGCTCGTTTAGCTTCCCCGGACGATACAAGATCTCGTAGTTGTAGGTGGAGAGTTCGATCCTCCACCGCAAGATCTTGTCGTTTTTTATCTTGCCCCGTTGTGCATTATCGAACATGAAAGCTACCGACCATTGGTCAGTGAGGAGAGTGAATCTCCTGCCGGCCGGGTAATGCCTCCAATGTCGCACAGCGTCTACTATGGCCTGGGCCTCCTTTTCGACTGAGGAGTGGCGGATTTCGGAAGCATGGAGGGTACGGGAGAAGAAGGCCACCGGTCTGCCCGTTTGGTTGAGGGTGGCCGCCAGAGCTACGTTGGATGCATCGCTCTCGACCTGGAAGGGGAGGGACTCGTCGATGGCGTGCATCGTGGCCTTTGCAATGTCTGCTTTGATGCGGCTGAAGGCCTGGCTGGCCTCTATCGACAGGGGAAAAACTGTGGATTGGATCAGGGGAGGGGCCTTGTCCGTGTAGTTGGGGACCCACTGAGCGTAGTAGCTAAAAAATCCTAGGCAGCGTTTCAGGGCCTTGGAGCAGTGAGGGAGGGGGAACTCCATAAGGGGCGCATGTGTTCAGGGTCGGGGCCTATAACTCAATTTCGCACTACGTAGCCGAGAATGGCTAGACGGTCGGTGCTGAACACGCATTTACCTTTGTTGTATGTAAGGTTAAGGATTTTAGCGGTCTGGGGAAATTTTCGGAGGTTGGTGTCGTGGTCCTGCTGGTCGTGGCCGCAGATGGTGACATTATCGAGATACGGGAATGTTGCCCGTAAACCGTACCGGTCAACCATTCGGTCCATCTCGCACTGGAAGACCGAGACCCTGTTGGTGACACAGAACGGAACCCTTAGGAAGTGATAGAGCCGCCCATCTGCCTCGAAGGCAGTGTATTTGCGGTCACTAGTACGGATGGGGAGATGGTGGTAGGCGGACTTGAGATCCACCGTGGAGAAGACCTTATCATGTGCGATCCTGTTTACCAGGTCGGATATGCGGGGGAGAAGGTACGCGTCCAGCTGCGTAAACCTGTTGATGGTCTGACTGTAGTCCATGACCAGCCTCTGCTTTCCCCGGTCTTTACCACCACTACTTGAGCTCTCCAGGGGGGGTTACTGGCTTCAATGACCGCTTCGCTCAGTAGCCTTTGGACCTCTGACCGAATAAAGATCCAGTCCTGGGCACTGTAGCGTCTGCTCCTGGTGGCGACGGGTTTGCAATCTGGGGTGAGGTTCGCAAACAGGGAAGGCGGGTTGACCTTAAGGGTCGCGAGGCCGCAGACAGTAAGGGGGGTATAGGGCTGCCGAATTGGAAGGTCAGACTTTGATGGTTCCACTGGAAGTCTAAACCCGGGAGTGTAGCCGCGCAGAGGTGTGGAAGAACGTAGAGGTGGAAATTTTTGAACTCCCTTCCCTGGACTGTGAGGTTTGCTACACAAAACCCCTTTATCTCCACTGAGTGGGAACTGGAGGCCAGTGAGATTTTTTGATTAATGGGGTGGATGAGGAGAGAACAGCGCCTTACCGTGTCAGGGTGTATGAAGCTCTCCATGCTCCCAGAGTCGATTAGGCAGGACGTCTCGTGCCCGTTGCTGAATACAGTCGTCGTAGCGGTTGAGAGTGTTCGAGATTCGAGACTGATCAAGAGTCACCGAGGCCAATCGCAGCAGTTGAGAGTTCTGTTCGGGCAGTGTGTGGCCAGCTGTGCTGGGGTCCTGGGGGTTCATCCAAGATGGCGTCTCCCATTGGTCGCACATGGCTGGGGGTGCACAAAATGGCGGCGCCCATCCCTCCAGCGTGGCGTCCGCGGAACAAGATGGCGGCGCCCCGGGTCCGCACGTGGCCCTGGGATATGGAGGTGGCGGCGACCGCTGGCCGCAAGGGGCCCGTGGATAAGTTTGTGGTTGCGGTCTGCATCCGCCACTGGAAACCGCGGCCACTGCCCGGGCCTGGCATACCCCCACAAAATGGCCCTTTTTGCCGCATCCCTTGCAGGTGGAGGCGCGGGCCGGGCAGCGCTGGCGGGCATGTATGGCCTGCCCGCAAAAGTAGCAGCGGGGCCCCTTCGGGTTGCCAGGCTGCCTTGCAGCGCAGGCCTGTGGGGGAATGGGGGAAGTCTCGGGGTCGGCCGCGGAGGGGTTCCACGCTGCCCAGGGGGCTGCCGCGCGGTCGTGAACGTAAGCGCGGGCATTCCTGGAGGCCACGTTCAGGGAGCCTGCAAGGGCCAATGCCTCCCTGAGACCAAAGGTGTCCTTTTCTAACAGGCGCTGGCGGATTTGTGACGATAGCATACCTGCCACAAAAGCGTCCCGGACTAAGAGTTCCGTGTGTTCGCTCGCCGAAACTTGCGGGCAGCCGCAGCTTCTGCCCAACACCAGGAGTGCACGGTAGAATTCCTCCAGCGATTCCCCAGGGGTTTGTCGCCTTGTTGCAAGCAGGTGCCGGGCGTAGACCTGGTTTACCGGGCGAATATAGTGTTCTTTTAGCAGCTCTATTGCTGCATCGAAGTCTTCCGCTTCCTCGATGAGGGTGTAAATCTCCGGGCTCACCCTTGAGTGCAGGACGTGCAGTTTCTGCTCTCCTGTGGGTGCGTTTTCGGCCGTCTCGAGATACCCTTTAAAGCACGCCAGCCAATGCTTAAAGATTGCTGCTGAGTTCGCCGCGTGGGGGCTAAGTTGCAGACACTCCAGCTTGATTCGGAGCTCCATCCTTTCTTCTTAAAAAATCCAACTTATTAAATTGATGTACGATCAATGACCACTAAAGCGAGGTTGTAGTCCAACTGAAGGCTTTAATAAGCTAGATGTTTCCCCCAGCAGCTCAGGTACAGAATGAGGGCTGCTGGGGCGGCACGGGTTCTTATACCCCGCCTATCAGGGCGGAGCTATCATACACTCTAACCAATAGAAAGCATACAGTTTCCACCAATGGTGCTTTAGCCTATCAGGTACCGTAATACCTAGAATACCACATAATAATAATCGCTCATTGTCACAAGTAGGCTTCAATGAAGTTACTGTGAAAAGCCCAGTGTGTGTGTAAAGTGGTTCAATTGTTATGAAAGGCGATATATAAATGCAAGTCTTTTAAAAAAAATTACATTACCCTTTGACCATGTCGTTAAATAAATGCAGGTACAAGCAGGAAATTACACGTCTCCGAAAACTCGTTGGGACCGAGATACCAAGAGCGTTCAGTGCTGACGCCCTCCATCGCTAACTTCCTCTCACAGGAGCCTCAACTCTGAGAACTGTAGCCAGCCGCTGAGATCGCCAGGAATCTCCCGAGAAGTTAGCTGAAGGAATTGGAGAGTGAACATTGTGATTAGCACAAATAACAGAGTGGCATTTTTTACTGATACGCTTAACGCAAGAGAAATAAAAGGTACTCATGCTAACGACTGACCGCCTGCCACGGGGGAAGAGATTATGTATGAGGTGCTACCATGTGGCAGTAGATAAGTTCACAAACTGGAGTCTAGCCGGTATATAGGAACAAGGGAAGTCCATTCAGCCCTTCAGCTACATCATGGCTGATCAGGACCTACATATAAGCCGCCCTGGGTCATAACCCTTAATATCCTTGCTTAGCAAAATGTATCAACTCAGATTTGGCATTTTCAGTTGACCTCCAGCCTTAGCAGCATTTTGAGGGAGACAATGCCAGATTTCCACTACCTTATGTGGAAAAGGAGCACTTCCTGATATGATCTGTGAAAGGCCCATCTCTAACTCTATATCCTTGCTTCACTTTTAATTGGAAGACTTGCACTTAATCCTATTTGTGAATATTAGTTATTTATAAACCATTGTGAAATTACAATCGGCATCCATTCTCAACTTTGCTATCATCGGCATTATTATATTTGTGTGTTGCATGTTTTACTTTTAGGTTTTCAGCATTAAATCATGTCCTACTGAAGCACATCATCAGATTGAATTTTATATTGAAGTGCAATATATCTCCTCCTTCACTCCCCATTTTACTGCTTGGGAATCGGTCTCTATTCGGAATAATAAAAGATGTGAATTCAAGTCAGCAATGACATTGAGTGGTCCACACAACATCGTGAACTGCAAGGGGAACTAATGCCTTGAAATCCATCCCGGGCAGGCATTTTCCTCTGCCGCAAAACCCATGGGAATTATTCGGGCAACTTCTACCTCATTGCTTTTGTGAGCAATGGGCGGTAGAATGGACAGCGGCACGGGGTTGAAACGGTCACCCTTCAGTTACGACTGTGATGCAATTATGAATGCCTGGAGTAATTCCCTAATTGACCACAGGGAGCGATCCAAGCATATATCACATAAGAATTAATATCTGGGAAATGCAATTATATCAGGCATCATGCTAAATTTCTCTCCCAGCCGCAGATACATTAAATGCAATCTCTTTTAGCCCTTGTTTCCTCCTTCAAGATGAATTGCCCAGGCCTGAGGTGATTACTTGCAAACACTTGCGTGTTATAAGGCTGCTGATAATGAACAGGGAATATCCTTAGCTGATTGCATAGGAACCTCTGATAAATTATAATTGCTGAAAATTTGAGACATTTGGAAAATTGGTTTGTGACTAACCAATTTGTAATAATGTTTAATTGTATAATTGCAAGTGTTTAATGAGTCCATTTAGGAAATTTTCTTGCTGCCTTCCAGCTCACTCAGTATGTGTCCTTTCAAATCATGTATCCAACGAGCTATGTTAAGCGTATCACGAGCTATGTTAAGCGTATCACGAGCTATGCAGCCATAAGCTTGACTTTGCTTTCGTTCCTGTGCTTAATGGTACATGAGACAGATGCTTATGTCTGTTTCACTGGCTAGTTTTTCCCTGGAAAACAGCACCCGCCTGTTGCCCGAGGCTACAGCTTGAGGGGTACCACTTGGCTGACTGGGAGACTCCCCCACTCTTAACCCCACCATAGGCATAGCGGGGAGACTTACAGTTTGACAATCAACCTTTGCTGACCGCGTTATGAATGTACCTTTCTTGGCCATCAAATCCTGGAGTGGGATTCGAACCCAGAGCTTCTGGCTCAGAGGCAGTGACTCTACCCAATGTGTCACAAGATCTCCATGGGGTTTAAGCGAGGACTGTTAACTCTTCGCTTCACTCAGACTAGGGTTAAAAGAGGGAATACTCCCCACCTATACTGCGTTGCTTCTATTCGAAATCATTTCAATTACCAATTGGACATTGGTCAGTTCGACCCTCACTTTGCAATCTTGCACTTTCACATACATTTTAATAATGATTATTAATAATAATAATAATAATAATAATCGCTTACTGTCACAAGTAGGCTTCAATGAAGTTACTGTGAAAAGCCCCTAGTCGCCACATTCCGGCGCCTGTTCGGGGAGGCCGGTACGGGAATTGAACCCGCGCTGCTGGCATTGCTCTGCATTACAAGCCAGCTGTTTAGCCCACTGTGCTAAACCAGCCCCAGTTTATAAGGGCTCTGAACATTGATCTGTGATAAGATTTATCCTGCATTTTACTAAATATGTTAACCGGTTTCCACCTCTCTTCCCACCCTCACAAACATTCTTATAGCAAAATTACACTACACTTTTTACTCAAAGATTTACTCTCCACCTCCTCAGAGTACCCATTTGGTGTGCAATCTTTCTCATCTTCCTTAATCCTTCTCTGCTCTCCACTCATCACCCATGTAAAGCAAGAGCTTTTCTTCTTTATAAAAAATTATTTCCTGCTTCCTTGTTTTAAGAAGCCCAAAATGTTTGGCAAGAATGATATTTAATTGTGAAAATGCTGGCAAATATCGTGCTTTAGATAAATAAAAGAGTGGAGGGAGTGTACCCGAACAGGCGCTGGAATGTGGCGACGAGGGTTTTTTCACAGTAACTTAATTGCAGTATTAATGTAAGCCTACTTGTGACAATGAAGACTTATTATATCAATCATAGTAATCGGGCAAATGTTACATGTCTGCGTTACTTATACGAGATCAGCCTAATGGAACCGCGGACACCGTGGGTGTGATTTTGTGCGTTGGTTCCCTGGAGACGCTAATGGCTGCTAAATCTCATGAGAGGGCCAAAACGGGATTTGCGCCAGCGAGATCTGCTGAGATCCCTCCCACTGGTGATGTAATCAGGTTTGATTTGGATGCACTTACATCAATTTTAATATAATTAAATGCTGTATCGTCCGGCCCGTGGAATGCTACATGCAGGCAAATCACGACCGGTTATCCTTTTTAAAAATAAACTTAGAGTACCCAATTATTGCGTTCCAATTAAGGGGCAATTTAACGTGGCCAATCCACCTACCCTGCACATCTTTGGGTTGTGGGGGCAAAATCCACGCAGACACGGGGAGAATGCGCAAACTCCACACAAACAGTGACCCAGAGCCGGGATCGAACCTGGGACCTCGGCGCCGTGAGACAGCAGTGTCCCGACTACTGGTTATCCTAAACAATCTTTTTTTTTAACTATTAGCCTAGTTATGCTGTCTGTCTTCTTTTTAAAGTTTTAAATAACCCACTGGTGATACAAGTGATGGTCTCCATTTCTTTAGCTCAGCGGTAATATCTGACATCAACGTCCCATTTTGAAATAGTGAACGTTTTGTGTTCCCAGAACACCAAAACCGATCTTCCCTGCCACATTCTGAAAGTAAACTGCCCAGTATTGACGGAATAGATTCAAATGTGAATCCTGATGGATGCAGTGGGGACGGGGGACGGGGGTTGGGGGGTGTTCTCACAAGATCCCACCGATCTTCTGCTGTAACTTTGGTGAACAGTTGGTGGAAACACGAGAAATTTTGGGGGGAAACACTTAGCCATTTCTCTGTTGACCATTTGACAAGAGTTACAGCAAATGACTGACGAAACTCAGCAAGGAAACTCCTACCACTGATCTTCAAGTATAAAGCACTTTGAGGTCTGTGGAATAAGTTACATTGGGAATCATTTATAAATAAAATATAAGCACTGCAGTTGAGCTTTGTTATTATCCTTTTTGATGTAATACGGTAATAAATGCAATTGAATAGGTGCAGTGCATGTTTCAGTGTTATGTCAGTCCTCGTCTTCCATTTTGTAGATTTTGCTTCTGGTATTTGCAGCCTTTCATTCCGTCATGGTTTATTGGGAAATGACCAGGCGGGGGATAAAATATTGCCGTCACCAGTGGTTCTGCAACAACCCGTTGAGACTGCAAAAGCTGAAATTGTATCAGAAGAATCGAGTGACGCATACGAGGTGAGAGTGGCCTGAGGACAAAGAGTCTCAACACTTTTTGTGACGAGACACATGTAACTAAACTACCTTTTTATGATCCGTAGTGAAATGCTGCAGTTGAAGCAAATGTTTCCAGGCTACTTCACCTGGATGGAATTATTAGACTTCAAGTGGGGTTGCCCATTTGGCTACATTGCATTACCATCTAGACCAATACATTTGTATAAAAACCACCAAAGTAACCCTCCGTCTTTCAGCATTCTATACAGTTAGTGCAAGTCATACAGGATGAAGTCTGTACCAGCATCAGGACATGATTTTGCTGCATTATGTACATGCAAAGGAATATAGCGGTGTTTCACAAACAATTTTCCATTTTAATTCAGCACCATTCTCAACGTCAACATAGGGACGCGTATCACATGCTAACCTTGCCATCAACGCCCACGTCCCACGAACAAGTATATAAAAAACTCTTGAAAATGAGTGACCCCAGGTGTCAGTGAAAACAAAAGCGATAAAGCAGCATTGTAACATTCAGCATGTTAAAGTTCATGTATTTATAGATCAACATAATACACCACGTAAATATGAAAATCTGTTTTTAAAAGTATTTTGTAAAAATGTTTTTATTTCATGAAGTCATACAGGTTTCAGTCCAGCTCTCCACACTTCCTGATGGCAGAAGACTCAGTGAAGCCCGTCTCTCCCCAGCACGCCCTCCACCCCCACATCTCTTCCCAAACCCCTCTCCTCCAGCTCACTTATTCAGCAACTCCTCTTCCCAACCCCACTGGGGGATTATCTGTAATAGGTGAACAAGAAAAGTCAAGAACTGTCTTCAAGCAGACTCCCATGAAGCAATGACTATCATTCCCATTGCGCGTCAATCATATACAGAACTGGAAACTCACTGGGCCGCTGGGTATCAGTATACTGCACTCAGTCAATCTGTACAGTTGCTTTATCAGCACGCTTGAATGTAACAACACTCACTCAACAGCCTGGGCTTTCCACACACTTCACAGTCACACTGAACTGCCTCACAGGCCCCTTCGTGGTCAGGCCATCACTGTAAAATGGCTGCAGTGCAATTCAGTGCAACCAGCAGAGACTTTGGGCTGAGCTGCTCTCTCCTCTTCCTCAGCTCTGAACCCTGTGAAGACGCCAGTTCAATGTTACAATGTGGGCCGCAGAACCTGGTTACGATCACTCAGAAGTTAACGACTGTCCTGCACTCGGTTGTAGGAGAGAGTTCCTCTTGGTCACACATAAGATTTACGTGGAGCCTAACTACAAGCTGAAGATGTAAGCTATCCTTCTCGAGGATTGCCCCTAGTTTGGAGAACTTTACAAGAGGTTGCAGGAATCTCTGATCAGAGAAATCTCCACAGAGCCAGTTGGTGTCCAACTGCGAGCTGTCAGGGCCAATGGTGGCCTCCGGTTCAAAAGCAGGTTACGTGGATTTGGAGTCGGCAGAGAACTGGGCTGGGCTCTGATGCTCTCCACTTAATGTCACGGTGCACCCCAGCAGCATTAGTTGAGATGAACACACAAGAACTTAAGAAATAGAAGCAGGAGTAGGCCACCAAGCCCTTCAAGCCTGCCCTGCCATTCAAGACGATTATGGCTGATCAATGCTGGCCTCAACTCCTTTACTGCCCCATTTCCCCATAGCCCTCTATTCCTCGATCTTTCTCCACTTTAAATACTTCCAATGGTCCAGCCTCCACCACCCTCCGGGGCAGTGAATTCCAGAGAAGAAATTTCTGCACATCTCGGGGGCGATTCCCCGAGCCCCACGACGGGCCACAACACCCCGACGCCAGCACGCGATTCTCCGAGATGCGGAGAATTGGCGCCATTTGCGCCAGCGCGGCGCCGGAATCGGTGAGGCCGCTGATTCTCTGGCCCGGACCGATACGACAGAGTCCCGCCTGCGCCGTTCACCCCTGGTCGCTGCCGGCGGGAACGGTCAGGGGGCGGCCTGTGGGGGGGGGGGGGGGCTCCTTCACCGGGGGGGGGGGGGGGGCCCTCCAATGGGCTCTGGCCCGCGATCGGGGCCCACCGATCGGCGGGCGAGCCTCCCCCCCCCCCCCCCCGGGCCTACTATATGGCGCGGCCGGCCCCTGAACACCGACGCCATATTGGTCGGGGCCGGCGCGCTAAAGAAGTCTCCTGCGCATGTGCAGGTTGGCGCCGCCCCCATTTGGTACCGCGAAAGGAGGCTGGAGCCAGAATCGGTCGTACCAGGGCCTGGTTCGCGCCATCGTGGAACACCTACAATCTCTCCATTTAGATAATAATCAGCTGTTGATGCTTCCTACCGAAGTGCATGACCTCACACTTCCCCACATTAAACTCCATTTGCCAGATTTTCACCCAGTCATCCAATCTATCTATATCCTGTTGTTGAATCACAATAGCCTCATCACAACATACCTTTGCACCTATTTTTATATCATCGGCAAATTTGGAAACCTAACATTCTGTTCCTTCCTCCATGTCATTAATGTAAATAATGAACAATTGTGGGCCAAGTACTGATCCCTGTGGTACTCGACTTGTTGCATCGTTCCACTCTGAAAAGGACCCATTTTCCAATTCTCTGCTTTCTATGTGATAGCCATTTTTTAATACATGCGAACACACTTCCTCCAATTCCATGAAGTCTTTTGTTGCACTCTCCTCTCCCACCCCCATCCATCTTCTGCAGCCCATAGATACACTCTCAGATGCTCCATTCCTCCCCGCATCCTGTGGAGACTCCATCTCCAACGCTCTCTCCACACCCCCCTCCCCCGCACAGACTCTATCTCCAAGCTCTCTCCATCCCCCCCTGCACAGTCTCCATCTCCACCCCCCCACCCCCCATTCACAAGTGGCTGGTTTGGCACTTTCTTCACAGACTAAGACATTTAAAAAATACATGGAAGAAAATGGATAACGGAAGTTAAAAATTGGAACAGAATGATTCGAAGACCGTGTTAACAAGTCAACACTCTGATGACAATGTTGCTCTCGACAAAGTTAACAAGACCAAACCAAGTGTACAATGTTATAGCCATGGACATGGAAAAGCTTAAAGACCGCAAAATGAGAAAGAAGATATTCTCTGATGAGTGAAGAAAGCAAAACCACTTGTTTGAGAGTTGGGATTCTAAGAACTCATGCAAACTGAACTTTAAATGGTAACTGTTTCGTGCAGTTGTTATAGCAGCTATGATGCTTATAGTGTTGCCAAGACAATATTCTTAACGGTGAAACGTGACTAAAGAAGAAAGGATATTACCTGTACCGTAGATAGTAAGTTAGTAGTTAAAGGGTTTACAATGTTATATTTTGGTAGTATTATAGGAAAAATCATTGCAAGAAAGACATTCATTGTTTTTTTTGGGGGGAAGGTGTGGTGATATGCATCACTGTATATACATAAGGGGTTAATGTAAATACACTACAACTAAGTAACTACTAGAGGGAGCACCAGAGATGTCATGCCATGCGGACATACAGCCAATAGGTCATTACAACAGGGCACAACCAATGGGTAATCAGGACACCCAGAGGTGGCATTATCACAAGGGGGCACTTCACAACTAATATAAAAGGACAGGGCACACGTGCTCTGCCTCTTTCCACAGACAGACATCTAGAGAGTACATCAGGGTTGATCAACAGCATCACACCCAGCACGTGGCTTAGAGCAGGCTGGTAAAGATAGATTGAGTTACTACAGCTAGATTAGCAGAGAGTCAAACTCATTTAAGAACTGTGTTAATAGTTCAATGAACAAGTTGAACTCATTTTATAGTCTGGAGCTTCCTTTGTCAAAGCATACATCAAGGAAGCAGCTTATGCTACACGAAGCAGCTTAACAGAACATGATACCAGGTGTGCCTGTTCAATCTATTTAGTTCAACTCAGCAAGATCCGTGACAACCAGCAACCGAACCCAGGCACGATGATCGAGATTCCGGTTCCTAATTACAAAACCTGTATTTTATAATAGTTATATTTCAATCTTTAAGATAAAATGGAGTAGTTTGGGGAGAGAGATGTGACATGCGACTTGCTTGTAATGGGGGAGACAGAAATTCAAATCACAACCTATTGAAAGGTGCCAGTTTTAACACCTAAACACAAAGGAGGAAGTGCTGCATTCAGACTCTGTGTCAGCCAAGCAGGGAGATTTGGGGAAGATTATTTGCAGGTGTTCATATGGCAAGGCTATTTTCAGGTTAACCATCAAGATGGCTGGTGAGGATGAATTTCCAGTTGGAAGAAACGAGGCTTCTGTGGAGTTAAAACCAAGGAATTGCCAGTGGGTGCCTTGCTACTGAAAGTCATTGGGTTATGCTTAGGTTGTGAAGGGATTTTGTTTGAAAGAACACTGGAAGATTCACGATGGTGGAGAGAGAGAAGGGATCTTGTTGAAGCCAGGAGCTTGAGGACTTTATTACTGCTGAGAGTGTGGTGTAATGTAGAAAGTGGCATGGGGTTTTTTGGTTGTGTCAAGTTTGTAGGGAATACCTTTTCCGTAGTTAAGTGCATCAGTTGTCGACTAAGTAATGTTCAGTCGATGTTGGGTGGAATTCAATGGAAACATTTTGAAGTTAATTTGTGGCGGGGTTTTCAGGGAGTTTTCCGCTGGCTCGTTCCCCACCGCTATCCAATGACACTTTTCTGGGCCCTGGGGAGTTTCTCACCGGTTTAACCCTCACTTCAAATTTTCTCAGCACTGGGGAGCTGAACTCAGAGATCTGCCCGCCATTTTGAAATGGTGCCCCGATCTCTAAGTGAGCTTGTGGGTCCCCCACCCATGGGAAATGTCACTACTCCCCCCCCCCCCTCCCCAAACCTCCTTCCAGGACCCCCAACTTCCCAGAGGCCCCTCCTTAACTGGTCTTCACACCCCCACCATTCAAACCCCTCCTCCACTCACCTTTCATGGGTAGGGCCTCCTAGGGCCCTGACCCTTGGCAGTGCCAGGCTGGCACTGCCACAAGGGAAGAACATTCCATTCTTAGAAATTGCACACCAAAATTGTAATGTTGACTTAAGAAGAAACATAGATAATTCTTTGTTTATTACGGAAGAATTTCTAGCTTTGGAAAAATCCTCCTGAAGTTGTTAAAAAAATCTTTAATTTGTGGTTTGCAGCTTAAGATAAACAAATAATTTAACTGTCTCTTCTTTAAAGTTGCATATCTGCAGTTAACGGGTTTGGCAGCTGGTGTTAGACGGCTGTTCCTTCCTGTGGGATTTGGGATACATCGTCTTGTCGTAGTCGTTTAACGCTGTAACACCAGGCTCTATCCACCCCATCCCCAACTGTGTAGCATGGTTTCCAGTTCGGGAATGGGAATCGACCAGCAACAATCCAGGCATCTTCTGGAAGTTCCGATAACAACTTGACTTCTAGTAAAGAAAGCTGCACAGAACAAAGTGTGTTTTAACGCCTTTCATTGACCAATCAATTGTGGGATCAAATAACTTATCATATTTCTTGCATCCACTGAGCATGCCAAACTATTCGGAGGGAGAACGGGTGTACTGGGAATTATAGTGACCGTTCCACTCCCTGAATTGTGTCACTTATCGTGTCTCTCCACCAACTACTCAATTTAGAAAATTAACCAGATAATGATGGGAGGGAATATTCAGAATCTTTATCTCACGGAAGACCGTTTTCGGAACACAAACATTTCAGCAGCAAATTATGAATCTGCAATTAATCCAATCCTGTTGTGACGAGCCGCTGTAGGTAGCACTACAAGTTTAATTTTACTTTTACTGAGCCTTGCTGTGCAGCCCTTTCACAAGTGAGAAGCATAGAAGATGAGTTAGTTCATGATGTATGAACCAGGGGATGGCAAACATTGGTTTTGAAAACCTGCAGATTGTAGGAGTAAGAGAGGACTGAAGGAGGTTGGAGTTCTACTATTCTGAGGTCCTGGGGAAGAGTTAGAGCAGAACACAAGTGTGGAATAGATCTTATTTCAATATAATGAAGGTGCGAAGCTCTCTGTGCCCCCCATGAGTTGATTTTTCAGGATGCACACAGTGTATATTATGGTCCAGCTGATATTCACACCTCAAGACAAAGGTTGCAGGCATTCCATGGCAGGTGATGGTCCAGGTCACGCATTCCATCTCGGCGGATGGTGCAGGGTACATACAGGGAAGAGGATCAACAGGTGCACAGCCAGGGCCTTCCACCCAATAGATCCTGGAGTGTACAATCCACCTGCCTCCCTGTGACCGACCCACCTCCAGCCCGCACATCAGAGGGTGACACCCATCCTGACTGAAAGCAGGACTGGACCCTAAAGGTCCTGATGCCCGCCAAGGTTACCTAAGGTAGCAGGGCGTGGAAGGCAGTAGGCTGCCTCATCCCTAGCTCTGGATTCTGGGAATACACTAGACCTATCGGGAGGGTGAGGAAGATAAAGAAAAGGTAGCCACAGAGTGGGTATGGGTGAACTTAGCCACGATTAGAGATAAGTCAAGAGTGTTAGAACCATCAATTGTAATAAACGCCACGTGATTGATTGATATTTATTGTCACAAATTGGTCACTCATATAGTGCCTGCCTACTCTCGTGTAATTGCGGCATGCTCTGGCAGCCCCTACAGATCCTCATTGCCCTTCCATCTGCCTAGAGAGGATGGAAGCTCAATGGTTCTCCCCCTTCCCAGAGATGACACTGTAATGCCGAGATGATTCTGCCCCCCCCCCCCCCCCCCCCCCAAGATCCCCCAGCCCGAGTAACAATCAGGCTGCATGTTCACTCCACAGCAATCAATAGCACAGCCAGTTCGACTGACTCCATCATCCGCTCAGTCCAAACACTGAAAGGAGGCTAATGAGGAGTCCTGACAATGCCCAGAGCCAGAGCTTTTCAGAATTTGATTACATCCCTGAGAGCCTGGCCTCCATGACCAGTGGCAGCACGGTAGCACATGTGGCTAGCACTATGGCTTCACAGCGCCAGGGTCCCAGGTTCGATTCCCCGCTGGGTCACTGTCTGTGCGGAGTCTGCACGTTCTCCCCGTGTCTGCGTGGGTTTCCTCCGGGTGCTCAGGTTTCCTCCCAAAGACGTGCAGGTTAGGTGGTTTGGCCATGCTAAATTGCCCTTAGTGTCCAATAAGGTTAGGAGGGGTTATGGGGATAGGGTGGAAGTGAGGGTTTAAATGGGTCGGTGCAGACTCGATGGGCCGACTCCTTCTGCACTGTATGTTCTATGTATCTATGACAACTCACACAGCTCGTGCCCAGGCTGCACTTTGCAGTTTGAGGGTGGGGTTCATTTTGACCGCACCCGTCTTCCCTGCTGAGTGAGGGTCCATTTCCCTTCATGGAGCTGCTCACTTACCCCATGTCAGATGTCTGATGCCCGCCAAGGTTACCTAAGGTTGCAGGGCGTGGAAGGCAGTAGGCTGCCTCATCCCTAGCTCTGGATTCTGGGAATACACTAGACCTATCGGGAGGGTGAGGAAGATAAAGAAAAGGTACCCCATCTCTGCCCGTGGAGCCTGGCTTCTCACGGGACCCCACCCAGGGACCTCACAGTCGCCTGTGCTGACCCCGTGATGTTGATCACTCCAACCCACTTCCAGCTGCCACTCTAGAAGGGTAATCACTCGGAGGAAAGATCACTTAAATGACAGCGAGGGGGTCCCACGAAATGCTAACTATACACCAGATCCCTTTGGAGACCTACAGCCAACAACAATGAAGGCCCGCTAAGGTCTGTGAAAATACACCCCACCCCACTTGCTGGGACTCAACCCAGCCCACCTCCCCCAGTAATCATTTAGCTACTTCCCCCACATTCTCGCCAGTGCCCCCTCTCCATTAGACACCCTGGAGGGTAATGGCAACATGAGCGCTCACCTCCGATATCCCCTTCAGAGGTGAGGTCGCCAGTTTCTCGGTTTTGTAGAGCTGATGTAAACTGCACCGGCCTGACATCACGCCAGCACATAATGAATGTTCAGTGAGGGTGGAATTGCCGATGGGCTGTTCCACTAATGAGATGTTAATGCATTCAAATGAGGTTCCTGACCTTCCTGGATGGGAACCTCGTCACATCACAGGCGAGAGGTGTGGAAAATCACGAAATGGGATCTTGCCGGCGAGAATCGAGTTTCCTGGCTCTCGCGGGATTTTGCGTTCCTGTTGCCATTTACGCTGAAAGTTAACGTGGGCTCAAACTTCCACCTACTGTTCCAAAGGCCAGTCTTGGGACTCCAAGGAAGTGCTTTTCTGGTGTCCATTCCAAGGGGAATAGATGCAGCCTGCATTTACTGTCAATCCTACGGTGTTTATTCTGATTTGGTAACCTGCGTAACGTTCAATAAAGTTGGCTTAATGGTCTATAGCACCTGAAGAAGTAAGACACGGTGTTATGTGCTGCATGTGACATACTCCAGTAAGCCTGGGGGCAGCGATGAGGGTTCTCTGTTTAAACCTTGGGTCTCACTATGTTTACCTGGATATTGGACAAGTAAACGTCACGAGCTGGATCATACCAAAAGAAATATCCAGTGTATAAACCCCAAAAATATGACACAAGTGTACTTGGAAAGTAGAAGGAACCAGGGGTTAGTGATTGTAGAAATACGGAGAACACATTAATAAGCTTGGTACATGAATGTACTGAGAGAGATATGTATGTTTCTGTGTGTGCATGCATGTGAATGAGGGACAGTGTGAAAAGGATCACTTATTACTTACCACACTAGGAGCCAGGAAAACTGTGACATTGGAACAGTCTGACAAATCAACCTAAATAACAATTTAAAAAAAAGATGCAAATCATCAATATTTCACCAGTCTGCTGAGCTTCACATTTGTTTCACCCCTAATTTACACAGACACCCTGCAAGTATTTAAAATCCCTGTATAACAGCATGGGCAACAATTCTAAAGAGGTGTCTTTGGTTTTTGATAGTCTGTGTTTTGGCCCCTATTTTACCATCTCGCTATTCCCCTCTCCCCAAGCCTTTGCCAGTGTTGCTCGGACTCGCATGTTTGTGACACTGGCCTCGGGCTCGAGGGTCCCTGCTCCTCCTTCTTTGGCAGCCCCGTGAGGCTTACTGGGCCATTTTACCACATTGAGGGCAATATTTAAAAAAAATGTAATTTATTGGTGTAACCCAACTTGCTTCTCACAATGCACTCCCCTTCACAGCTCTTCTGAGATTGACAGCTTGCTGTGCAGGAATTATGAATGTGAATCTACGTCGGACTGCACTGACGCTTTAATAAATCGTGCAAGTGAGCTGATCCTTGCCTTACTCGTAACGAGACAATAACTTTCAATCAACAATTTTCACTCGATCAAAGGCTTCATATAGTTTCAGACCAGAAATGTTCTCAATGGCAAGTTTCAACATTACATCAACCCATGTTGTTACTTCCTTTCGTATGGGACAATCAGATGAACGCACCAATTGTTAGTCTTTTATAAAGAAGGCGCACCCTTGTCAATGAAATCTGAAATTTCTTGAACAAATGCGCAAGGAGGTCAGAAAACTGAATAGGGGCTGAGCAGGAATCAGGATATTTTGATCCCCAAAGCTAGAAAATGGAGGTTAGTTCCTGGTTTGTACCAATCACGATGATGCTTGTCTATATTTTATTGGAATTTTATTGCCAAGGGAAAAATTAGCATTTAAATGTGATTTTAAATAGGTGTAATTTTTCAAAAAGTATATATTTAAGACTCAGAAAGCTTGTGCAGAACACCCATTAATATCAAATGATGGAGTCCTCCCCCTACCCTTTGCACATTAATTCAAAATTAAGGTGTTTGTACCTTCCACAAATCTTGTTTCATGTAAGAAACCTGGTCATGGCAACCTGCTCGCCAGGCGTAGAACTTTGACAGCCTGACCAGCCATGGATTCAGTTCATAGCCAATCGCCGGATGGAAACCGCGCTTACTGGCTTCTAATACCTGTGGATAACACAAATCCTGTGACATTACAGCACATAGTTACATCAGGAAAATAAAATTACAATTTACGTAGGCTGTGAGACACAGAAACAGGCCATTGTCCAACCAGTCTATACCACTGTTTACACTTCACCCTCGCCCTACCAAACTTTTAACTCCCTATATCAGTGCCACGAGGAAGCAGTGGATTGGTTTGTCCTCTCGGGCATCTCCAATATGCCACTTCAAGCATGGTAGGGCTTTCAACATCTTGAAGCGGACCAGTTTACAAGGTTATGGGGAAAGAACTGGGGAGTGGGACGAAGCTAAAGTTGACACAGGCACAGTGGACTGAATGGCCTCTTTTCTGCACTGTAAAATTCTACCCTATGATTCTATAACATTCAAGTCACTTTTTAAACTCAAGGGTTTTTATTAGCCAAGAGTATTGCAGTGTTGTGATAGAGATCATTACTGACGATCGTACACTACCAACTACAAAGTTATTCTATTTCTGGCCTCAGTGCCGTTCCCTGATTAAAAATGGACAGGTGACCAGCTACTAGACGTGCTCAAGAATGGTGCACTCTCCACTTTTCCTTCAAGGCTTCAGCCTAGTAAGCATCACAATGTATCACATGGTTGTTAACAGTACAGGAGGAGGCCATTTGCCCCATTGTGTCTGCACTGGCTCTCCGAATGGGCAACTTATCTCCTGCCTAACCCCACCCCACCTCCTCTGCCCGCAACCTTGCACAGTCTCCTTGGCCGGATAACAGTCTAATTCCCTTTCGAATGCTTCGATCAAACCTGCAACCACCACACTTGGGGCAGTGCATTCCAGACCTTAACCGTGGTGCCTCTTCTCAATCTGGCTCAACACCCTATCTACATGTAAGGAGGGGGGGGGGGGGAAGAGAGAGAGAGGGGGATGGCTTTTTCAGAGCAGAATTGGGCAGCATGGTGGTTAGCACAATTGCTTCACAGCTCCAGGGTCCCAGGTTCGATTCCCGGCTTGGGTCACTGTCTGTGCGGAGTCTGCATGTTCTCCCCGTGTCTGCGTGGGTTTCCTCCCACAGTCCAAAGATGTGCAGGTTAGGTGGATTGGCCATGCTAAATTGCCCTTAGTGTCAAAAATTGCCCTTAAGTGTTGGGTGGGGTTACTGGGTTATGGGGATAGGGTGGAGGTGTGGGTTTGGGTAGGGTGCTCTTTCAAAGAGCTGGTGCAGACCCAATGGGCCGAATGGCCTCCTTTTGCACTGTAAATTCTATGATTCTAGGAATTGCCAGAAGCAATTTGTGGACAGTCTACAGAATGGGGATGGTATGCGGAAATCCAAAGAGAATAGAAAAAATACACTCAATTTAAAAAAAATTAAACAGTTAAATAGCCTCCACAAACTAGAACAATCATTCAAGTTTTTAAAAAAATAGCCTTAATAATGTTCATGTTAAGCATGCACTGAAATTCATGTTGACTTGTAACAGTTGTTCATAGTTCTTTCGACAAAATTTGTATTAGATCCAGTGGATTTTCGCCCAAATGTTTACATACAATTCTGCCGTCACCTGACCCCAGGTCCACCACCTTGCCAGAGCGGCCTTCCAGTAAGGTCATCACATTCTTCACCTGTTTGCGGCTTGCTGGTACGTACGGGACCTGGCAAAAAACAATCGCAATAAAAACAGAAAATGCTATTAAAATCTCAGCAATCATCAGTGGAGAGAGAAACATATTTAACGTTTCAAGCCCGTGCGACTCCTCCTCAAACATGATCACACCTCTTTATTGTGCTAGTCTGCTTGGCTTTCCTCGGAATTGAAAAACACTCAATCCACAGTTCGTCTACGTCAGCTAATTGTGAAGACCAGACGACAAGTTTTCTGATTTGGTTAAAATATCACCAGTGTACGACTTCCGGGTGCGGCGATGACCAGCTGAGTCGCACGTTTCGGCAGCTCCCTGTGAAACGGACTTTTGGGCTCTTGATAGGAGCCCCAACGGCAATTTTAACGGCTGAAAACACCGTGCGGTAAACCAGAAGGGTGTTCCCCCTGGACACGGATGGAAAAAGGAGAGGAAAGTGGCCGGATTGCAGCGGATCCTTTGGAACAACGGCAAGGAAGGCAAGCAGAAACCAAGATGGCGTCGGAAGGTGGCAGTTTCATATGGGGCCCTGAACAACAAGAGTTTTTGAAACGCTGCGTGGAGGAGATAAAAAAGGAAATGAAGAAAGAGTTGTTGGCCCCGATATTACAGGCGATTGAAGGGCTGAAAGAGGAACAAAAGACCCAGGAGCAGGAGCTTCGGGTCGTGAAGGCGAAAGCAGCAGAGAATGAAAACGACATACAGGGCCTGGTGGTGAAGTCGGAGATACAGGAGGCACACCAGAAACGATCTGTGGAGAGGTTGGAGGCACTGGAAAATAACGCAAGGAGGAACAACTTGAGGATTCTTGGCCTTCCTGAAGGTGTGGAGGGGGCGGACGTCGGGGCATATGTGAGCACGATGCTGCACTCGTTAATGGGAGTGGAGGCCCCGACGGGTCCGTTGGAGGTGGAGGGAGCATACCGAGTTATGGTGCGAGGATCGAGAGCAGGAGAAGCTCCCAGAGCCATAGTGGTGAGATTTCTCCGTTTTAAGGATAGAGAAATGGTCCTTAGATGGGCGAAGAAAACTCGGTGTAGTAAATGGGAGAACGCGGTGATCCGCATCTATCAAGATTGGAGTGCGGAGGTGGCGAGAAGGAGGGCGAGCTTTAATCGGGCCAAAGCGGTACTTCACAAAAAAAAGATAAAGTTTGGAATGCTGCAACCGGCAAGACTGTGGGTCACATATCAAGGGAGGCACCACTACTTTGAGACGGCGGATGAAGCGTGGACTTTTATTGTAGAAGAAAAATTGGAATGATTGGACTACGAAAATGAACGTTTGGACAAAGTGGTGGGTCGAGTGGGGGGGCGAAGAGGGATTGTATGATTAATCCTGCGGTATGGTAACTTTTCTTTCTCCCACAGGTGGTGATGGGGGGAGGTGGGGAGGGAGAGGAGATGGGGCGTTGGCCATGGGAGGCGGGGCCGAGGGAGAGGCGCGGGCTTGGTTCCCGCGCTATGATAATTATGGCGGGAATAGAGAAGCAGGAAGGAGGGGGCGCCGCACGGGGCGAGCCGTGATCACGGGGGGAAGCCGAGGTCAGCCAGAGTTTGCTGACTTCTGGGAGCAACATGGGGGGAGTAATTACGCTAGCGGGGGGTCTAGCGGGGGGGGGGGGGAGGGGGGAATTACTGGGTTGCTGCTGCTGGGGAAAGGGGGGAGTGGGTACGGGAAAGGATGGGCGGGGGGGGCACCGTCTGGGAGAAATACAGCCGCGTGGGAACTGGGCGAGAAGCTGGAAAAAGATGATGGCTAACCGGCAAGGGGGGGGGGGGGGGGGTGGGAAGCCCCCCAACTCGGCTGATCACGTGGAACGTGAGGGGGCTTAACGGGCCGATAAAGAGGGCACGAGTACTCGCACACCTTAAGAAACTTAAAGCAGATGTGGTCATGTTACAGGAAACGCACCTGAAACTGATAGATCAGGTTAGGTTGCGCAAAGGATGGGTAGGGCAGGTGTTCCATTCGGGGCTGGATGCGAAAAACAGGGGGGTGGCTATATTAGTGGGGAAGCGGGTAATGTTCGAGGCAAAGACTATAGTGGCGGATAACGGGGGCAGATACGTGATGGTGAGTGGCAAATTACAGGGAGAGATGGTGGTCCCGAATTGGGACGATGCCAATTTTATGAGGCGAATGCTAGGACGCATCCCAGACCTAGAGACCGGAAAGCTGATAATGGGGGGAGACTTTAACACAGTGTTGGAACCAAGGCTGGATAGGTCGAAGTCCAGGACTGGTAGGAGGCCGGCAGCAGCCAAGGTGCTTAAGGATTTTATGGAGCAGATGGGAGGGGTGGACCCGTGGAGATTCAGTAGACCTAGGAGTAAGGAGTTCTCGTTTTTCTCCTATGTCCATAAAGTCTATTCACGCATAGACTTTTTTGTGTTGGGTCGGGCATTGATCCCGAGGGTGAGGGGAACGGAATATACGGCTATAGCCATTTCGGATCATGCCCCACACTGGGTAGACTTGGAGATAGGGGAGGAAACAAGAGGGCGTCCACCCTGGAGAATGGACATGGGACTAATGGCGGATGAGGGGGTGTGCTTAAGGGTGAGGGGATGCATTGAAAAGTACTTGGAACTCAATGACAATGGGGAGGTTCAGGTGGGAGTGGTCTGGGAGGCGTTGAAGGCGGTGGTTAGGGGGGAGCTGATATCAATAAGGACACATAAAGGGAAGCAGGAGAGTAAGGAACGGGAGCGGTTGTTGCAAGAACTTTTGAGGGTGGACAGACAGTATGCGGAAGCACCGGAGGAGGGACTGTATAGGGAAAGGCAAAGGCTGCATGTGGAATTTGACTTGCTGACCACAGGCACTGCAGAGGCACAATGGAGGAAGGCGCAGGGTGTACAGTATGAATATGGAGAGAAGGCGAGCAGATTGCTGGCACACCAATTGAGGAAAAGGGGAGCAGCGAGGGAAATAGGGGGGGTGAGAGACGAAGATGGAGAGACGGAGCGGGGAGCGGAGAGAGTGAATGAAGTGTTTAAGACATTTTATAAAAAATTGTATGAAGCTCAACCCCCGGATGGGAGGGAGAGAATGATGGAGTTTTTGGATCGGCTGGAAATTCCCAAGGTGGAAGAGCAGGATAGGATGGGATTGGGAGCACAGATCACGGTAGAGGAAGTGGTGAAAGGAATTAGGAACATGCAGACGGGAAAGGCCCCGGGACCGGACGGATTCCCAGTTGAATTTTACAGAAAATATTTGGACTTGCTCGCCCCGCTACTGACGAGGACCTTCAACGAGGCAAAGGAAAGGGGACAACTGCCCCCGACTATGTCAGAAGCAACGATATCGCTTCTTTTAAAGAAGGAAAAGGATCCGCTACAATGCGGGTCCTACAGACCAATCTCCCTCCTCAATGTAGATGCCAAGGTCTTGGCCAAGGTAATGGCAATGAGAATAGAGGAATGTGTCCCGGGGGTGGTTCATGAGGACCAAACTGGGTTTGTGAAGGGGAGACAGCTGAACACGAACATACGGAGGTTGTTAGGGGTAATGATGATGGCCTCACCAGAGGGTGAAACGGAGATAGTAGTGGCGATGGATGCCGAGAAAGCATTTGATAGAGTGGAGTGGGATTATCTGTGGGAGGTGTTGAGGAGATTTGGGTTCGGAGAGGGGTATGTTAGATGGGTGCAGCTGTTGTATAGGGCCCCAGTGGCGAGTGTGGTCACGAATGGACGGGGATCGGCATATTTTCGGCTCCATAGAGGGACAAGGCAGGGATGTCCTCTGTCCCCATTACTGTTTGCACTGGCGATTGAGCCCCTGGCGATAGCGCTGAGAGGTTCCAAGGGATGGAGGGGAATACTTAGGGGAGGAGAAGAACACCGGGTATCTTTATATGCGGATGATCTGCTACTATATGTGGCGGATCCAGCGGAGGGGATGCCAGAAATAATGCGGATACTTGGGGAGTTTGGGGATTTTTCAGGGTATAAATTGAACATGGGGAAGAGTGAGCTGTTTGTGGTGCATCCAGGGGAGCAGAGTAGAGAAATAGAAGACCTACCGTTGAGGAAGGTAACAAGAGACTTTCGTTACCTGGGGATCCAGATAGCTAAGAATTGGGGCACATTGCACAGGCTAAATTTGACGCGGTTGGTGGAACAGATGGAGGAAGATTTCAAGAGATGGGATATGGTAGCATTGTCAATGGCAGGGAGGGTGCAGGCGGTTAAGATGGTGGTCCTCCCGAGATTCCTTTTTGTGTTTCAGTGTCTCCCGGTGGTGATCACGAAGGCTTTTTTCAAAAGGATAGAAAAGAGTATCATGGGTTTTGTTTGGGCCGGGAAGACTCCGAGAGTGAGGAAGGGATTCTTACAGCGTAGTAGGGATAGGGGGGGGCTGGCACTACCGAGCCTAAGTGAGTATTATTGGGCCGCTAATATTTCAATGGTGAGTAAGTGGATGGGAGAGGAGGAAGGAGCGGCGTGGAAGAGATTAGAGAGGGCGTCCTGTAGGGGGACCAGCCTGCAGGCTATGGTGACAGCCCCATTGCCGTTCTCACCAAGGAACTATACCACGAGTCCGGTGGTGGTAGCTACACTGAAGATTTGGGGACAGTGGAGACGACATAGGGGAAAGACCGGAGCACTGGGGGGGTCCCCGATAAGAAACAACCATAGGTTTGCCCCGGGGGGAATGGATGGGGGATATGGAATGTGGCAAAGAGCAGGTATAACGCAATTGAAAGATCTATTTGTGGATGGGAAGTTTGCGAGTCTGGGAGCGCTGACCGAGAAATATGGGTTGCCCCAAGGGAATGCATTCAGGTACATGCAATTGAGGGCTTTTGCGAGGCAACAGGTGAGGGAATTCCCGCAGCTCCCGACACAAGAGGTGCAGGACAGAGTCATCTCAAAGAAATGGGTGGGGGACGGTAAGGTGTCGGATATATATAGGGAAATGAGAGACGAAGGGGAGACTATGATGGACGAACTAAAAGGGAAATGGGAAGAAGAGCTAGGGGAGGAGATTGAGGAGGGGATGTGGGCAGATGCCCTAAACAGGGTAAACTCGTCGTCCTCGTGCGCCAGGCTAAGCCTGATTCAGTTTAAGGTATTACACAGGGCACATATGACTGGAACACGGCTCAGTAAATTTTTTGGGGTGGAGGATAGGTGTGCGAGGTGCTCGAGAAGCCCAGCGAATCATACCCATATGTTTTGGTCATGCCCGGCACTACAGGGGTTTTGGATGGGGGTGACAAAGGTGCTTTCGAAAGTAGTAGGAGTCCGGGTCGAACCAAGCTGGGGGTTGGCTATATTTGGGGTTGCACAAGAGCCGGGAGTGCAGGAGGCGAAAGAGGCCGATGTTTTGGCCTTTGCGTCCCTCGTAGCCCGGCGCAGAATACTGCTAATGTGGAAAGAAGCCAAGCCCCCGGGGGTGGAGACCTGGATAAATGATATGGCGGGGTTCATAAAGTTAGAGCGGATTAAGTTCGTCCTAAGGGGGTCGGCTCAAGGGTTTACTAGGCGGTGGCAACCGTTCGTCGAATATCTTGCGGAAAGATAGATGGGGGAGAACAAAGAAGGCAGCAGCAGCGGCCCAGGACTTGGGGGGGGGGGGGGGGGGGGGGGGGATGGGGGGGGGGGGGGTGGCCTGAGACAAAGCAGTTGCCAATTAGGGCTAGTTTTTATTTTTTGTTATTTAATATTTATTTATTTGTTGTTGTTTTTGTTTAAATTTAAAAAGGTCATTATTATCTGTATTGTTACAATGTTGTGTAAAGGATGCACAATGTACTGTGTTGGTTGACCAAAAATTTTCAATAAAATATTATTTAAAAAAAAAAAAAAATATCACCAGTGTACGGAGTGCAGCACTCACAGCCCCACCTGTTGAGCTCACAGTGATTCCTGATCACACTGTCGAGGTTCTATGATTCTATGAAATGAACTGAGGAGTGCAGGTGTTTGGGACACTCATAGAATCCCTACTCTGCAGGAGGCGGCCATTCGGCCCATCAAACCAACCCTCTGAAAGAGCACCATACCTAAGCCCACATACTCACCCTATCCGCTTAACCCCACCTAATATTTTGGCACTTGACATGAGTATAGCTTCAAGCTGATGATGCTAGTTGCTGGTTTACCAGAGAACTTTACTGCACATTTAGTTTTGTATGGCCACCTGAAGTAAAACTGCCTGATCTGCATGGTACTTTGTAGAAAGTTACACTCCTCCTACCTGTAACCTGAGAGGGACCCTCCTGAAACCAGGCATCAGTATTCCTGCCCATACTATATATGCAGTTAATCCTGTGCACCCAGCGATCTGCAGTAAACCCCAGCCACCAACAGACTGCTTCCTGAGCTCAGCGACTCCTTCACTGTCATCCTGGTCCATTCCTAAACAAATCAGACAAAATGCGCTGTAAGAGTACAGTTGTGCGTATGTGCGGACACAAGCTTCAAACAGAAAATCAACGATCGAGCATCAAGGATCTCACTCAACTGAACCAAGGGGCAGGGTTAGAATCAAAGCAACTCATAGTGCAGAGTGTGGCTATTCGGTCCATCCATGCCTGTACTGGCTCTTTGAAAATGCTAGCATGCTTAGTTCCCCACCTCTTCTCCTGCAGACTAGCTTCAATATTCCGCCAACATTTAAGGATGTGGTTAACAATGTGATACGACGAGGTAATGGTGACTGAGGGATAGATATTGCCCAGATAACTCTCCTGCTCTTCTTTAAAATGGTGCCATGGGATCTTTTACATCCAGGACCTCACTTTAACATCTCATCTGAAAGAGAGCACCTCCAGGAGTGCAGTGCTCCCCCAGTACTGCGCCAGAGTGCCAGCCTTGCATTTTACACTCAAGCCCCGGTGTGGGGCTTGAACCAACAATCGTGTGATTTTGAGGTGAGGCTCTGTAAGGTTCTTTGTCGTAACAGCTGCAGAGGGAGGGAAACTCCTAACCACACGCATAAGGACAACTACATTTTCCTCCTGCTGCTGCCCATTTTCCTCTCTCCACATTGATCTCATGCTTCAATGGTGTTCGGTTGACCACCCAGACCAGTACAGACCAAAGGTCACACCTCGATTTTGCTGGTCTGATCCAATCCGTTTGCCCTTTGAATCTCAGAGGATCTTATAACTTGACACGAAGATCCCAGAATGGGACCCTAGCTCAAAGGACGGTGGGCTGGATTCTCCATTATTGAGACTATGTCCCCACGCCGGCATCAAAACGGTGGAGTTGTACTCCTGAAATTCCTCCAAAAAAATGAAACAAATTCTCAGCCCTGCAGGGGGCGAGCAGGGAGCCGGAGTGAATCTCACAGCTTTAGCTTCACACAGAGAGTGGTGAGCCTGTGGAATTCATTACCACAGGAAGTAGCTGATGCGTAAACTTTGAATATACTCAAGAGGCGGCTGGATATAGCACTTGGGGAGAATGGGATCAAAGGCTATGGGGAGAAAGCAGGATTAGGCTATTGAGTTGGATGATCAGCCATGATCGTGATGAATGGCGGAGCAGACTCGAAGGGCCAAAAGGCCTCCTCCTGCTCCGATCTTCTATGTATCTATGATACTGGCCCCCGGCACGTCTGGGTCAGAGCCGCGCATGCGCACAGCGGTGGCCTCCAGCGGCCGCGCGTGCACCATGGCGGTCACGGACTGCGGAGCCAGACAGAAGGAAGAGACCCCCCCACCCCCGATCAGCCGCGCGCCTGACCCGCAAATCCCACACATTAAATCCCCGGCTGCCTATCGTGTGCATTCAGACCGGCAATAGCAGGTTAGTTCCACGCTGTCGGGAAATCAGCCGGTCGGGAGCAGAAGATTGGTGAGAGGGCCTCTGGCAATGACCCCCCCCCCCGGGCGCTGTGGTGTACTCCCTGCTGACGGCAATTTTCGGGGCCTGGAGAACCGCCGAACCGGCGCCATGCCCGTTCACGCCGTTAAACTGGATTCTCCGCACCGGCCGCGATTTCAGCGGCAGGGTGCGGAGAATCCAGCCCGGTATCTTTCAATGTTTCTCAATCAAACGTAGAGGAACAGAGTCACAGGACCGCTCATTGGTTTTAACAACAATAAACATTTATTAAACATGAAAAAAATGGATTATAATGCAATACTCCTATACTCAGCATAACAAATACACACAGGTTTTAAGGTTAACACGGATGACACAGTATATTTGAAGCTACGATGGTCTCATTAGGACATAGACATTTGTAAAAAACATACAGATTGGCTGTGGTCACACACGTTCCACTCTGAACCCAAGTTAGTCTGTGGATTTCTTCTCAGAAATCCCCCCCCCAGATGATTGTCACGTGTTTCCAAGCTCCACTTTTAAAAGCACGTTTTAAAACCTTCTCGCACAATAAGACTTTCCATTAGCAGCTGCATTGCAATACCCACTCCACCTTTTCCAAAGTACTCTTTTGAACAGAGCTTCCGCTCCACTTTGACCGGTGAATCCACTCCATGTTTTATACACACACACACCATTCCGATACCCAGCCACCGCAATTATTTCAATCAATGTCTCACAAACTGTAATATATCACAAACCTTAGAACCACTTCAGATGTATTTCTGACTTCTCACTAGCCAGCTCCTTTCCAGTTTTGTGACTTGAAACGAACAGTACCCTGTTCTGCTCCCAGTTCCTCTTTGCTCCTTTAACTACAGACTCCCTGGAAAATCCTCTTCATTTCTCTGGTTTCCTTAAGTAGCCGTCCTTTAAATTTCTGGCACTGGCTTTCCTAACCATTACTACATTGTATGGCTTTTCTTCTAGCAAAGCTGAGATTTGTTCTCTCTCTAGCTGCCTGTCTTCAACTGCTGTAGCTTCCACCTAAACTTAAAGAACAAAGAGACTTTCTTCCCTTACAATGTTCTCTCGTTGCCAAGCAATTCTATCAGTTAACTAACCCCCATGCACACAAATACCTTTGATCAGCAAGAATCTAACTTCCAGGCACAGATACAATAAATTAAATCCACCTAAAACTTTTTCTTATTTCTATTGTTTACCAATAAAAATCCCTTAAAACTACCTTTGTTTCCCTAACAATACAAATATATCCGATATAAACACGTCTTTCTTTTTTCTTTAAAACGTTCATCAAGATTAGAATACATAATTTAAATCTATACATGTCAGGTGTAACACCAAAGTATTGAAAATTAGCATTTACTGCTGGCCATAGTAAAATTGCCATAGTTCCAGGTGACCATAGGCTGCTTTCCGCTGAGGAGGAGAGCTGACTGGTGGTGATTTAACCGGAGGATCAGCACTCCTCAGGCAAACGGCAAGATTGAGATGGCGGGGCCTTCATGAATAACCTCAGCCAGTATGGGAATTGAACCCGCGCTGATGGCCTCACTTTGCATCACAAACTAGCTGTCCCAACTGAGCTAAACTGGCCATAAACACTCTATGTGGTACACAATCCCTTTGTAGTAAAACCAAGGACCTACATAAGGTGAACATGCAAAGTGAAAATTAAATGCACAACTGTTTGAATCCGAGATTACCTGCAGGATGACCAATTCCTATCAGAAACAGGGACAGTATTGAACTGGAATGTGTATGTTTGTGTGTTGGTGAAAATGGGACGGTGGGCGGGGGATTAATATAACTAGACTTACAATTTAGCTTGTGCACTCACCACGTTATCATCTTTTGCTCTGCCAGCTGACTCAGAATTTCAGTCCCGCTCAATCACGCAAGTGAGACACCAAGGCGCAGGCTCCCACAGGTTCTCCTAGACATTTGGGACAAAAGGCATTGCTTCAGGGACAAACAGTCAAAGTACAGCACAATCCCTTAAAATACAGGACAGTTGGTCACCCTGGACCCTGGAGGTAGAATTTTTTAAACTTCTTTGCTGATATGTGGGCACCATGGGCAGCAGTTGCTGCCTATCCCTAATCACGCCTTGAACTGCTGAGTGGCTTACTAGGCCATTTCAGACGGGCTGTTGAGAATCAACCACATTGCTGTAGGTCTGGAGTTACACGTCGGCCAGTCCGGAATAAGGACGGCAATAGCATAGTGGTATTGTCACTGGGCTAGTAATCCAGAGACCAAGGGCACTGCTCTGGGGACCTGGGTTTGAATCCCAGATGTTGAAATTTGAATTCAATAAAAATCTGGAATGAAAACTCTAATGATGACCGTGAAAAAACTGTGAAAAAGACCCATTTGGTTCACTAATGTCTCTCGAGAGAAGGAAATTTGCCGTGCTTACCCCGTCTGGTCTACATGACTCCAGACCCACAGCACTGCAGTATACTCTTAAGATGCCCTCAGGGATGGCCTAGCAGGGGCAATCTGTTCAAGGCAATTGGGGATGGGCAACAACTGTGGGCCCTGTCAGCAACACTGCCACCCCATGAACAAATATTCAGTAGTTAGCACTACTGCCTCACAGTGCCGGGAACACCGATCTCGGGTGACTCTCTGTGTGGAGTCTGCACGTTCTCCCCGTGTCTGCGTGGGTTTCCTCTGGGTGCTCCACTTTCCTCCCTCAGTCCAAAGATGCGCAGGTTAGGTGGATTGGCTATGCTAAATTGTCCCTTTGTCCAAAAGGGGTTAGAGGAATAGGGTGGGGGAGCGGGCCTGGGCAAGGTGCAGACTCAATGGGCCGTATGGCCTCCTTCTGCACTTTGGGGATTCTATGAAAGCAGCTGGGCTCTTTTACAACCAAAACTGCGATGGTCGCCATGACCGAGACTCGCTTTCAATTGAGATTTATTTTTAATGAACTGAATTTAAATTCCACCAGCTGCCCCCCCCCATCCCATCCCCCCATGCTACGGTCTCTCCCCCCACCAAATCTGCAGCATCCACGAGTTTCTGGTTTTCGGATGTGACCTAATGGACATTAAAGATTGCCAATTGGTGGGAGGCATGGGGAGGGGGGGGGGGGGGGCACTTTGGGGTCATCGATGAGCCACTCGGTCATTTTAATTGGTCCCAGCTTCTTATTTCCAGAATTTTCCACGTGGATCAGGTAGGATGGGGTTATGGGGATGGGGTGGGGTAGTGGGCGTGGGTTGGGTTACGGGATGGGGCGGGGCAGTGGGCCTGGGTAGGATGGGGATGGGGCGAGGTAGTGGGCCTGGGTTGGGTCACAGGATGGGGCGGGGCAGTGGGCCTGGGTAGGATGGGGTTACGGGGATGGTGCGGGGCAGTGGGTATGGGTTAGGTGGGGTTACAGGGCGGGGGTGTGGGCCTTGGTAAGGTGGGGTTACAGGGAAGTGGGCCTGGGTAGGGCTACTCTTTCGGAGGGTCAGTGCAAACTCAATGGGCCGAATGGCCTCCCTGTACACTGTGAGGATTCTATGATGCTGAATTTAAACTCACAACATTGGCTTGATGTGGGTTTCCGGTTTGGGCGGGGGGTGCAATGAAGAAGGTGCTGGAAGGAGGAACCAGAATGTTCCGGGCGGCTTCAGCTGTCCCCCTCCAGCCGGGCCCCCCGCACCGGAAACGCCCAATCACCGCGGCGGACCGGAAGCGCTCCACCGCCAACCCCTTCCGCCGGCTCTTCAGTTCCGCTCGCCCCTTCTGGTGGGAGAGGTGGCTGGCGGAGCACTGTGCCGGGAGGTCGGGGAAGGGGGTGATTTCACCTCCTGGGCTGCCGGCACAGGCCTCGCAGACGGCGCTCCTCCTTCCCGAGATCTGGGGAGATGTGCCCAATGAATCCGAATTAAAATAAACACCAAAGGGAAGTGGTGGCCCGTTGCCAACCCTCCCGGACTGGGCGGGAGACACCCGGATTGAGGTTCATTTCAACCAGTGGTAGGGAGCACCTGAGGAACTGGGCACAGACCAAGTGGGCGAACTCTTCAAACTGAACTAGCTCTCCACATCGAGGTTCACCTGCTTTTAAAAACATGCCACCGATTTCTGGAAAGAAAATTATTTGCATTTGTATAGCACCCTCCCAACGTCAGGCTGGCCCACCTTTACAGTCAGTGAAATATTTCTGAAGTGTAGTCACTGTAATAATGTAGGAAGTGCAGCCGCCAGTTTTGCTGCAGTACAATCCCTCAAACTGATAATGACCGAATGATTCATTCCAGTGGTGTTTATTGAATACAGCATATATATATATATATATATATTGAATTCAAACAGCATAAGCAGCAAGCAATAGACAGAGCTAAGCGATTCCACAACCAACACATCAGATCTACGTTCAGTAGTCCTGCCACATTCAGCTGTGTATGGTGGTGGACAATTAACTCACTGGAGGAGGAGGCTCCACAAATATCCCCATCCTCAATGACGGAGAAGCCCAGCACATCAGTGCAAAAGACATGGCTGAGGCATTCGCACCAATCTTCAGCCAGAAGTGCCGAGTGGATGATCCATCTCGGTCTCCTCCAGAGGTCCCCAGCATCACAGATGTCAGTCTTCAGCCAATACGATTCACTCCACGTGATATCAAGAAACGGCTGAATGCACTGATACTGCAACGGCTATGGGCCCTGACAATATCCCGGGAATAGTACTGAAAACTTGTGCTTCAGTGCTTGCCGCACCCCAAGCCAAGCTGTTCCCGTACAGCTACATCACTGGCAACTACCCGGCAATGTGGAAAATTTCCCAGGTGCGTTCTGTACACAAGAAACAGGATAAATCCAACCCAGCCAATTCCCGTCCTATCAGACTCCTCTCCATCATCAGCAAAGTGATGGAAGGAGTCATCCAAAGTGCTATCAAGCGACACTTACTCAGCAATAACCTGCTCACAGAGATGCTCCGTTTGGGTTCCGTCAGGGTCACTCAGCTCCTGACCTCGTTATAGCCTTGGTTCAAATATGGACAAAAGAGCTGAATGCCAGAGGTGAGGTGAGAGTGACTGCCCTTGACATCAAGGCAGCATTTGACTGAGTATGGCATCAAGGAGCCAAAGCTAAACTGGAGTCAATGGGAATCAGGGAAAATTCTCCGCTGGTTGGAGTCATACCTGGTACAAAGGAAATCAATCACCTCAGCTCCAGGACATCACTGCAGGAGTTCCTCAGGGTAGTGTCCTAGGCCCAACAATCTTAGCTGCTTCATCAATGACCTGCCTTCCACCATTAGGTCAGAAGTGGGGATGTTTGCGGATCACTGCACAATGTTGAGCTTACAATTTGCAACTCCTCAGAGAATGAAGTAGTCCAAATACAAATGCAGCAAAACCTGGACAATATCCAGGTTTGGGCTGACAGGTGGCTAGATACATTCGCACCACACAAGTGCCAGGCAATAACCATCTCCTCCAAGAAAGGATCCAACCATTGTCCCTTGATATTCAGTGACATTACCATCACTGAATCGCCCACAATCAATATCCTTGGGGTTACCATTGATCAGAAACTGAACTGGACTAGCCATATTAATACTGTGGCTACCAGGGCAGGTCAAAGGCTAGGAATCCTATGGCGAGTAACTCACTTCCTGACCCCCCAAAGCATATCCACCATCTACAAGGCACAAATCAGGAGTATAATGGAATACTCTCCACTTGCCTGGATGGGTACAGCTCCAACAACACTCAAGAAGCTCAACACCATCCAGAATAAAGCAGCCTGGTTGACTGCTCCATCTTCCACAAACATTCAAACCCTCCTCACCGACAAACAGTGGCAGCCGTGTGTACCATCAACAAGATGAACTGCAGGAACTCACCAAGGTTCCTTAGACCGCACCTTCCACAACCATAACCACTACCATCTAGAAGGACAAGAGCAGCAGATACCGGTGAGCCCTACCACTTGGTGGTTCCCCTCCAAGTCGCTCACCACCCTGACTTGGAAATATATCACCGTTCCTTCACTGTCACTGGGTCAAAATCCTGGAACTGCTCCCTAACAGCACTGTGGGTGTACCTACACCTCAAGGCCGTTCAAGAAGGCATCTCACCACTACCTTCTGAAGGGCAACGAGGGATGATCAATAAATGCTGACCACCCAGCAACGCCCACATCCCGTAAATGAATAAAAATAAAATATACTTAAATCGCAATAACTCAGGGGCTGGTTAAGCACACTAGGCTAAATCGCTGGCTTTTAAAGCAGACCAAGGCAGGCCAGCAGCACGGTTCAATTACCGTACCAGCCTCCCCGAACAGGCGCCGGAATGTGGCGACTAGGGGCTTTTCACAGTAACTTCATTGAAGCCTACTCGTGACAATAAGCGATTTTCATTTCATTTCAGAAGACGCTAATTTCCGGAAGTCACTCATTCTCCCCGGCAGATTAGCAAATCTCATAGAATGATGCCTGTGATAAACCAAAATTCTGCAATAGTAACTCCGGATTAGCTGAACTTGTCCAACTTGTCATATTACCGCATCGATCGATCAGAGTGGAGTTAGTCTGCGCAAACGTGCGCAGACATGAAGCACTGGGCAAGCCACCATTCGACATTGCGATCTCCCTTTAAAGGCCATCCAAAACCTGCGACTCTGGCTAAACCTGTGAGAAAGTTCATTAGTGTTGTCAATCGGAAAATAATCATAGAATTTACAGTGCAGCAGGAGGCCATTCAGCCATCGAGTCTGCATCGGCCCACTCAGACAGCACCCTACTTAAGCCCACACCTCCACCCTAAGTAACCCCACCTAACCTTTTGGACACCAAGGGCAATTTAGCCTGGCCAATCCACCTAACCTGCACACCTTTGGACTGTGGGACGAAACCTTAGCACCCGGAGGAAACCCACGCACACACTGGGAGAAGGTGCAAACAGACAGTCGCCCGAGGCCGGAATCGAACCCGGGTCCCTGGAGCTGCAAGGCAGCAGTGCTAACCACTGTGCCGCCATGCTGTCCTCAAAAGGTGACATTGATGCAGCAAGTGGAAAACTGCCCCAAAGTGGAAAGTGGGCATCGCAAACGAATGGGAGATTCCACCGTGAAGCTTATGCACCAGCACGAAACACGAGGCAACCATCTTTGGAACAGTTCGACAAGCAGGAATTCTCTCTAACGAGGAGGATGGGAACCGCTTGCCTACCTCATTGAAGACGCTCTGCGAACATGACTCAAGGAATCCTGAGCAGAGAACATACCCATCTCCAGTCCAAGCCTGCTGGAAAGGTGAGTTGCTCTGGCAAAGGAGCTGGGCCATGTGGACTTCACCTGTAGCGAGGGATGGCAGTAAGGATGCGATGGTTACGGCAGCTTTTACAAATGATTGGCACAAAATACCAACAGCACTGCCCCTCACTTTAAGTGTCTTTAATTAGTTTACACCACAAGACATTTTGAACATGGTTAGAAGGGACTGTTTTGCTGTCTTTTGCCAGACCCCTTTGATGGTAAAAGTAATGCGGAAAGTGGAGTAGAGAAGATGTCACTGTCTTGGTCTGCGCTAACATGGCTTACAAAAAAAAATCAAGGCCGACAGCGCGGTGATGTGAGCAAGTGCTGCGCTGTTGGATATTACTGTCTGCCGGACGTGATGTTAGAATGAGGCCCCATCTGACTGCCTGGATGGATGTAAAAGATCCCATGGCAGTATTTCTGAAAACAGCAGGGAGTTATCTCGGTGTCCTGGCCAATATTTATCCCTCAAGATAGCCAGGAAACGGTTAACATTGATGCGCAGAAAGAATGAGTTAACTAAAACCCTAATTCACGATCGGTTTGGAGAATGTTAGCAAGTGGACCTTGCCACTAGTTGACTGCAATTGTGCATCGCCATCAGTTCCTGGCAACAATGGAAGGAACATTAACATTGAAACAATGGAGCGAGGCGTCCTTCTCCGTGAGGGAAATCCCATTACCTTCTGTTGTGTAAACAGCAGGGGAGGAGGTAAAGAATTGTCTTTGACCTTTCAGTTTTGCATGGTTCAGGAAGACCAGGATAAAGAGGTTTGAAAGACCAGTCGGCCTAGCATGTTGGATTCTGAATCCACGCCCGAGGCACAGGCACGTGACTGCGTAACTGGAAGGACAACATTGAAGCATTGGGCACTGCAGTTAGGTGAAGGTGGACAGGAAGTGGCCATCTCCGGATCCAGACCTTCAGTCAACACCAGAACCAGCCGCGTGGGCCAGCCAAATCATAAAGGGTTTTATGGTTTCAATAAATAACGAGTTTAAGGTTGAGCCTTACAAGTTTGGCGCTTGTATTTTGTTCTTGTAACCACGGGGTCAAAGAATCGCTAAGGGGGAAGGCAATCAAATCCCTTACAGTTTTCAACATCACAAAACAAAAAGATTTTCTAGTCATTCCCACGTTGCTGTGTGTGGGAGCTTGCTGTGTTTCCTGCATTACAACAGCAACTGCAAACAGCTGTACAGTACTTTGAGATGTCCGATCGTCTGCAAACGTTCTGTATAAATGCAAGTCTCTCTTGCGCCTGTGTAAACTGCGTATTGTCTATGAACATGTGATGGAGAGATACTGAGCTCCCCATAAAGATACAAATCTTGTACAAACTAAACATCGAAACGCAATTTATAGGGTAGTTTCACAAACTGTGACATAATTTTGTTCCTGATTCAGATTGCAAAGATGCTTTCTGGCAATTTTAATCATTGAGTGTGATTCAACGGAAACACTTCTCAGTGTGATTTTGGCCGCGATGGGCAGGGTGTTTCTCGACGACCGAGTTACCGAGATCACTTAGTGCCGTAAAGGAGCCCTAAGAGTTTCTCACTATTACCGGCTGCCTTGCCGTTTGATTTGCCAGACCTGCGCCTCAGCGCCTCTGAGCTAACAAGGGGGAGCTGCTTTTAAATGCTCCCTTACCATTCACTCCCAGCCAACACACAAGCATGGCAGTGGACGTTGGTGATGCCGACCTTGCCAGGCTTCTCGATTTCGATGCGAGAAGGGGGTAAGCGTTCCCCCCCCCAACCCCCCGAGGGGTCGGAGGACTAGCAGCAGGGTCACCAATACCGCTAGGGAGGCAGTGGCAGTGGCTGTCGGTATGGGCAGCATGACCAGGACTGTCATAATGAATTGCAAGGGTAAGTTACCACCTCTCACCTGGCATCAGATCCGCCTGCAACCCCTCAAATTCCAACCCCCCCCCCCCAAAAAAAAAAATCACTGGCTGACTGCTCGCACCATCCCCACATCCGATCTGATCTTTGTGCTTGCTCCTCAGAACCCACTCCCTGACCCATCAAGCTTCTGGCTCACAATGCTCTCTCTGTCGCCGCAAAAAAAGATAGCCCATAATAAGCGGGAAAGGGCCAGGATGGGGGGACGGAGTACCAGAGATTTGAAACGTCACCCCCTGTGGTAATACCAGGTATTGCAGTACCTGAGAGGTGAATGACCATTGGCTAGACCCCGGGGTCTACCATTGGATAATGTACATAGCCCCGCCCTGAGAGGCGGGGTATAAGAACCGATGCCGTCCCAGCAGCCTTCACTTTCTGTATCATCGCTGCTGGGTACAGTTCTATCTGATTAAAGCTGAATCGATATGACTCCTCGTGGTCTCGAGAGTATTGATTGTGCATCGCCGCCCCCCCCCCCCCCCCATGAGGAACAGGCCTTGGAGATTATGGAGTTGTCCGAGGAGAGAGCAGTAGCCGACAGCGAGGTTGACCTGCTCCGCAGAGGTGAAGGTCCACTCCATCTTCACCCAGATGGCTTGTCTCAAGTGAGTTATTCATGTCAGAAAAAATGATCCCTCTCACTGGCCACATGTCCATTGTCTGCAGGATCTCCACCTGATGGGGCCGGCCCATCCGGCGTCATTCACCCCCCCCCCATCCCCGTTCCCGAAGAGACCACCTCGGGGAGCTCTGAGGAGACCACCATCGAGGCGTCATAGCTGTCACCCCCCACCTTCCACCAGGGCCGGGACACGGTGGGCGACATTAGTGGACAGGTTTCTGGGGCACAATGCACATTAGTGGAGGCAGGAACATCCAAGGGAATCAGCAGTCGGAGGTCTGGTGGATGCCAGGTCTCAGCTGGGTCCCAGTCAGCTGCCGAGCCTCTGGACAAGGTTACCCCAGAGCTGATGCAGATGACAGGCCAGAGCTGTGACATTCAGGAGGGGGGTGGGGGGGGGGGGGGGGTCAGCGACAATCCAGTGAATGCATAGCTGATTGGTGGAGTCCCAAAGTTATGGATGCTTGAAACGATGCCGAGGATAACACTGCCAACACTGCTGGAGTGCCAACCACAGTGGGAAGCCTGGTGTACGATGTCCGTGACTTGAGTGATGGTACCCAAGGCATGGGTCAGTCTGTGGCGACCATGGCTGAGGGCCAGTCACTGATGGACATGTCCCAAACACAGGTGGACATTGCCGAGGCACTGCAGAGTGCGACCCAGTCACTGAGGAGCATCGCTGAGGGCGTCAACACCATGGTGCAGACAATGGGGAGCCGCCAGGACTGGCAGAGCCGGAAGACTCGGGCCTCTGGAGCTCACTCCAGCTGCCCCTCCGTTCCATGGAGACCCCCAGGGCCCCAAGGGCAGAGGAAACGCTGGACGCCAACCTGGGACCTACCACCAAGGAGACGAAGGTGGTCTCCAGTTCTTCTGAATCCCCCCCTCCTGACACCAGCGCATCTCAAGCGAAGTAGGCGGAAAGGGAGGCACGGCGATTCCAGTGACACCAGTAAGTCCCCCCCCCCCCCCCCCCCCCCCACGGCTCCAGGTGGAAGTGTTTGGGAAAACAGACAGGCAGCAGCTGTATTTGCCCCTGCTATGGGTAGCCACTGTATTTAAAGATGGCTTGAAGGCCTCACAATGAAGAGCCACTCTCACCCCCCCCCCCACCCCCGGCCCAGGGGCGACCCCTGACCTGGAACGTTTCAGCCCCTGGACCAAACCCATCCCCTCTGAGGAGTTTCCCCAAGCCCTGGGGCAGCAGTTTCAGTGCCCTTGAGCTGCACGCTGGAAACAGGAAATGTCCACTCACCTCCTCAGGTCCCCCCAGCAGCCATTGCGACAGCTTCACCTTTTTAAAAAAGGAGTACTGAACGACGGCCACCTGATTTCTCGCTGGGGAGCCGGTTAATTCCCGGGAGGCCGTTACATTCGACTCCAATCTCGCAAATGAGATGGAAATGAATGGAAATGGGAGCTAATGATATGCTCGCCATATTTGGGCGGGCTCTGGAACCCGGCATCGGGAACGGGCCGGTTAGATGGCAAACTGATTCAGGCCCAGTGCGAATCTCGATTTGGCCTTCCCGCTATTTAACCAGCGCGCCCAGATCCAGGCCGGGTGTAACGCGGTGGTTAAATCATACCCATTGTTTTTTGACATGCACATATTAAAAATTAAACCTGAATCTAATTCGCACAATTGGATTTTTGGATTGGATTTTGTTCATTGTCACCTGTACCGAGGTACAGTGAAAAGTATTTTCCTGCGAGCAGCTCAAGAGATCATTAAATGCATGAAAGTAAAATAAAATAAAATACATAATAGGGCAACACAAGGTACATAATGTAAATACAGAGACACCGGCATCGGATGAAGCATACAGGGTGTAGTGTTAATGAGGTCAGTCCATAAGAGGGTTGTTCAGGAGTCTGGTGACAGTGGGGAAGAAGCTGTTTTTGAGTCTGTTCGTGCGTGTTCTCAGACTTCTGTATCTCCTGCCCGATGGAAGAAGTTGGAAGAGTGAGTAAGCCGGGTGGGAGGGGTCTTTGATTACGCCGCCCACTTTCCCCAGGCAACGGGAGGTGTAAATGGAGTCAATGGATGGGAGGCAGGTTCGTGTGATGGACTGGGCGGTGTTCACAACTCTCTGAAGTTTCTTGCGGTCTTGGGCCAAACAGTTGCCATACAAAGAACAAAGAAAAGTACAGCACAGGAACAGGCCCTTCGGCCCTCCAAGCCTGTGCCGACCATGCTGCCCGTCTAAACTAAAATCTTCTACACTTCTGGGCTCCGTATCCCTCTATTCCCATCTATTCATGTATTTGTCAAGTTGCCCCTTAAACATCTGTGGTAAACCACTGTTACACCTGTATTAGGTGATGTAAGGTAGGACCTGTACTACAGGTTCCCTGGTAGCCCCTGCCTGCTGGCTCCGCCCAGTAGGGGGAGTATAAATATGCGGGTCCTCTATTCAGCAGCCATTTCGTCAGCTGCTGTGGGAGGCCACACATCTTACTGCAATAAAGCCACAGTTGTGTCCAACCTGAGTCTTTGTACAATTGATCATGTATCAACTTATTGCAGTTCGATTTTCTATAAGATGGACCTCCGAATCAAACCAGATCGCCTGCAGCTGGATCCGCAATCGAGCGACGCCAGAAAGGACTTTAATCACTGGCTAGCCTGCTTCAAGGCCTATATCAACTCAGCGACCACCCCTCTGACGGAGGCTCAGAAGATACAGATCCTGTACTCAAGGTTCAGCTCCAGCGTGTTTCCGCTGATCCAGGAAGCTCCGAAGTACGCGGATGCCATGGCGCTCCTCAAAGAAAACTACGCACAGAAAGCGAAGACACTCTTCGCCAGACATGTACTCGCCACTCGCTCTCAACTCCCTGGTGAGTCCATAGAAGACTTCTGGCAGGCCCTAATCCCACTCGTTCGGCACTGTGACTGTCAGGCCGTTACGGCCACCCAACATTCTAACCTTATGCGCGATGCTTTTGTAACGGGGATTGGGTCGGACCTCATTCGCCAAAGGCTGCTTGAAGGGGCCACGCTCGGCCTAGCGGGGACTAAGAAGCTAGCACTCTCCATGATGGTCACCTCACGTAATGCTCAAGTCTACCCCTCCGGCCGCGCGGCCCACCCCTCCTATCCCCCGTGGACCCCACAAACGGCCACCCCAGCTGGGGCTTTACCCAGCCAATACGCCTGCGCCACACGCCAATCCGCACACCCCGCGGGCAGCAGAAGCACCCCCGCCAACGCAGCCCGGCCCGCGCTGCCATTTGCAAAGCTTGCAGCAAAAAGGGCCACTTCGCCGCGGTGTGCCAGGCCCACGCAGTCGGCGGTTTCGTCCCCTCCCCCCTGACCCACACACAATGGGCGCCACCGTCTTCGTCCCGGACCACGCGCGGCCAGTGGGCGCCGCCATCTTCACCTCCCGGGGCTGCGAGCGGCCAGTGGGCGCCGCCTTCTTCCCCCCCCCGCAGTCCACATGCGGCCCATGGGTGCCGCCATCTTGTCTTCCCCATGGGGCATGGACGCCGACAACATTCCACGACCTGGGCCCCCCCACGCTCTCCATCTTCGGACGCCAGCAACGACCAACCGCAGTTCGCCTCAATGACGCTCGACCAGTCTCGTCCACACAACCTGGCCACCGCCTCGACTACGGTGAAAAACAATGGCCACGTGACCTCTTGCCTGCTGGACTCCAGGAGCACCGAAAGCTTCATCCACCCGGATACGGTAAGGCGCTGCTCCCTCACGGTTCACCCCACCAATCAAAGAATCTCCCTGGCCTCTGGATCCCACTCCGTGGCGATCCGGGGGTACTGTACGGTCGTACTCACGGTCCAGGGCGTAGAATTCAGCGGCTTCCGCCTCTACGTCCTTCCTAATCTCTGCACTGCACTACTACTAGCCCTGGACTTCCAGTGCAATCTCCAGAGGCTCACCATCAAATTCGGCCGGCCCCTACCACCCCTCACTGTGTGCGGCCTCGCGACCCTAAAGGTCGACCCACCCTCCCTCTTTGCCAATCTAACTTTGGATTGCAAACCCGTTGCCACCAGGAGCAGACGGTACAGCACCCAGGACAAGACCTTCATCAGGTCCGAGGCCCAGCGGCTGCTTCGGGAAGGCATCATCGAGGCCAGCAACAGCCCCTGGAGAGCTCAAGCGGTAGTCGTTAAAACCGGGTAGAAGCATAGAATGGTCGTGGACTACAGCCAGACCATCAATAGGTACACGCAGCTCGACGCGTACCCCGTCCCACGCATATCTGATATGGTCAATCAGATTGCGCAGTACGGGGTCTTCTCAACGATAGACCTAAAATCCGCCTACCACCAGCTCCCCATTCGTAAATCGGGCCGTCCATACACCGCTTTCGAGGCGGACGGTCGTCTCTATCACTTCTTCAGGGTTCCCTTCGGCATCACTGATGGGGTCTCAGTCTTCCAAAGGGAGATGGACCGAATGGTCGACCGGTACAGTTTGCGGGCCACCTTTCCGTACCTAGACAACGTCACCATCTGCGGCCATGATCAGCAGGACCACGATGCCAACCTTGCCAAATTTCTCCACACCGCCACTCTCCTCAACCTCACCTACAACAAGGAGAAGTGCGTGTTCAGCACAACCCGCCTAGCCATCCTCGGCTATGCGGTCCAGAACGGAGTTCTGGGGCCCGATCCCGACCGCATGTGCCCTCTCATGGAGTTTCCCCTCCCCCACTGCCCCAAGGCCCTAAAACGCTGCCTGGGGTTCTTCTCCTACTACGCCCAGTGGGTCCCAAACTACGCGGACAAGGCCCGCCCACTCATTCAGTCCACCCAATTCCCCCTCGCGGCCGAGGCACAACATGCCTTCGCCCGTATCAGAGCTGATATAACCAAGGCCGGGATGCATGCAGTAGACGAGACAGTGCCTTTCCAAGTAGAAAGCGACGCATCAGGCATTGCCATAGCCGCCACCCTCAACCAGGCAGGCAGACCCGTGGCATTCTTTTCCCGCACCCTTCATGCCTCAGAAATTCGGCACTCATCCGTCGAAAAGGAGGCCCAAGCTATTGTTGAAGCTATGCGGCATTGGAGGCATTACCTGGCCGGCAGGAGATTCACTCTCCTCACTGACCAACGGTCGGTAGCTTTCATGTTCAACAACACACTGCGGGGCAAGATCAAAAACGATAAAATCTTGAGGTGGAGGATCGATCTCTCCACCTATAGTTACGAGATTCTGTATCGTCCCGGTAAGCTCAACGAGCCCCCAGACGCCCTATCCCGAGGTACATGTGCCGGCGCACAAGTAGACCGACTCCGGGCCCTACACGACAGCCTTTGTCATCTGAGGGTCACACAATTGTACCATCTTGTCAAGGCTCGCAATCTGCCCGACTCCGTCGAGGAAGTACGGACGGTCACCAGGGACTGCCAGGTCTGTGCGGAGTGCAAGCCGCACTTTTACGGGCCGAACCGTGCGCGCCTGGTGAAAGCCTCCCGTCCCTTTGAACGCCTCAGCGTGGACTTCAAAGGGCCCCTCACCTCCACCGACCGTAACACGTATATTCTCAGTGTGGTCGATGATTAGTCCAGGTTCGCCATCTCCTGCCCCAATATGACGTCTGCCACCGTCATCAAGGCCCTCAACACAATCTTCGCTCTGTTCGGCTTCCCTGCCTACATCCACAGTGACAGCGGATCCTCATTCATGAGTGATGAGCTGCGTCAGTTCCTGCTCAGCAGGGGTATCGCCTCCAGCAGGACGATCAGCTATAACCCCCGGGGAAACGGGCAGGTAGAGAGGGAGAACGGGACGGTTTGGAGGGCCATCCAACTGGCCCTACGGTCCAGGAACCTCCCACCCTCTCGCTGGCAGGAGGTCCTCCCTGATGCGCTACACTCCATCCGGTCACTGCTGTGCACCGCTATGAATAACACACCCCATGAACGTCTTTTTGCCTTCCCCAGGAAGTCCACTTCCGGGGTGTCGCTCCCGACTTGGCTCGCAGCTCCAGGACCGGTCCTTCTCCGTTAGCACGTCCGACTCCACAAGGCGGACCCGTTGGTGGAAAGGGTGCAATTGCTCCATGCCAACCCCCAGTATGCCTATGTGGCGTACCCCGACGGCTGCCAAGATACTGTCTCCCTCAGGGACCTGGCACCAGCAGGTTCCACTCAGACACACTTCCCCGGTCCGGCGCCACCCTCCCCTCCCCCGGCGCTCCCAACATCAACCCCACCAGGACCATCCCTCCTTCCCACGCAAGAGGATGAAGAGGATTTCGGCACGCTCCCGGGGTCACCCGACATCAGGCCAGCATCGACATCGCCGCCACCGTTACGCCGCTTCCAGTGGAACGTCAAGACACCAGACCGGTTGAATCTCTAACTGGCACATGACTTTCAAAAGACATTTTTTTTCTCTCCTAATAAAACACTACATAAATTCACTACTGTATATAGTTCTCCACCATCCCCGCCGGACTCATTTTTAACAGGGGGTGAATGTGGTAAACCACTGTTACACCTGTATTAGAACATAGAACATAGAAAAATACTGCACAGAACAGGCCCTTCGGCCCACGATGTTGTGCCGAACCTTTGTCCTAGATCAATCATAGATTATCATTGAATTTACAGTGCAGAAGGAGGCCATTCGGCCCTTTGAGTCTGCACCGGCCCCTGGAAAGAGCACCCCACCCATAGTCAACACCTCCACCCAACACTAAGGGCAATTTTGGACACTAAGGGCAATTTATCATGGCCAATCCACCTAACCTGCACATCTTTGGACTGTGGGAGGAAACCGGAGCACCCGGAGGAAACCCATGCAGACACGGGGAGGATGTGCAGACTCCACACAGAATGTGACCCAAGCCGGAATCAAACCTGGGACCCTGGAGCTGTGAAGCAATTGTGCTATCCACAATGCTACCGTGCTGCCCTTAAGAACAAATAAATCTACACTATATCATTCTACCGTAATCCATGTACCTATCCAATAGCTGCTTGAAGGTCCCTAATGTTTCCGACTCAACTACTTCCACAGGCAGTGCATTCCATGCCCCCACTACTCTCTGGGTAAAGAACCTACCTCTGACATCCCCCCTATATCTTCCACCATTCACCTTAAATTTATGTCCCCTTGTAATGGTTTGTTCCACCCGTGGAAAAAGTCTCTGACTGTCTACTCTATCTATTCCCCTGATCATCTTTATAAACCTCGGACTTCCGGGTGCGGCGATGACCAGCTAAGTCGCACGTTTCGGCAGCTCCCGGTGGAACGGACTTTTGGGCTCTTAATAGGAGCCCCAACGGCAATTTTAACGGCTAAAAACACTGTGCGGTAAACCAGAAGGGAATCCCCCCTGGACACGGATGGAAAAAGGAGAGGAAAGTGGCCGGATTGCGGTGGATCCTTTAGAGCAGCGGCAAGGAAGGCAAGCAAACACCAAGATGGCGTCGGAAGGTGGCAGTTTAATATGGGGCCCTGAACAACACGAGTTTTTGAAACGCTGTGTGGAAGAGCTTAAAAAGGAGATGAAGAAGGAGCTGTTGGCCCCGATATTACAGGCGATTGAAGGGCTAAAAGATGAGCAAAAGACCCAGGAGCGGGAGCTTCGAGTCGTGAAGGCAAAGGCTTGGTGGTGAAGCCTATACAGGGCCTGGTGGTGAAGACGGAGATGCACGAGGCACACCATAAACGATGTGTGGAAAGGCTGGAGGTGCTGGAGAATAATGCGAGGAGGAAGAATTTAAGGATTCTTGGTCTTCCTGAAGGTACAGAAGGGGGGGACGTCGGGGCATATGTGAGCACGATGCTGCACTCGTTGATGGGATCGGAGGCCCCGACGGGTCTGCTGGAGGTGGAGGGAGCCTATCGAGGTATGGCGCGAAGACCGAGGGCTGGAGAAATTCCTCGAGCCATAGTGGTGAGATTCCTCCGTTTTAAGGACAGAGAGATGGTCCTAAGATGGGCAAAGAAAACTCGGAGCAGCAGATGGGAGAACGCGGTGATCCGCGCATATCAAGACTGGAGTGCGGAGGTGGCGAGAAGGAGGGCGAGCTTTAATCGGGCCAAGGCGGTGCTTCATAAAAAGAAGATCAAATTTGAAATGCTGCAGCCGGCAAGACTGTGGGTCACATATCAAGGGAAGCACCACTACTTTGAAACGGCGGATGAGGCGTGGACATTTATTGTTGAAGAGAAATTGGAATGAGTGGGTTATTAAAAAAGAACGTTTGAGACAAAGTGGTGGGGCGAATATGGGGGGCGAAGAGGGGGGAAAAAAGGGGGGAGAGATGATTTTTATGTTGTTAATCCTGTGACCCGGTAACTTTTCTCTCTTCCACAGGTTGTGGGGGAGGGAGGAAGGGAGGTGGAGGAGTTGGGGGCGTTGGCCATTGGGGGCGGGGCCAAAAGGGAAGCGCGGGCTTTGTTCCCGCGCTATGATAATTATGGCGGGAATAGGGAAGCAGGAAGGAGGGGGTGTCGCACGGTGCGAGCCGAGGTCACGGGGGGAAGCCGAGGTCGGCCAGAGTTTGCTGACTTCTGGGAGCAACATGGGGGGTGTAACTACGCTAGTGGGGGATCTAGCGAGGGGGGTGGGAGGGGGGGATTTACTGGGTTGCTGCTGCTGGGGAGAAGGGGGAGCTGGTATGGGGTGGGGTGGGCGGGTCGGGGGGGCACCGCCTGGGGGGGACACAGCTGCGTGGGAACCGGGTGAGGAGCTGGGTAAAAGGGGATGGCTAATCAACAAGGGGGGGGGTAAAGAGCCCCCCAACCCGGCTGATCACGTGGAATGTGAGAGGGCTGAACGGGCCGATAAAGAGGGCACGGGTACTCGCACACCTAAAGAAACTTAAGGCAGATGTGGTTATGTTACAGGAGACGCATTTGAAACTAATAGACCAGGTTAGACTACTCAAAGGATGGGTGGGGCAGGTGTTTCATTCGGGGCTAGATGCGAAAAACAGGGGGGTGGCTATATTAGTGGGGAAGCGGGTAATGTTTGAGGCAAAGACCATAGTGGCGGATAGTGGGGGCAGATACGTGATGGTGAGTGGCAAATTACAGGGGGAGGCGGTGGTCTTAGTGAACGTATATGCCCCGAGCTGGGATGATGCCAACTTTATGAGGCGCATGTTAGGACGTATCCCGGACCTAGAGGTGGGGAAGTTGGTAATGGGTGGAGATTTTAACACGGTGCTGGAACCAGGACTGGACAGATCGAGGTCCAGGACTGGAAGGAGGCCGGCAGCAGCCAAGGTGCTTAAAGACTTTATGGAGCAGATGGGAGGAGTAGACCCATGGAGATTTAGTAGACCTAGGAGTAAGGAGTTTTCGTTTTTCTCCTATGTCCACAAAGTTTATTCGCGAATAGACTTTTTTGTTTTGGGAAGGGCGTTGATCCCGAAGGTGAGGGGGACGGAGTATATGGCAATAGCTATCTCGGATCACGCTCCACATTGGGTGGACTTGGAGATAGGGGAGGAAAAAGAATGGCGTCCACCCTGGAGAATGGACATGGGACTAACGTCGGATGAGGGGGTGTGTCTAAGGGTGAGGGGGTGTATTGAAAAGTACTTGGAACTCAATGATAATGGGGAGGTCCAGGTGGGAGTGGTCTGGGAGGCGCTGAAGGCAGTGGTTAGAGGGGAGCTGATATCAATCAGGGCACATAAAGGAAAGCAGGAGAGTAGGGAACGGGAGTGGTTGCTGCAAGAACTTCTGAGGGTGGACAGGCAATATGCGGAGGCACCGGAGGAGGGACTGTACAGGGAAAGGCAAAGGCTACACGTAGAATTTGATTTGCTGACTACGGGTACTGCAGAGGCACAGTGGAGGAAGGCACAGGGTGTACAATACGAATATGGGGAGAAGGCGAGCAGGTTGCTGGCCCACCAATTGAGGAAAAGGGGAGCAGCGAGGGAAATAGGGGGAGTGAGGGATGAGGAGGGAGAGATGGAGCGGGGAGCGGAGAGAGTGAATGGAGTGTTCAAGGCATTCTATGAAAGATTATATGAAGCTCAGCCCCCGGATGGGAAGGAGAGAATGATGTGTTTTCTGGACCAGCTGGAATTTCCTAAGGTGGAGGAGCAGGAGAGGGTGGGACTGGGAGCACAGATCGAAATGGAGGAAGTAGTGAAAGGAATTAGGAGCATGCAGGCGGGGAAGGCTCTGGGACTGGATGGATTCCCAGTTGAATTTGACAGGAAATATGAGGACTTGCTCGCCCCGCTACTGATGAGAACCTTTAATGGGGACAGCTGCCCCCGACTATGTCAGAGGCAACGATATCGCTTCTCCTAAAGAAAGAAAAAGACCCGCTGCAATGCGGGTCCTATAGGCCTATTTCCCTCCTGAATGTAGACGCTAAGATTCTGGCCAAGGTAATGGCAATGAGGATAGAGGATTGTGTCCCGGGGGTGGTCCATGAGGACCAAACTGGGTTTGTGAAGGGGAGACAGCTGAATACGAATATACGGAGGCTGCTAGGGGTAATGATGATGCCCCACCAGAGGGGGAAGCGGAGATAGTGGTGGCGATGGATGCCGAGAAAGCATTTGATAGAGTGGAGTGGGATTATTTGTGGGAGGTGTTGAGGAGATTTGGCTTTGGAGATGAGTATATTAGATGGGTACAGCTGCTGTATAGGGCCCCGATGGCGAGCGTGGTCACGAATGGACGGGGGTCTGCATATTTTTGGCTCCATAGAGGGACGAGGCAGGGATGTCCTATGTCCCCATTATTGTTTGCACTGGCGATTGAGCCCCTGGCAATAGCATTGAGGGGTTCCAGGAAGTGGAGGGGAGTACTCAGGGGAGGAGAAGAACACCGGGTATCTCTGTATGCGGACGATTTGTTGTTGTATGTGGCGGACCCGGCGGAGGGGATGCTAGAGATAATGCGGATACTTGGGGAGTTTGGAGAATTTTCAGGATATAAACTGAACATGGGGAAAAGTGAGTTGTTTGTGGTGCATCCAGGGGGACAGAGCAGAGAAATAGAGGACTTACCGCTGAGGAAGGTAACAAGGGACTTTCGCTACTTGGGGATCCAGATAGCCAAGAATTGGGGTACATTGCATAGGTTAAATTTAACGCGGTTGGTGGAACAGATGGAGGAGGACTTCAAGAGATGGGACATGATATCCCTGTCACTGGCAGGGAGGGTGCAGGCGGTTAAAATGGTGGTCCTCCCGAGATTCCTTTTTGTGTTTCAGTGCCTCCCGGTGGTGATCACGAAGGCTTTTTTCAAAAGGATTGAGAAGAATATCATGAGTTTTGTGTGGGCCGGGAAGACCCCGAGAGTGAGGAGGGGATTTTTGCAGCGTAGTAGGGATAGGGGGGGACTGGCACTACCGAGCCTAAGTGAGTACTACTGGGCCGCCAATATCTCAATGGTATGCAAGTGGATGGGAGAAGAGGAGGGAGCAGCGTGGAAGAGATTGGAGAGGGCGTCCTGCAGGGGGACTAGCCTACAAGCTATGGTGACGGCGCCGTTGCCGTTCTCACTGAAGAAATACACCACAAGCCCGGTGGTGGTGGCTACTCTGAAAATCTGGGGGCAGTGGAGACGGCATAGGGGAAAGACGGGAGCCTTGGTGAGGTCCCTGATAAGAAACAACCATAGGTTTGCTCCGGGGAGAATGGATGGGGGATTTGGAACATGGCAAAAAGCAGGAGCAACACAATTGAGAGATCTGTTTGTAGATGGGACGTTTGCAAGTCTGGGAGCGCTGACCGAAAAATATGGGTTGCCCCAAGGGAATGCATTCCGGTATATGCAACTCAGGGCTTTCGCGAGGCAACAGGTGAGGGAATTCCCGCAGCTCCCGACGCAGGAGGTGCAGGACAGAGTGATCTCAAAGACATGGGTGGGGGACGGTAAGGTATCAGATATATATAGGGAAATGAGGGACGAGGGGGAGATTATGGTAGATGAGCTGAAATGGAAATGGGAAGAGGAGCTGGGGGAGGAGATTGAGGAGGGGCTGTGGGCTGATGCCCTAAGTAGGGTAAACTCATCGTCCTCGTGTGCCAGGCTAAGCCTGATACAATTTAAGGTGTTACACAGGGCGCATATGACTGGAGCACGGCTCAGTAAATTTTTTGGAGTAGAGGATAGGTGTGCGAGATGCTCGAGAAGCCCAGCGAATCACACCCACATGTTCTGGTCATGTCCGGCACTACAGGGGTTTTGGGTGGGGGTGACAAAGGTGCTTTCAAAGGTGGTGGGGGTCCAGGTCGAACCAAGCTGGGGGGGGGGGGGGGAGGGAGGGGGGAGGGGATGGGAGGGAGGGGGGAGGGGGGGGAGGAACCAGAAGGACTCTCAGGGATGTTAGTGTACATGTATAATATGTATAGGTTGTTGTTATAGGTAATTGTATATTGGACTGTTGAATTGTATTTTTGGAGAGTATTTATTTGGGACAAGGCAGTTGCCATTTAGTTTTGTTTTTTAATTTTGATGTTGTTCACATATTATTTATTTCTTGCTTAAAACTGGCCATTGTTATTTATATTGTTATATTACTGTGTAAAGGATACACAATGTACTGTCATGGTTGGCCAAAAATTTTGAATAAAATATATTAAAAAAAAAAAAATCTTTATAAACCTCTATCAAGTCGCCCCTCATCCTTCTCCGTTCTAATGAGAAAAGGCCTAGCACCCTCAACCTTTCCTCGTAAGACCTACTCTCCATTCCAGGCAACATCCTGGTAAATCTCCTTTGCACCTTTTCCAAAGCTTCCACACCCTTCCTAAAATGAGGCGACCAGAACTGTACACAGTACTCCAAATGTAGCCTTACCAAAGTTTTGTACAGCTGCATCATCACCTCACGGCTCTTAAATTCAATCCCTCTGTGAATGAACGCTAGCACACCATAGGCCTTCTTTACAGCTCTATCCACTTGAGTGGAAACTTTCAAAGATGTATGAACATAGACCCCAAGATCTCTCTGCTCCTCCACATTGCCAAGAACTCTACCATTAACCCTGTATTCCACATTCATGTTTGTCCTTCCAAAATGGACAACCTCACACTTTTCAGGGTTAAACTCCATCTGCCACTTCTCAGCCCAGCTCTGCATCCTATCTATGTCTCTTTGCAGCCAACAACAGCCCTCCTCACTACCCACAACTCCACCAATCTTCGTATCGTCTGCAAATTTACTGACCCACCCTTCAACTCCCTCATCCAAGTCATTAATGAAAATCACAAACAGCAGAGGACCCAGAACTGATCCCTGCGGTACGCCACTGGTAACTGGGATCCAGGCTGAATATTTGCCATCTACCACCACTCTCTGACTTCTATCGGTTAGCCAGTTCGTTATCCAACTGGCCAGATTTCCCACTATCCCATGCCTCCTTACTTTCTGCATAAGCCTACAATGGGGAACCTTATCAAATGCCTTACTAAAATCCATGTACACTACATCCACTGCTTTACCTTCATCCACATGCTTGGTCACCTCCTAAAGAATTCAATAAGACTTGTAAGGCTAGACCTACCCCTCACAAATCCGTGCTGACTATCCCTAATCAAGCAGTGTCTTTCCAGATGCTCAGAAATCCTATCCTTCAGTACCCTTTCCATGACTTTGCCTACCACCGAAGTAAGACTAACTGGCCTGTAATTCCCAGGGTTATCCCTATTCCCTTTTTTGAACAGGGGCACGACATTCGCCACTCTCCAATCGCCTGGTACCACCCCTGTTGACAGTGAGGACGAAAAGATCATTGCCAACGGCTCTGCAATTTCATCTCTTGCTTCCCATAGAATCCTTGGATATATCCCGTCAGGCCCGGGGGACTTGTCTATCCTCAAGTTTTTCAAAATTCCCAACACATCTTCTTTCCTAACAAGTATTTCCTCGAGCTTACCAGTCTGTTTCACACTGTCCTCTCCAACAATATGGCCCTTCTCATTTGTAAATACAGAAGAAAAGTACTCGTTCAAGACCTCTCCTATCTCTTCAGACTCAATACACAATCTCCCACTACTGTCCTTGATCAGACCTACCCTCGCTCTCGGCATTCTCATATTTCTCACATATGTGTCAAAGGCCTTGGGGTTTTCCTTGATCCTACCCGCCAAAGATTGTTCATGCCCTCTCTTAGCTCTCCTAATCCCTTTCTTCAGTTCCCTCCTGGCTATCTTGTATCCCTCCAACGCCCTGTCTGAACCAAATTTCCTCAGCCTTACGTAAGTCTCCTTTTTCCTCTCAACAAGACATTCAACCTCTCTTGTCAACCATGGTTCCCTCACTCGACCATCTCTTCCATGCCTGACAGGAACATACATATCAAGGACACGTAGTACCTGTTCCTTGAACAAGTTCCACATTTCACTTGTGTCCTTCCCTGACAGCCTATGTTCCCAACATATGCACTTCAATTCTTGTCTGACAACATCGTATTTCCCCTTCCCCCAATTGTAAACCTTGCCTTGTTGCACGCACCTATCCCTCTCCATTACTAAAATGAAAGTCACAGAATTGTGGTCACTATCTCCAAAATGCTCCCCCACTAACAAATCTATCACTTGCCCTGGTTCATTACCAAGTACTAAATCCAATATTGCCCCTCCTCTGGTCGGACAATCTACATACTGTGTTAGAAAAGCTTCCTGGACACACTGCACAAACACCACCCCATCCAAACTATTTGATCTAAAGAGTTTCCACTCAATGTTTGCAATGTAACTAGTGATGTAACGTAGGACCTGTACTACAGGTTCGCTGGTAGCCCCTGCTAGCTAGCTCCGCCCAGTAGGAGGAGTATAAATATGCGTGTCCTCTATTCAACAGCCATTTCGCCAGCTGCTGTGGGAGGCCACACATCTTACTGCAATAAAGCCACAGTTGTATCCAACCTGAGTCTTTGTACAATTGACCGTGCCTCAATGTCACTATCGTCCCTGCTTCCACCATCTCCTCCGGCAGCGAGTTCCAGGCACCCACTACCCTCTGTGTAAAAAACTTGCCTCGTACATCTCCTCTAAACCTTGCCCCTCGCACCTTAAACCTATGCCCCCTAGTAATTGACCCCTCTACCCTGGGAAAAAGCCTCTGACTTTTTGCTTACATCTCCTCTAAACCTTGCCCCTCGCACCTTAAACCTATGCCCCCTAGTAATTGACCCCTCTACCCTGGGAAAAAGCCTCTGACTTTAGCTTCTGATGTTCAGAAGGGAGGGTCAAAGCGCAGAAGAGTAATAGTTATAGGGGACTCTATAGTCAGGGGAACAGATAGGCGCTTCTGTGGACGTGAAAGAGACTCCAGGATGGTATGTTGCCTCCCTGGTGCCAGGGTCCAGGATGTCTCCAAACGGGTAGAGGGAATCCTGAAGGGGGAGGGCAAACAGGTAGAGGTCGTTGTACATATTGGTACTAACGACATAGGCAGGAAGAGGCATGAGGTCCTGCAGCAGGAGTTCAGGGAGCTAGGCAGAAAGTTAAAAGACAGGACCTCGAGGGTTGTAATCTCGGGATTACTCCCTGTGCCACGTGCCAGTGAGGCTAGAAATAGGAAGATAGAGCAGACAAACACGTGGCTAAACAGCTGGTGTAGGAGGGAGGGTTTCGGTTATCTGGACCACTGGGAGCTCTTCCGGGGCAGGTGTGACCTGTATAAGATGGACGGGTTGCATCTAAACCGGAGAGGCATAAATATCCTGGCCGCGAGATTTGCTAGTGTCACACGGGAGGGTTTAAACTAGTATGGCAGGGGGGTGGGCACGGGAGCAATAGGTCAGAAGGTGAGAGCGTTGAGGGAGAACTAGGGAATATGGACAGTGTGGCTCTGAGGCAGAGCAGACGGGGAGAAGTTGCTGAACACAGCGGGTCTGGTGGCCTGAAGTGCATATGTTTTAATGCAAGGAGCATTACGGGTAAGGCAGATGAACTTAGAGCTTGGATTACTACTTGGAACTATGATGTTGTTGCCATTACAGAGACCTGGTTGAGGGAAGGGCAGGATTGGCAGCTAAACGTTCCAGGTTTTAGATGTTTCAGGCGGGATAGAGGGGGATGTAAAAGGGGAGGCGGAGTTGCGCTACTTGTTCAGGAGAGTATCACAGCTATACAGCGAGAGGACACCTCAGAGGGCAGTGAGGCTATATGGGTAGAGATCAGGAATAAGAAGGGTGCAGTCACAATGTTGGGGGTATACTACAGGCCTCCCAACAGCCAGCGGGAGATAGAGGAGCAGATAGGTAGACAGATTTTGGAAAAGAGTAAAAACAACAGGGTTGTGGTGATGGGAGACTTCAACTTCCCCAATATTGACTGGGACTCACTTAGTGCCAGGGGCTTAGACGGGGCAGAGTTTGTAAGGAGCATCCAGGAGGGCTTCTTAAAACAATATGTAAACAGTCCAACTAGGGAAGAGGCGGTACTGGACCTGGTATTGGGGAATGAGCCCGGCCAGGTGGTAGATGTTTCAGTAGGGGAGCATTTCGGTAACAGTGACCACAATTCAGTAAGTTTTAAAGTACTAGTGGACAAGGATAAGAGTGGTCCGAGGATGAATGTGCTAAATTGGGGGAAGGCTAATTATAACAATATTAGGCGGGAACTGAAGAGCATAGATTGGGGGCGGATGTTTGAGGGCAAATCAACATCTGACATGTGGGAGGCTTTCAAGTGTCAGTTGATAGGAATACAGGACAGGCATGTTCCTGTGAGGAAGAAAGACAAATACGGCAATTTTCGGGAACCTTGGATGACGAATGATATTGTAGGCCTCGTCAAAAAGAAAAAGGAGGCATTTGTCAGGGCTAAAAGGCTGGGAACAGACGAAGCCTGTGTGGCATATAAGGAAAGTAGGAAGGAACTTAAGCAGGGAGTCAGGAGGGCTAGAAGGGGTCATGAAAAGTCATTGGCAAATAGGGTTAAGGAAAATCCCAAGGCTTTTTACACTTACATAAAAAGCAAGAGGGTAGCCAGGGAAAGGGTTGGCCCACTGAAGGATAGGCAAGGGAATCTATGTGTGGAGCCAGAGGAAATGGGCGAGGTACTAAATGAATACTTTGCATCAGTATTCACCAAAGAGAAGGAATTGGTAGATGTTGAGTCTGGAGAAGGGGGTGTAGATAGCCTGGGTCACATTGTGATCCAAAAAGACGAGGTGTTGGGTGTCTTAAAAAATATTAAGGTAGATAAGTCCCCAGGGCCGGATGGGATCTACCCCAGAATACTGAAGGAGGCTGGAGAGGAAATTGCTGAGGCCTTGACAGAAATCTTTGGATCCTCGCTGTCTTCAGGGGATGTCCCGGAGGACTGGAGAATAGCCAATGTTGTTCCTCTGTTTAAGAAGGGTGGCAGGGATAATCCCGGGAACTACAGGCCGGTGAGCCTTACTTCAGTGGTAGGGAAATTACTGGAGAGAATTCTTCGAGACAGGATCTACTCCCATTTGGAAGCAAATGGACGTATTAGTGAGAGGCAGCACGGTTTTGTGAAGGGGAGGTCGTGTCTCACTAACTTGATAGAGTTTTTCGAGGAGGTCACTAAGATGATTGATGCAGGTAGGGCAGTAGATGTTGTCTATATGGACTTCAGTAAGGCCTTTGACAAGGTCCCTCATGGTAGACTAGTACAAAAGGTGGAGTCACACGGGATCAGGGGTGAACTGGCAAGGTGGATACAGAACTGGCTAGGCCATAGAAGGCAGAGGGTAGCAATGGAGGGATGCTTTTCTAATTGGAGGGCTGTGACCAGTGGTGTTCCACAGGGATCAGTGCTGGGACCTTTGCTCTTTGTAGTATATATAAATGATTTGGAGGAAAATGTAACTGGTCTGATTAGTAAGTTTGCAGACGACACAAAGGTTGGTGGAATTGCGGATAGCGATGAGGACTGTCTGAGGATACAGCAGGATTTAGATTGTCTGGAGACTTGGGCGGAGAGATGGCAGATGGAGTTTAACCTGGACAAATGTGAGGTAATGCATTTTGGAAGGGCTAATGCAGGTAGGGAATATACGGTGAATGGTAGAACCCTCAAGAGTATTGAAAGTCAAAGAGATCTAGGAGTACAGGTCCACAGATCACTGAAAGGGGCTACACAGGTGGAGAAGGTAGTCAAGAAGGCATACGGCATGCTTGCCTTCATTGGCCGGGGCATTGAGTATAAGAATTGGCAAGTCATGTTGCAGCTGTATAGAACCTTAGTTAGGCCACACTTGGAGTATAGTGTTCAATTCTGGTCGCCACACTACCAGAAGGATGTGGAGGCTTTAGAGAGGGTGCAGAAGAGATTTACCAGAATGTTGCCTGGTATGGAGGGCATAAGCTATGAGGAGCGATTGAATAAACTCGGTTTGTTCTCACTGGAACGAAGGAGGTTGAGGGGCGACCTGATAGAGGTATACAAAATTATGAGGGGCATAGACAGAGTGGATAGTCAGAGGCTTTTCCCCAGGGTAGAGGGGTCAATTACTAGGGGGCATAGGTTTAAGGTGAGAGGGGCAAAGTTTAGAGTAGATGTACGAGGCAAGTTTTTTACGCAGAGGGTAGTGGGTGCCTGGAACTCACTACCGGAGGAGGTAGTGGAGGCAGGGACGATAGGGACATTTAAGGGGCATCTTGACAAATATATGAATAGGATGGGAATAGAAGGATACGGACCCAGGAAGTGTAGAAGATTGTAGTTTAGTCGGGCAGTATGGTCGGCGCGGGCTTGGAGGGCCGAAGGGCCTGTTCCTGTGCTGTACATTTCTTTGTTCTTTGTTTGTTTTGACTGTCCACTCTGTCTATGCCCCTCGTAATTTTGTAGACCTCTATCAGGTCGCCCCTCAACCTCCGTCGTTCCAGTGAGAACAAACCGAGTTTATTCAACCTCTCCTCATAGATGATGTTCTCCATACCAGGCAACATCCTGGTAAATCTCTTCTGCACCCTCCCACCAGGCTGTGAAGCCAGATAGGATGCTTTCGATAGTGCATCTGTAAAAGTTGGTAAAAGTTAATGTGGGAAGAGGAATAGGAGTGGGTCATTCCTGTTCTGACATTCAATTAAATCAGGATTGATCTGCACCTCAACTCCACGATCCACCTTTGATCTTTATCCCTTGGTATCCATTCTTAAGATACAACTATTGATCTCAGTGTTGAAAGTCTTAATTAATCCCTCGTGCAAAGTCTTTTGGGGTGGACTAAGTTCCTGAATTCTGCTCCCTTCATTTGACAAAGTGCTTCTAAATTCTGCCTCTAAATGATCTAGTTCTGTTTTTGAGATGATGTCCTTTTGATCTGGGTCCTCATGCCAGAGGAAATAATTCCTTTGCGTCTGTTCCGTTCATAGAATCCATGCTGTGCAGTAGGAGGCTATTTGGCCCATTGAGTCTGCACCGACTCTCTGAAAAAGCACCCCACCTAGCCGGCTCCCCTGCCCTATCTCCATACCCCCTCCTAACCTGCCCAACTTTGGACACTAAGCGGCAATTTATCAAGGCCAGTCCACCTGACCTGTACATTTTTGGACTGTGGGAGGAAACTGGAGCACCCGGAGCAAACCCACGCAGTTGCCCAAGGACGGAATTGAACCCGGGTCCTGGCGCTGTGAGGCAGCAGTGCTAACCACTGTGTCAGCGTGCGGCCCATTGACTCCCTCAACCATTTTACCCCCCCCCCCCCCCATTAGATTACCCTTCAACCCTCTGCACTCAATGGAATGCAAATCGAGTTTACACAATCTATTCTCATTATTTAATCCTTTAAACCTCGGTGTGGTTCTGATGAATTGTCACTTAGCTTTTCCTTGACGGCCCCACCCTGCCTGAGTGCCCGTAAGTGAATGCAGTACACACGGAGGAGTCCAAGTAAAACTTTGTTCAACTGAAGCATCACTGCGTCACATTTAACTGGCAACTCCTTTGAGATAAAGTTCCGTTAGGCTTTTTCAATGCATTGGTACCTAGCAGGAAAGGCAAAATGTGCACCCACATTCCTTGCTGACCTTCGAGCAATTCTCTTTTCCGTTTGCTCATTTGCTTTGAATTTACCTTCATGAGGTGGAGCTACACCGTTAGTCCTCTCCTGTCGCTGGGTCCTGCTCCCCGACAGCACTGTGCGGGTACCTGCATAATATGGACTGTAGCACTTCTAGCAGGCGACTCGCTACCATCGTCACGGGGGCAGTTAGGGATAGGCAATAGACTCGCCAATGATGCACACATCACATGAACAAATTAAACTAAACATTTACTTGACACTTTAAAAACATGCAATGGAAGTCAATTCTTTTTGCCTTGTTTAATGAACTAGTCAATGGAGCAAAAAGGCCCTTGCTGTCAAGTGACCATTCCTGTGAAGATTCAGGTGGAGTGAAGGTGAAGTCCAGTTCTTGCGATGCTTCTCACAGACAGATAGCCCACTAAAGCACTGTTTATGTTCACACACGAGCAAAGGACACTTGGGAAACATACAGAGGATGTTTGATTCTGATGGAACTATGATGCTGCTGCATTACAGGACAGGCACGTCAGAAATAAGACTGTGATCTGAACACAAAGTCTAAATGTTGACTTGAAATAATATACCATGGCTCACACTTTTCCTACTTCTCATGAAAAAAAGCATTGCTTGTTGGCAGCGTAAGATGCTCACGTATCTTTTCTATCTCAATCATGGCTGTTGCCAAGGGAGTGTGAACGTGACATATTTAATCGCTATATTTGGAACAAGCTAAGACCTGATATAGAGGCCAACCATTTATGAGCTCAAATAAAACAGGGTAGGCTTACAGAATTGATTTTTTTTAACCTTCTTTCGATTGTTCAATTGTTACTTTGGAATTCGACTTTCAGTCCTTGGAATAAAAATAACCCTGCGGAAACACATTCTGCTGTGAAACGGCAAGGTGGGATTCACGCCTACATCCCCAGCTTGCTGGTTTACCAACCCGCCTCTCCCAGGTGTGTCTTTGAGTACAGGTCAGATGTCTCCCTGCGATACAGGGAGGAGAAAGACTAGAGAAGGAGGTTGCGGTTATCACCTCCTAATGGTCAGTTTGAAGAGTGGAACAAGCAGAGACAGGGTCGGATTTGACCTCGTACCTGCCAGGAAAAAGGCATTGTGTAGAACAACGAGGCCCAATTCCAGACAAGAAAAATTCTGAAAATTTAAATTATCCTTCTCTGTACTTTTTATTGGTAATGGAGGGGGAATGTCAGATGCTATTGAATAGGAAGGAGTTTCACAGTTTGCCCTCGACTGTGATCAGTTTAAATCCAACAGGTTATATTAACGTTTTCCAAAGTATTTAGCACTTTCTGGACTTGGATTATGTCTCATATCCCCATCTTCATTGCTTCAGTCTGCACTGAGGGGAGTGCTGCACTGTCGGAGGGTGAGGCAATAAACTGAGGTCCCATCTGCCTTCACAGATGGATGTAAAAGATCCCACGACATTATTTTGAAGAAGGCTAATGGAGTTCCTAACAGCATCAATATTTAACCCTTAATCAACAGCACTGAGCCAGACTATCTGGTCCATTATCTCAGTGCTATTTGTGGGAGCTTGCGTGAAAATTGGCTGTTACATTTTCTCGTGGTCAACGTTGTAAGTCCTGCAGGTAACTGCTGCAATGACACTGTTGTGTTAAAAATGTTTGACTCGTTCATATATATATATATATATATATATATACACAGAGATATATATACAGAAATATATAAATATTAAAAGATTATAACATACAGCACAGCTTTGTTCAGTGTAAACTAATGGATTTTACTGAGATATTCTGCAGTTATTGCTTATTTTACAAAATAGTAATAGCCCCTCTAATGGTCTCATGTGTAAAGGCACTGTCCATTGCAACATAGAGTTATACAGACCAAGTCTTCACAGTAACAACTTGCATCTGCAACAACTTGTATTTGTGTAATAAACCGATCCAAGGTGCTTCATAAAAGTGATTTTTTAAAAAATTCCAATTGAGGGGCAAGTTTAGCGTGGCCGATCCACCTACCCTGCACATCTTTGGGTTGTTGGGGGTGAGACCCACGCAGACACGGGGAGAATGTGCAAACTCCACACTGATGCACTATCAATTATGACGAGATGAGAGTAGAGAGTAATCGAGGCTTTATTACACAGAGATGTGTGGCCTCCTACAGCTGCCGCCGAAATGGCTGCAGTTCGGAGAGCACACACATTTATACTCCGCCTACTGGGCGGAGCCAGCAGGCAGGGATCTACCCCCGTACCTGTAGTACAGGGGCCTTACCGTATTACTTCTCATATACGTAATATATACAAACAGTGGTGGCTACCACATTCACCCCGTTATAAAAGAATCCAGCGGGGGGGGGGGGGGGGGGGGGGGGGGATGGAAAAACTATTTACATGTATGTGAGCATTTTTAAAGTACCGTTTAGGGAAAGTGCACAAATTTAGCCGGTCGGGTGCCCTGATCCTCCGTTGTGAGCGCCGCAGTCCCGGTGGCGATGCAGGCGCCGGCTTGGTCGCCGGTGACTCCGGGAGCATGTAGTCCTCATCTTCATCCCCGGGAGGGACCAAGGGGAGGACGGATCGTCCTGGAGCGGGGGCTGTGGTGAGGTGCGCTGGGGGGAGGTTGGGTGGCGCCGGGGCAGTTGGGGGGGGGGGGGGGGGGGAACCAGCTGGTGCCAGGTCCCTGAGGGAGACTGTGTCTTGGCGGCCGTCGGGGTACGCCACGTAGGCGTACTGCGGGTTTGCATGGAGTAGCTGTACTCTCTCGACCAACGGGTCCGCCTTGTGGAGCCGCACGTGCTTGCGGAGGAGAACGGGTCCTGGAGCTGCCAGCACGTTGGGAGCGAAACCCTGGAGGTGGACTTCCTAGGGAAGGGAAGGAGACGTTCATGGGGGGTTGCATTAGTCGCAGTGCAAAGTAGCGATCGGATGGAGTGGAGGGCGTTGGGGAGGACCTCCTGCCAGCGGGAGTCCGGGAGATTTTTAGACCGTAGGGCCAGCAGGACTGCCTTCCAGACCGTCCCGTTCTCCCTCTCCACCTGCCCGTTTCCCCGGGGGTTGTAGCTGGTCGTCCTGCTCAAGGCAATGCCCTTGCTGAGCAGGAATTGGTGCAGCTTATCACTCATAAAGGAGGATCCCCAGTCGCTGTGGACGTAGGCGGGGAAACTGAACAGGGTGAAGATGCTATTGAGGGCTTTGATGACTGTGGCAGACGTCATATCGGGGCATGGGATGGCGAAGGGGAATCTGGAGTATTCCTCGACCACGTTAAGGAAGTACGTGTTTCGGTCGGAGGAGGGAGGAGCCCTTTGAGATCCATGCTGAGGCGTTCAAAGGGACGGGAGGCCTTCACCAGGTGCGCTCGGTTTGGCCAGTAGAAGTGCGGTTTGCACTCCGCGCAGACCTGGCAGTATTTGGTGATAGCCCTGACTTCCGCAATGGAGTAGGGTAGGTTGCAGGCCTTTATGAAGTGTAAGAACCGGGTGACCCCTGGATGACAGAGACCATCATGTGGGGCCCGGAGTCAGTCCACTTGTGCGCTGGCACATGTACCTCGGGATAGGGCATCGGGGGGCTCATTGAGCTTACCGGGGCGATACAAAATCTCGTAATTGTAGGTGGAGAGCTCGATCCTCCACCTCAAGACTTTATCATTTTTGATCTTGCCCCGCTGTGTGATATTGAACAAGAAGGCTACCGACCGTTGGTCAGTGAGGAGAGTGAATCTCCTGCCGGCCAGGTAATGCCTCCAATACGCACAGCTTCTACGATGGCTTGGGCCTCCCTTTTGACGGAGGAGTGCTGAATTTTGGAGGCGTGTAGGGTACGGACCGGTACGGACTGCGGGAAAAGAATGCCACGGGTCTGCCTGCCTGGTTGAGGGTAGAGGCCAGAAATGAAATGAAATGAAATGAAGCGACGTCTGATGCATCGCTCTCGACTTGAATGGGGAGGATCTCGTCGAACGCGTGCATCACGGCCTTGGCGATGTCGGCCTTGATACGGTTGAAGGCCTGGTGAGCCTCGGCCGTCAGCGGGAAAACGGTGGAGTGAATGAGTGGGCGGGCCTTGTCCACATAGTTAGGAACCCACTGGGCATAGTTAGGAGAAGAACCCCTGGCATCGTTTGAGGGCCTTGGGGCAGTGGGGGAGGGGGAGTTCCATGAGGGGGCGCATGTGGTCGGGGTCGGGCCCTAGAACTCCATTTTGCACCACATAGCCAAGGATGGCTAAGCGGTTGGTGCTGAACACGCACTTCTCCTTGTTATACGTTAGGTTCAGGAGTTTGGCGGTGTGGAGAAATTTGAAAAGGTTAGCGTCGTGGTCCTGCTGGTTGTGGCCGCAGGTGGGTCGACCTTAAGGGTCGTGAGGCCGCATACAATAAGGGGTGGTAGGGGCCTGCCGAATTTCAGAGTTAGACTTTGGAGGTTGCACTGGAAGTCCAGGCTGAGTAGCAAGGCAGTGCAGAGGTTGGGGAGGACGTAGAGCCGGAAGTTGCTGAACCCTATTCCCTGGACGGTGAGGGTGGCGGCGCAGTACCCCCGGGTATCCACGGAGTGGGATCCGGAGGCCAGCGAGATTCGGTGGGTAATGGGGTGTACCGCGAGGGAGCAGTGCCTTACGGTATCGGGGTGGATGAAGCTCTCCGTGCTCCCGGAGTTGATAAGGCAAGGTGTCCTGTGGCCATCGACTTTCACCGTCGTTGTCGCGGTTGCGAGGTTGTTTGGCCGGGACTGGTCGAGCGTGATGGAGGCGATCCGCGGCTGGTGTTGGTGGACCCCGGGCTGGTCAGCAACGGTTGCAGGTGATGGGTGGCCCGATGAGGTGCCCGACGAGCAGGGGTCCTGAGGCTCCATTCAAAATGGCGCCGAAGATGGCGGTGCCCACAGGGCGCACGTGGAGGGCGGCATTAAAGATGGCGGCGCCCAAGGGCTGCACGAGGTCTGATGGGGGGGGAAGATGGCGGCGCCCATGGGCCACTCGTGTTCTGATGCGAGGAAGATGGCAGCGTCCACGGGCCGCACGTGGGTTGCGGGGGCAAAAATGGCGGCGCCCACGGGTCGCACGTGGGGGGTGCAGGAACAATGGGCCTGGTTACAGGGGCAATCGACCAGGCCTGGCACACTGCAGCAAAATGTCCCTTCTTCGCGCAGGCCTTGCAGATTGCACTCCGCGCCGGACAGCACTGCCGGGGGTGCTTGGTCTGCCTGCAGAAATAGCACTTGGGCCCCCCGGGGTTTGCTGGCTGCCACGCGGCGCAGGCTTGCGGCGGTCGCTGGTGTGGTCCGCGATGTCCAGGAGGGGGGCGCCGAGCGGTCGGGGGCGCACGCTTGTACATTACGGGAGGCTACCGTTAGTGAGGTCGCGAGTTTCTTGGTCGCCGCGAGGTCGAGCGTACCCCCTTCTAAGAGGCGCTGGCGGATGTATGCCGTCCCTATGCCCATAACGAAAGCGTCCCAGATTAGGAGTTCGGAATGTTCAACGGCCGAAACTGCCTGGCAATCGCAGTTCCTCGCCAGGGCCTGCAGGGCACGCCAGAAATCTTCCAATGACTCACCGGGGAGTTGTTGCCGTGTGGACAGGAGGTGCCTGGCGTGGAGTTTGTTGATCGGCCGGGTGTTGTTCTCTTTCAGAAGCACCACGGCCACAGTGTAGTTGGGCGCGTCCCGGATAAGGAGAAAAATATTGGAGCTGAACCGTGTGTACAGGATCTGGAGTTTCTGTGCTTCTGAGGGTTGTTCTGTCGTTGATCTGATGTAGGCTTCAAAGCAAGCTAGCCAGTGGTCGAAGGACGATGTGGCGTTGTCTGCTTGAGGGTGCAGCTGCAGGCGATCTGGCTTGATGCGTAGGTCCATCGCTGTAAAATCTCTGTTTAATAAATTGATGCACTATCAATTACGACGAGGCGAGAGTAGAGAGTAATCGAGGCTTTATTAAGCAGAGATGTGTTGCCTCCTGCAGCTGCTGCCAAAATGGCTGCAACTCGGTGAGCACACACATTTATACTCCGCCTACTGGGCGGAGCCAGCAGGCAGGGATCTACCCCCGTACCTGTAGTACAGGGGCCTTACCGTATTACTTCTCATATACGTAATATATACAAACAGTGGTGACTACCACACACACGGACAGTGACTCGGGGCTGGGATCGAACCCGGGTCCTCAGCATCATGAGGCAGCAGTACTAATCACTGTGCCACCGTGCTGCCCCATTCTAGTGATTTAATACTAAATTTGACACTGAGCCACATGAGGAGGTACTAGGGTATTTTTGACTGCTTGGCAGCAAAGTGAGACAGCTAGCTGTTTTTTGCCAATAACCTTATATCTCTGCCCTCTGCCTATCATTCCATCCATGGGAACATTTCTCTGCATCTACTTGCTCCAGACCCCTCCTGATATTGAATACCCTCTATCAAATCTCTCAGTCTTTCTTTCTCCAAGGAAAACAGTCCCAATATTTACAATCTCCCCGCGTAATTGAAGTTCCTTATCCCTGGAACCATTCGATAGAATCTTTCCTGCACCCTTGGTAATGTCTCCGCATCCTTCCTAAAGGGTGGTGCCCAGCACAACACAATACTCCAGTTGAGCCTGAACCAGGGTTTTATACAGATTTAACGTAACTTCCTGGCTTATTCACTTTTGTGACGTTTAGTGTACTGTATGTTTTATTCACTGCTCTCTCAACTTGTTCTGTCACCTTCAAAGATGTATGCGCATATCTGCCTTATTCCTTTTTAAATCATTGCCTTTATTTTGTATTGTACCTGTGCATCCTTCCGACCAAAATGAATCACACATTTCTTCCAGGAGGAAAGGGAAGTGGTGGGGAGGCAATTCCAGAGCTTTGGACCCAGGGAGCTGCAGGCATGGCCTCCAGTGGTGCAGCAATCAAATCAAACGTAGCCTCAAGCAGCCGGAATGAGATGAGCGCAGATATCTGGGAGAGTTGTGAGGCTGGCGGAGATCATCGTGATAGGAACGGGACGGGTGGACTATTGAATTTGACGGCAAGGGGGAGCATTTTAAAATCGAGGCACAGGCCGGCAAACACAGGGGAGATGCGTGAATGGGACTCGGTACAAGTGAAGACGCGGACAGTCGAGTTTTAGATGGCCTCAAGTTTACAGAAGGTGGCGGGTGAGAGGCCTGCCAGGAGTGCATTAGAAAAGTCCAGCGCAGAAGTAACAAACTCGTAGCTGCCGTTCACAGACAAACATACACATCAAATCGAGCAAAACGTCCAGACTTTGTCCGAGGTTACTGAATACAACTTTAAAAAAAATGTTTCTCTATAATTTTGCACAAGTATCCATTTGTTATTTCTGCACCAATTCTAACATTTACCAGCTCTGTTATTTTCCAACCATCGGCTGGTTAATATCTCTCAGTTGACTTGAAATGATTACATAATGTTTCTAATCCCTCAGTGCAGTAAGCATGAGCCATTAAGAATACCAAGTGCTCTGTCTGACATTAGATTTTGGCAAAGAATAAACTCAATAAGCGAATGAGATCACACATGAACATCACATCACAAACATACAGCCTTTGAGTATTTCAAGACAATTTCAGATACCTAATATATAATCTTCCGAATGTTGTGGCCGTGGTTGAAGATATTTGAGTCCCTTTGATCCGCTTAATGCTTTGTAATCCATCCAAGGCATCTACAAGCCTCTGTGTAATGATATACTGGTCATGTTTGTGACTAATCTCTAATGATTCTTGCAAGTAATCTTGGTTAATGATTCCTTTACTAATCTGCAATGGTTATGTTACAATTCTTAATATTCAATTACGCTCGCTGTGGCAACAAACGAACTGCGATTATAGAAAGTGAAAGGCGAGATAAACGATTTGTGGTAAAGCGCTGTCCTTACTTCCTGACTCCTTTTCAGTTTCCTCCAATAAAGTGCTTTTGCAAATTGTTCCCTGTTCCACTTTGCAGCTATTGTATTTCAGATTGTAAAATGAAGTGCATTTGGAGTAATTCTACACAGGGTAATGATGTGTTGGGTGTTCTGGATCACAAACAGGTCACCAACACTGGAAGTGGTGCAACTCTTTTTTATTATAAGGTTAACTATATTAACATACTTGAACTGTGGGTAAATGCAATACCAGCTTTAACTGTTGACCCTTGCCTAGTCCTAACCAAGGTGATGCACTCAGCACATGGTGAATGTCTGTGTTGCAGGCTGTGAGCTCTGTGCTCCGAGCTGGCTGCTACTAGAATGAGCGGGAACTCTCCTGTCCCCTGTCTTTATAGTGCGTGTGCTCTCACTGGTGATTGGCTGCGGTGTTGTGTATGCTGATTGGTCCCACTGCATGTCCATCAGTGTGTGTGTGTGTGTCTGCACCATGATATACTGGTGTATATTATGACATCCCCCCTTTTATATAAAGAACATGTGCCTGCGTGACAATAAATATTGTGTAGTGAATGTACCTGACTATGTGTGTGCGTGTTATTTACATGACTATGTACATGAAGCTAATCTATTTACACGGTAAGGTGCCTGGTGCAGAGAAATAGGGTGTCACACCAACAACGAAATGAACATTATATACAAACTACTGGAACGATGAAACAGGATAACAGAACAGATCGAAGAGTCCAACATTGTAAAACTCATAAGTCAAGTCTCTGAGGTGGGCGACGAATTCTGGTTGACCGCCTCAAGGGTGGGTCAGGAGCCACCGGCTGAGGAACGGGCTGGGCCACGGCAGAGTGAGGAGGATGCAGAGTATTCGGAATCTCCACATAGTCCAGGTTGGGGACAACAGGAGGGCATGGCACTGGTGGAGGATCATGTAGCGAGCGTGGAACGAGACGAAGGGCACGCCGATTGCGGCGGCGAATGGAACCATCTGGCAGACGAACCAGGAACGAGCGGGGAGACACCTGCCGAAGAACCACAGCAGTTGCAGACCAGCCACCCTCCGGAAGGTGGATGCGGACGTTGTCATCCGACGCCAGAGCAGGGAGATCAGTCGCCCGAGCGTCATGCGCTGCCTTGTGTTGTGCACGAGACTGTTGCATCCGCTGAAGGACCAGAACGTGGTCGAGGTCTGGGACATGAATGGACGGCACCGTGGTCCTGAGCATGCGACCCATGAGCAGCTGGGCTGGCGACAGGCCCGTGGAGAGTGGGGCCGAACGATAGCAAGGCGAGGTAGAAGTCGGATCCTGCATCGGCAGCCTTGCAGAGGAGCCGTTTGACGATGTGGACGCCCTTTTCCGCTTTGCCATTGGATTGGAGTACAGGGGACTGGATGTCACATGCACAAAGTTGTACCTGCTGGCAAAGTTGGACCATTCCTGGCTGGCGAAGCAGGGGCCATTGTCCGACATCACAGTGAGTGCGATGCCGTGACGAGCAAAGGTCTCTTTGCAGGCACGGATGACCGCCGATGATGTGATGTCGTGCAGGCGTACGACCTTCGGGTAGTTCGAAAAATAGTCTACAATCAGAACATAGTCCCTGCTGAGCATGGAACAGGTCAACGCCTACTTTAGACCAAGGGGACGTGACCAACTCATGGGGCTGAAGGGTCTCACGTGGTTGGGCCGGCTGGAACCGCTGACAGGTGGGGCAGTTGAGCACTGTGTTGGCGATGTCCTCATTGATGCCGGGCCAGTACACAGCTTCTCGGGCCCTCCATCGACACTTCTCCACGCCAAGATGACCCTTGTGTAGCTATTCCAAAACGAGCTGGCGCATGCTGTGCGGGATCACGATGTGGTCCAGCTTCAGGAGGACACCATCGACTACTGCCAGATCGTCTCTGATATTGTAGAACTGCGGGAATTTGCCCTTGAGCCACCCGTCCGTCATGTGGCGCATGACACGCTGTAGTAGGGGGTCAGCTGCAGTCTTGCGCGAATGTGGATAAGGCGTTCATCCGTGGCCAGCAGATTGGAGGCCGTGAAGGCCACATGAGCGTCAACCTGGCAGACGAACCCCTCTGGGTCACACGGGGTGTTGACTGCCCTGGACAGAGCGTCGGCTATGACCAGGTCCTTGCCCGGGGTGTATAGGAGCTGGAAATCGTACCACCGGAGTTTAAGCAGAATGCGCTGGAGGCGAGGGGTCATATCATTCAGGTCTTTTTGTATAATGTTGACCAGCGGGCGATGGTCGGTCTCGACAGTGAATTGGGGGGGGCCGTACACGTAATCATGGCATTAGTAGACCCCAGTCAACAGGCCCAGGCACTCTTTTCGATCTGTGCGTAGCGCTGTTCCATGGGGGTCATGGCACGTGACTCATATGCAACGGGGGCCCATGATGAGGCCTCATCGCGTTGCAGGAGCACCGCCCCAATACCGGATTGACTGGCATCCGTTGAAATTTTTGTTTCCTTCGTGGGATCAAAAAATGCAAATACCGGGGCCGTGGTAAACCTGGTCTTAAACTCTTCCCATTCGCGCTCGTGGGCGGGAAGCCATTGGAAGTCTGTCAGCTTCCTGACCAGGCTCTGGAGAGCTGTGGTATGGGAGGCGAGGTTGTGAATGAACTTCCCCAGGAAGTTGACCACGCCCAAAAATCGGAGGACCGCCTTCTTATCCGCTGGCTTCTGCATCGCCGTGATGGCTGCCACCTTGTCCGCATCCGGCCGCACACCCAACCGGGAGATGTGGTCCCCTAGGAACTTGAGTTCCGTCTGGCCAAAGGAACATTTGGCTCTGTTGAGACGAAGGCCTTGGTCCCGTATTCGTTTGAAAACGTGCTGGAGGTGACTGATATGCAACATAGACGCGCACACCCTCAATGCCCTCCATCATTTGCTCCATGATCCGGTGGAATACTTCTGATGCCGATATAATCCCAAACGGCATCCTGTTGTAGCAGTATCTGCCAAACGGGGTATTAAAGGTACACAGCTTTCTACTGGATCTTTCTAGTTGAATTTGCCAGAATCCTTGCGAGGCGTCAAGTTTGGTGAAGATGTTGGCCTGAGCCATCTCGCACGTGATCTCCTCGCGCTTGGGGATAGGGTAATGCTCCCTCATTATGTTGCGATTCAGATCCTTTGGGTCAATGCAGATCCGGAGCTCGCCGGAAGGCTTCTTTACGCACACCATGGAACTGACCCAGTCGGTTGGTTCCGTCACTCTGGAGAGCACTCCTTGGTCCTGGAAGTCCTGCAGCTGCTGCTTGAGGCGGTCCTTGAGGGGTGCTGGGACTCTGCGTGGTGCATGAACCACAGGCGTGCCGTCTTGTTTGAGCAGGATTTTGTAAGTGTATGGAAGCGTGCCCATGCCTTCGAAAACGTCGCGGTGCTGGTCGATGATGGCATTGAGTTGCGCCCTGAAATCCGCATCCTGGAAGGCAGACGTGTCCTCTGGAGAGAGAGAGTGTACTCGTTGAATGAGGTTTAGGAGTTTGCACGCCTGTGCGCCTAACAGAGAGTCCTTCGAGGAGCCCACGATCTCGAAGGGAAGGTTGGCTTTTTGCGAGTTGTGCGTCACTTCGAGTTGGCATGAACCGGTAGCAGGAATGATGTTGCCATTGTAGTCCACTAGTTGGCAGGTCGACGGAAGAATGGTTGGTTTAACCCCAAGGGTCTGAAAATCTGACCACGCTAGGAGAATAGCGGAAGCACCAGTGTCCAGGCGGAATCGTATCTGGGATCAGTTGACCGTCAGGGTGGCACACCACTCGTCGTCTGGATCAATGCTGCGCACCGACAGCGGCTGGTGGTTTTGATTCGGGGACAGCCTGTTCTTTGTTATAACAGCGACTCGAAAAGGCTCCCTCGGGTCCTCGGTGTCACTGATCTGCGGGAAGTCGGAATCGGACTCGGTGAACGTGGGTTGAATTGCCTGAACGTTCCTGCGAGGCTGGCTGAAGCGATATGAATTGGCAGGCTGAGCTGCTCGACAGCAGGCAGCATAGTGGCCAAGTCTGCCACATCGTAGGCATTGTCGCGATTTTGCAGGACATTGTCGTTTTAAATGGGCGGAGCCACAGTTGCCGCACGTCGGGACGTCAGTACGCTCGTTGCGCCACCGCGCATGCGCGGTGCGGTCCTGCGTGGTGCGCGCCTGCGCATCACATTCCTCCATGTCACCGTCCCCTCATTTGGCGCGTACAAGCACGGGAGGCCGCGAAAAGCGCGTGAAATGGCCGCCCTCATCCAGGCTGCAGCCTTGGAGGTGTTCAATTGTTTGGACCCGTTCCACCTCGTGGGGACCTTGCCGCGACGTTTCAGCCGCCTGTATGTGGGAGTACTGGCTGGCGGTATTGTCATGCAGGACACAGGTCTCAATGGCAGTCGCTAGGGTGAGTTTTTTAATTTTGAGGAGCTGCTGACGCAGGGGGTCCGACAGAACACCAAATACGATCTGGTCGCGTATCATGGAGTCGGAGGTGGGCCCGTAACCGCAGGACTGCGCAAGGATGCGGAGGTGTGTTAAAAAGGATTGGAAAGGCTCCAGATTATATTTAATGGAATTCAAATTTTACCATCTGCCATGGTGGGATTTGATCCCAAGTCCCCGAAGTATTATCCTGGATTACAAGTGCAGTGATAATACCACTATGTATCTCCGTTAATTCCCGGCACCCCCCCTAATTCAGGATGTAAGGGTGGAAATGTGGGCTGGATCTTCATAGAATAAGGAAGGCTCTGTGGATCTTTAAAAATGGGGGAAAGGACCCAATTCCAGGATTCCCGGAACCATTCCCGGCACCCCCAATTTGCAGTTGCGAGGGAGAAGTGTGCGAGCCAGCACCTTGCATTCCTGATCCGGCTGGCTCCATTGAGGGATAGGCATTTCCTGGCCCTCTGTAATGTTTGTGGAGTCAGATCCTCTTCTCAAAGACTCATGGTTGACGGCCTCTCTGAAGAATTGTGAACCATAGTCTAGCTATTGGAACCTCTTGAAAGATAACTTCAAAAGGCTTACCTATACCCCCCAATTCTAACTCATGCCCCACACCCATCCCAAAATGGCCCCTCATACTCCTCATAACAAGCTATGACCCACATAGCTTGCACGGGGCAGCACGGTAGCATAGTGGTTAGCACAATTGCTTCACAGCTCCACGGTCCCAGGTTTGATTCCCGGCTTGGGTCACTGTCTGTGCAGAGTCTGCACGTTCTCCCCGTGTGTGCGTGGGTTTCCTCCGGGTGCTCCGGTTTCCTCCCACAGTCCAAAGATGTGCAGGTTAGGTGGATTGGCCATGCTAAAATTGCCATTAGTGTCCAAAATTGCCCTTAGTGTTGGTTGAGTGGGGTTACTGGGTTATGGGGATAGGGTGGAGGTGTGGGCTTAGGTAGGGTGCTCTTTCAAAGAGCCGGTGCAGACTCGATGGGCCGAATGGCCTCCTTCTGCACTGTAAATTCTATGATTCTATGATTCTATGAATTCCCAATGACCCCTCACAGCCTCCATGCTTAATCACTCCCAGCACTTATGCCCTCCATGACAAATCACACAACCTCATGGCTATTCACTCAGTGTACACTCTGTACAGAACTAATGAACCCTACAGTAACAATGGCATATTGGAAAAGTTTTAAAAGAGCCATTAAAAAACTGGTGCCACTACAACCCTATAAAAGTGTGGATCAACCAGACCTTTAATGTATCAAAAGCATAACCTATAAGCACGCTGGTGTCTCTTCATCTTGTGTAAATAAACATTGAGCCATTGACAATATAGATCCATGAAAAAAAATTGCGCTGTTAATCAGTCAATGTTTTCTCTTCTCTGCAACTTTTTCAACAAACCAATTGAAGTCTGGGCTCTCAGCCAAGCCTCATGATGTATTTTTGCCTGAGAGCCCAGACTTCTATTAGTTTATTACATCTACTGGAGTCTCCAGATTAATTTGGTTTGAGCAAAATACATACTTCTCTTGTGATCAGGAATCAAATATCTAGAATCATGGAAAATTACAGCACAGGAAGAGGCCATTCAGATCATTGCACCTTTATTGGCTGAGGACAGCTGTCCAGCCTAATTCCACTTCCCAATTGTTCTTTTGCTTTTCTATGTTTTACCACTTTCATTGTGGTAACCAGAGTCATAGGGTTGGGTATTGCGCACTTGGTTTGAAGGCAGACGGTCACATAAAATCCAACAGGCGATCTGCCCACCATCTACCCGCCTGCTCCTAACCTGCCTCAAATTTTGCCGGCACGGTAGTACAGTGGTTAGCACTGTTGCTTCACAGCGCCAGGGTCTCAGGTCCGATTCCCGGCTTGAGTCACTGTCTGTGCGGAGTCTGCACGTTCTCCCCGTGTCTACGTGGGTTTCCTCTGGGTGCTCCGGTTTCTTCCCACAAGTCCCATAAGACGTGCTGTTAGATGAATTGGACATTGTGAATTCTCCCTCTGTGTACCCGAACAGGCACCGGAATGTGGCGACTAGGGGCTTTTCACAGTAACTTCATTGCAATGTTAATGTAAGCCTACTTGTGAAACTAATAAAGATTATCTTACAGAGGAGCGGTGGGAGAAACATTGGGCATCCCACCAGTCCTTGGGCTTATTGAGGCCCTTAAGTAGCCGGTTAATGGCAGCTTAATGCCCTCATCACACCCCTGCAGGTATTTTACCCATAATGGCGGGGAAGGTCCACACCATGTGGAAGCCCAGTAGCGTTAACTGTTCGGGTTAGTGTTGGACAAGAGTGGCAGGACTTCCTTTGCAGGTGCCACGAGCTGATCAGAGGCATGCACCCCCCCCCCCCATCCCCCCCCTCAAAGAGATCATCCCCCCTTTTAACCCTCTCCCCAGCCTCACCCCCTCACTGACCCTGGATGTACCTGACCTCCTCTGCATGATGGGGCTGCCTGGAGTGCCAGCAGTAGCCACTGATGTGTTGGGTGCTCTTGATCTGTGGAACACATACAGGCCACCAACACTTAAAATAGTGCAACACTATTTTATTAAGTTAGAAACTGTTGAACATACTTTCACTGTGGGTTAACACGATGTTAGATTAAACTAAAGACCTATGCCTGTTATAACCAGTCTATGCACTCAGCACATGGTGAAGATCTGTGCTGTAAGCTGTAAGCTCTGTCCTTCTAAGAGGCTGCATCCCAAATGAGCGGGAACTCTGATGCCCCCTGTCTTTATAGTGAGTGTGCTCTAACTGGTGATTGGCTGCGGTGTTGTGTGTGTTGATTGGTCCCGCTGTGTGTCCATCAGTGTGTGTGTATCTGCACCATGATATACTGGTGTATATTATGACAGCCACCACTCCCAGCTAGCGCTGCTGGGACTAGGGCTGCTGGACATCCGTTTGGCTGGTAGCGCTCTAAGTTGAGAGACCTCCTCCTGAGATAGGGACAGGAGAATAGTGTTAAAGCTATTAATGTTATTCCCAGTTTTAAAGTGCCTTGGGCCATGGCAGGCAGCAAGTCCAACCCAAAGAGACACAGAATGAGGCCATTTGTTCCATTAAGACAATTTTGGCTCTTTTAAGACCACAGGACCATTAGACATAGGAGCAGAACTGGGCCAATCTGCCCATCAAGTCTGCTCTGCCATTCAATCATGGCTGATATGTTTCTCGTCCGCATTCTCCTGCCTTCTCCCCTTAACCCTGTGGTGTTGGGTTCTCTGGTGCACAGATGAGCCAACACAGTTGTATGTGGTACAGCTCTATTTTATTTTAACTCTTATCTACAGTTCGTTCTGGATACTCTGCACGTGCTGTCTCCCTGAGTGTGTCGTGTAGCAGGTCTGTCCTGGTCCTCCTCTCCAGCTAATACTGACCACCAGGTGTCGTGTTTGTGCTTTTATATCTTTCTGTGATTGGTTGTGGTATTGTGTGTTCTGGTTTGTCTGTTGGTGTGTCTATCATGATGTGTGTGTTTGAATATCATGACATCTCCCCTTTTTACAAAGGTATGTGCCTACGTGGTTATAAATATAATTGTGTCGTGAGTGCATCTAAGAGTGTGTGTGTGTGTTGTGTACAGCGTGTGTATATGACGTAACTATTTACATGGGGCGATGTCGGGTGCGTCACACTAACAAGGTTGTACCATAACAAAACATGAATGCGAGAGAAAAAAAAAAACTTGAACAGTGGTCCGGTCAGACGATATCTGGAACGATAAACAACAACAGGTTATAATACAGAAGTGTTTGACTTTTTGAACGTATGAACAGCGTTATAAGTCCAGTCTAATGGGTGACCGCCTCAAGAATAGGCTGGTCCTCAAGCCGTTCAGCTGTGGAGATTTGGGTTCACATTGGTTCACCTTGGACTGTTGGAGGTGATATTGCTGCCGAAGTCTCTACTTTTCCATTTGTTGTACTTCGTGCAGTGCTTGGTTTTTCATTCGTGCAAATATAACATTCAACATCTTTGTTAGTGTTGCCTTGGCTGTGGTTTGGTTCTGGTGGCGATGGAAGGGGCATGATCCGTGGCATCTCCACGAAGTCATCCTTGGGAACCAGTGGAGGATCCGGCGTGTGCGTACGGTTCAGTTGCGAGCGTGGAAGGCGGCGTAAAGCTCGCTGATTGCGCCTACGCACCAATCCATCCGCCCTGCATGCCAGGAACAAGGTGGAGTCTTTTTTCTTTTTATGTATGTGGTGGACGGCATCTTGTAGCCGATGGGTCGTTGCCATCGAAGAAGCACCATCACTAATATCATGCAAGGCGATGACTGTGCCAGATGTGGAAGTTGGCCGAGACCGTGCACGCTGGTTCCGGCCACCTGCTGTGCCGGAAGGGCGACTCCGCAGAGAAACGTCGAAGCATGTCGCCTTGGAGAGAGAATTGTTGCTCGCATCAACGTCTGGCGATGGCGCGAATTGGTGTGTCCGTCTTGGACCGCCGGTGCTGGTCGCCACTGCCGACCCAGTGGGACTGCCACGCGATCCATTCCCTGTCGCCGTGGCATCCGCTGTCACCCTGAGCGTGCCATCACCGAGGCCGCGACACCGCCCGTCCGGAGCAAGGTCTGGCGTGCGCGAATCAGAGTCGGCGCTTGGCTGCTCCCCATCTGGAGTCCGGTCTGCCTTCCATCGATGCTCCCCGTCCGGAGTCCCAACAGGTTCACTGGAGGCAGCCGAACTTCCCTGAAGCTGCACTTCTGGAGTCGGAACATGCAGGAATGCACCGACCAGTGGAGAGGCTCGAGCCATCGAGGGTGGAAGCGGTGCGCCGCCACTGCAGTCGTCAGTGGTCCCACCGTGATCGTCGAGTGCCTCGGTACGCACTAGGCGAGGTCTGTCACCTTGGATCTTTTGCATGGGAAGTGGGATGCTGTCGTCACTCGTCTCACATCCCGTGGATAGATCCTCATTAGCAGCTTGCTGTTCACTAGGGTTGGGTAAATTGTCAGAGTTTTCATCTGGTGGTGCACACCATGTCGGTGGACTGTCATTGTCTTGCCGTTGTCCTTCATTTGGGCTTTTCTTCTTTGGAATTTTAAATCTTCCCCCAGACATTGCAGAACCTTGTTTATTACCCCCAAACTCTCCCATATGTATGGTCTCGAATATAGGATCCAATGTTTCTATCGACATTGTACTATTTTCCAAAGAACATTCTGTTTCACTTTTCTTCTCAGGTACCTCATATGTATCTTTGTATAATGTACATGCCTTCATGGTCTCTGGGTCTGATTTTGCTGGGACTGGCATGGTCACAGTCTCTCTTTTACTGTTCTCAATTGCCCACATTATACTCCCCATACATAACTGCTTAATCACTGGGGTTAGTGTGGTACAATGGATAATCGGGTCAACCTTATCTGCATCTTCACCATTAGTGGAAAGCACACTTGGTTCACTTGAAACTGCTGCGGGTTTTAAATTCGTTATCTGGCTACTCGATGTCGGTGTCCTCAGGATTCTTGCTCCAATGTTCTGCTCATTTATCAGTGGAGTGTGTATAGGTTCAATGCAATTAATGTTCCCCTCAAGGTTTGAAGAGTCATTACTGACTAACTGCTGGTCTCCGAAGTTGGGACTTTGCGGCGTTGTGTTGAAGGGAGACATTTGTCCCTGCTGTAGATATGATTCAGGTTGAGTTATTTCCATTACCTGAGGATCAATGTCTTGTCCATTTTTTTGATCCGTACTAAAACACTGGCAATTCTCAGTCTGCTCCTTGCAAGTTAAACATTCAATTAATTTCTTTAGCAAATCCTCAGCATCCTTCTGTGACCGTGCAGCATTATTAATCTCTGTTCGGCTATAATGATCCTGAAGGTCAGCGCATAAACCTTTTTCCTTCGGGCTTGGAAGAGGCGATTCCTTTGGCTTGTCTTCAGTTGGGCTGGAACAGTCTTCAGCGCTGTGCCCTTCATTGTAGCATGAGAGACCGTCATGGTCATGCTGCTGTGTAGTGGAGCATGGTAGGCTGTTATAGCCTTCTTGCTGTTCACGTGAGCATGGCAGACTTGCATCGTCTGCCGCTGGTTGGTCAGGAGAGGTTGCTAGACCCTCATGGTCTTGTTCCTGCAAGGACCGCACATTGGAGTCTTGCGTTGCTTCTATCGTGGAGGCTGTCCACGAGCTCTCTGTGGAGGCTTGTGACACTGGAGTCACTTCTTGTTCGTGCAAGGACTGCGCTCTGGAGTCTTGCGTTTCTGCAATTGTGGAGTCTGTCCACGAGCTCTGTGTGGAGGCTTGTGACTCTGGAGTCACTTCTTGTTCATGCAAGGACTGCGCTCTGGAGTCTTGCGTTTCTGCAATTGTGGAGTCTGTCCACGAGCTTGCTGTGGAGGCTTGTGACTCTGGAGTCACTTCTGGTTCATGCGAGGACTGCGCTCTGGAGTCTTGCATGTCTTCTTTCATAGAGTCGGGAATGTTGAGCGGGACGTGGACCACGCTCTGTGTGGCAGCAGGGCGCTCTCCGTGTGCTTGCACCACTCCCTGTCTGTTAATGTCAGGCTGCAGCATCATCCTGCACTGATGAGTCGGGACGTCATATCTGCTGGGTTGAAGATCCTCAAATCCGAAAAATGAATCCGCATCTGCGTCGGATTCAATGTGGGGGCCGCCAATGTGCAACACGAAAGGTTCGTCCGAGTCATAGTCGTATAGGACCACGGAGCTATCATTGGGCTTGCGAGGTCCGGAAACACTGTAAAGATCATCATCGAAGTATTCGAGGTCGGAATCATCGGCTTGTGCGTAGGTAACTGCTTGTCGGAGGGTTCTTCGGAGGTCAAATTCATCTCCTGGGTTAATTTGCGGCAATGTGCTGTCATTCCAGGTGAGGGAAGGTTGTTTTACAGCTTTAACAGATTTTTGTTTTTTTGATTTGGGACGTTTCCCTTTTAAATTGGATTTGGGACGTTTCCCCTTTAAATTGGTGCGGTCTGGGGCCTCTGACATCCTGACGCTCGGTATGTAGCACGTAGGAAGCGACTGCGCATGCTCAGATCGCTGTTCCTTTACCGATGGCCGTTTTCTTGACTGCGCATGCGCAGCACCTCGCGCATGCGCAAACGAAACTTCCGGTTCTGCGCACTGCTCGCGCAACTGTGCTAGCGTGATACCTTTAGCAAGATGGCCGCCGACCTCGACCCAGCCCTCTCTCAGGCCCGGGATTTCGGCCTCTGGGAATTCGGGCTCCGGGATCCCGGCCACGAGGTGAGTACTGCCGCTTTTCTTACCTTTACTTGCCGATTGGATTGCGTTTTCTTCACAGTACTTGGAGAATTTGTCCAGGACTGCCTGGTAATCGTACCTTTGCTGCCTCCTGAAGAACCTGAACCTTGTGAATATTTCTCTTGCCCTTGCACCGGCGATGGTGAGGAGAAATTCAACTTTTTCGCTATCATCCAGGTCTTGGAGTTCAGCTGCCATCAGGAACAATTCGAACACTTGCCGGAATCGCCGCCAGTTTTCGCGGATATCGCCGTGGCACTGGAGCGGCTGCGGAACCGGGAGCTCTATCATTTTGCCTGGGCACTGCTGGTTGTCTGTGTACACTGAGGTATGCCGGCAGGTATCGATCCACTCCTGTACCATGTGGTGTTGGGTTCTCTGGTGCACAGATGAGCCAACACAGTTGTGTGTGGTACAACTCTATTTTATTTTAACTCTTATCTACAGTTCGTTCTGGATACTCTGCACGTGCTGTCTCCCTGAGTGTGTCGTGTAGCAGGTCTGTCCTGGTCCTCCTCTCCAGCTAATACTGACCACCAGGTGTCGTGTTTGTGCTTTTATATCTTTCTGTGATTGGTTGTGGTGTTGTGTGTTCTGATTTGTCTGTTGGTGTGTCTATCATGATGTGTGTGTTTGAATATCATGACAAACCCCTGATCCCCTTATTAATCAAGAACCTATCTATCTCTGCCTTAAATACACTGAGTGACTTGGCCTCCACAGCCTTCTGCGGCAATGAGTTCCACAGATTCACCACCCTCTGGCTGAAGAAATTCCTCCTCATCTCTGTTTTAAAGGATCGTCACTTCAGTCTGAGGCTGTGCCCTCTGCTTCTAGTTTCTCATACCAGTGGAAACATCCTCTCCACATCCACTCTATCCAGGCCTCTCAGTATTCCATCAGTTTCAATGAGATCCCCCCCTCATCCTTCAAAACTCCATCGAGTACAGACCCAGTGTCCTCAACTGCTCCTCAGAGGACAAGTCCTTCATTTCGGGGATCATTCGTGTGAACCTCCTGTGGACCCTCTCCAGGGCCAGCACATCCTTCCTTAGATACGGTGCCCAAAACTGCTCACAATACTCCAAATGGGGCCTGACCATAGCCTTATGCAGCCTCAGGTGTACATCCCTGCTCTTGTCCCTTTAGTACGAAGTCTTACAACACCAGGTTAAAGTCCAACAGGTTTGTTTCGATGTCACTAGCTTTCGGAGCGCTGCTCCTTCCTCAGGTGAAGGAGGCTTCACCTGAGGAAGGAGCAGCGCTCCGAAAGCTAGTGACATCGAAACAAACCTGTTGGACTTTAACCTGGTGTTGTAAGACTTTGTACTGTGCTCACCCCAGTCCAACGCCGGCATCTCCACATCATTGTCCCTTTAGGAAAGAGAGATTGGCCTAGGCTACGTGTCCACAACAATGTGGTTGACTCTTAATCAATTCAAGGGCAATAGATGCTGGCCCAGCCGATGATTCACATGCTCACATCCCATGAATGAATAAAAAAAGCTGTACAACGGTACCATTGATAAGAATTGAAATGTTTCCTTTATCGGGGCCTTGTTTAGAAGATAATTGAGCCTTTGCAGTTGGCTCACCTTTGAGAGGGTGATGTCACAAAGCACATTGTGATGGGGACCTGTTTATTAAGGCATGTTTAGAATTGTGCTGGACCTGACACCAAAATTGCGCCTGATCCAGTCAGTATCTCCGACTGTTAACTGAAGCCCCCCCCGCCCCTTTCTGCAGCCAAAATGCAGCTCGATTAATACCAGACAAAGGCAGTGAAAGTCAACGCCACTGGTTGTTCACTGCATGCATGATAAAACAGATAATATGTTTGCATCATTCAACCTGACACACGATGACAGTAGAATGCATAACAACGTGACGGCAAGGTTCAATACACATTTCATAACCGCGAAAATTATGCCTTTTAGCACAAGCTGGGGAAAGAAATCCCAGTGCTCTTGAGAATCTATCGACCGTGAAACAAAGGGGGCAGAAATGCATGACGAACATTACGTAATGGCAAACCTATCCATACAGGACAATAAACAGATAGATAAGGCAAGACGCCCCGAGCCAACACCAGGAAATTAAGAGTGCAAAGTTGTGTTAACGACTCCTTCTTGACAGTGACCACAGAAACAAAGTCACACATCAGAGATGGATTAACTAATATTACTTTAGTCACTCCCTCCAGGTAAACACCTCGACTGCCATCATAAGGTTAGTCATTGCAAACTGCGGACGGCAATTGCTATTTCCTAATGTCTATTTCCGCCTCCGTAACGTCGCTTGACTTCGCTTCATCTGCTGCTCAAGCTCTCATCAATGCTTTCGTTTCCTCTAGACTTGCGTCTTCCGACACCCCTGGCTGCTCTCTCCCACATTGCATCCTCTGTAAACTCAAGGGCATCCATAACTCTGCTGCCCATGTACTTAACATCCAGCAAGTCTGATCTGTTCCCCTATTAGCCCTGTACTCATTAAACTATGTTGGCTCCCTGTCAAGCAATGTCTGTCATAGAATTCATAGAAGCCCTATAGTGCAGAAGGAGACCATTCGGCCCATCGGGTCTGCATTTGACCCTCCAAAAGGACACTCCATCCAGGCCCCACTTCCCTACCCTATCCCAGCAAACCCTACCCAACCTGCATATCTTCGAACACTTAGGGGCAATTTTTATCATGGCCAATCCACCCAACCTGCACGTCTTTGGACTGTGGGAGGAAACCGAAGCGCCCAGAGGAAGCCCACGCAGACACGGGGAGAAGGTGCAGACTCCGCCCAGACAGTCGCCCAAGGCCAGAATTGAACCCGGGTCCCTGCCACTGTGAGGCAGCAGTGCTAACCATTGTGTCACCATGCCACATGTTATGGATTTTAAAATTCTCATCCTTATTTTCAAATACCTTGCCCCTCCGAACCTCTGTAATCTCCTCCGACCCTACAACCCTCTGAGATATCTGATATCTGGCCTCTACTTCTGGCCACTTGCCCATCCCCAATTTTAATTCCCTCCCTGCCCCCGTGGTGGCCGTGCTTTCAGTTGTCCAAAGGCCCCAGGCTCTGGAACTCGCTCCCTAAGCCTCTCTGCCTCAACAACCTGACTTGGGAATATATCGCCGTTCCTTCACTGTCGCTGGGGCAACATCCTGGAACTCCCTCCCTGACAGCACTGTGGCCGCACCTACACCTCGAGGACTGCAGCGGTTTAAGAAGGCAACCCACCACCACCTTCTGAAGGGCAACTAGGGATGGACAATAAATGGGGCGGGATTCTCCGACCCCCCGCCGGGTCGGAGAATCGCCGGGGGCTGGCGGAATCCCGTCCCCGCCGTGTCCTGAATTCTTCGCCACCAGAGATTCGGCGGGGGCGGGAATCGCGCCGTGCCGGTCGGCGGGCCCACCCCTAGCCCACGATGGGCCGAAGTCCCGCCGCTGTCAACCCTCTCCCGCCGGCGTGGATTAAACCACCTACCTTACCGGCGGGAGCAGGTGGCGCGGGTGGGCTCCGGGGTCCTGGGGGGGGCACGGGGCGATCTGGCCCCAGGGGGTACCCCCACGGCGGCCTGGCCCGCGATTGGGGCCCACCGATCCGCGGGTGGGCCTGTGTCGTGGGGGCACTCTTTTTCTTCCGCCTTCGCCATGGTCTTCACCATGGCGGGGGCGGAAGAGACCCCCTCCCCTGCGCATGCGCGGGGATGACGTCAGCAGCCGCTGACACTCCCACACATGCGTGGACTAACGCAGGTCGGCGAAGTCCTTTTGGCCCAGTCTGGCGTGGCGCCAAAGGCCTTCCACGCCAGCCGGTGGAGCGGAAACCACTCCGGCGCCGGCCTAGCACCTCAATGTGAGGGCTTGACCCCTAAAGGCTGGAGACTAGCGCACCTTTGGGGCGGCCCGACGCCGGAGTGGTTCCCGCCACTCCATCACGCATATTGCAGAAAGAAAGGGACATTTTTCATCTTGTACTCATGAGGACACTTTGCAGGAATATGAATCTAGGGTTAAAACAACAATTTATACTGTAGGAGAAGAGAATGCCGATTGGTTGGCAGGTAGATGCAACAGGTGATTCCAAGGTAATCAGAGTCTCCTTGGCAACCAATCAGTACTCTCTTTTCTCGTGCAGTATAAATTGTTTTCCCCGCCCCCCTCCTTGTTTTGGTATTCTTGCAAAGTGCCCTGATGAGTCCAAGATTAAAAACTTCAACATGTTTCTTTTTTCAGCATCTCTCAAGTTATGTATTACCAAACAGCTATAATAAAGTTAACGTTCAATACCTGCAGGGCAGTACTGCTGGGCAATTGAGTTTAAAGTTCATTTTCAGTGTGTCACTGATGTGCTATTTATTTTGAATCGCAGCCTATCGCAGAAATCTAGGCTGACTGCGCTGGGCACGACCCAGGGGGTATGGCACTGTTCCAGGCGCCGTCCTTCTATCCCCATGGCACTGTTTCAAAGAAGGACAGAACAGTTCTTCCTGGCGTCCAGGTCAATATTTACTGCTCAGCCAACATCACAAACAAAACAAACGACCTGACCATCACGTTGCTGTTTGCGGGGAGGTTGCTACGTGCAAAATGTCTGCGCATTTCCTGCATTGCAAAACTGAACAGTTGTCAGCACCTATCCAGCTAGACAAGGCGGCGATGGATCAGCAGCAGATTGGGTTGGGGATGGGGTAGCTTCATATGGTGCACCGCTGCTGCTGGTTGAAGAGGCCAATCTTTGAGAGGTCGGTCCTGCCGCAAGTTCCAGATATGAAGTAGTTATCAAAAGTGCTGTTGTGAGTTCCTGTTTTTGGTTTTGTGCCTGTTGCCAAGCTAATGTAGCCCCTGATTATTATCATAGATTATCATCGAATTTACAGTGCGGAAGGAGGCCATTCGGCCCATCGAGTCTGCACCGGCTCTTGGAAAGAGCACCCTACCCAAGGTCAACACCTCCACCCTATCCCCATAACCCAGTAACCCCACCCAACACTAAGGGCAATTTTGGACACTAAGGGCAATTTATCATGGCCAATCCACCTAACCTGCACATCTTTGGACTGGGGAGGAAACCGGAGCGCCCGGAGGACTGTGGGAGGGAACCAGAGCAAACCCACGTACACACGGGGAGGATGTGCAGACTCCGCACAGACAGTGACTCAAGCAGGAATCGAACCTGGGACCCTGGAGCTGTGAAGCAAGTGTGCTATCCACAATGCTACCGTGCTGCCCACACTGGCCTATAATACCCCTACAGTGTAGAAGGCGGGCATTCGGCCCGCAGAGTCTACACCGACCTTCCGAAAGAGCACCCTACCTAGGCCCACTCCCCCGCCCTATCCTGTAACCCCATAACCCACCTAGCCTGCAAATCTTTGAGCACTAAGGGGCAATTTATCAATCCACCTAACCTGCACATCTTTGGACTGTGGGAGGAAATCGGAGCACCCGGAGGAAACCCACGCAGACACGAGGAGAACGTGCAAACTCCACAGTGACCCAAGGCGGGAATCGAACCCGGGTCCTGCCGCTGTGAGGCAGCAGTGCTAACCATGAGGAATGTACTCGTTTTCCTCTGTCGTCAGCTAATATGTCCAAGGTTCAATATTGATGTTTGCAAAGACACGGCGTCAAAATTTAAAAAACCTAGGTTGCTGGCGGGTTAATGAGACTCAACATAGGCTCAGGACATACAAAAGTAGGAATTAGGAACAGGAGTAGGCCATTCGACCCATCAAAGCTGTTCCACTATTCAACAAGGTTATGGCTGCTCGGATTGTGGCCTCAACTCCACATTCCGCCCAACCCCCGATAACCTTTGACTCCCTTGTTAATCAAGAATCTATCTACCTCTGCCTTGAAAATATTCAATTGCCCCGCCTCCACCTGTCTCCGGAGGAGAGTTTCAAATACTCATAACCATCTGAGAGAATAAAATTCTTCTCTCCTCTGTTCTAAATGGGAGACCCCTTATTATCAAACGGAGTCCCTGAGTTTAAATCTCTCCTCCAAGGGGAAACATTCTTTCAGTATCCACTCTGTCAAATCCTCTCAGGATTTTATACGACTCAATAAGATCACTCCCATTATTTTAAAGTCCAATTTATACAGACCCAGCCTGTCCAACCTTTCTTCATGAGATGACTTTCATCCTCTCATATTTCATTCCCCTTGACAACATTCTATTTGTTTTCCTAATCACTTGTGGTTTCACAGGTCGGCGCAACATCGAGGGCCGAAGGGCCTGTACTGCGCAGTAATGTTCTATGTTCTATGCTCTGCCTGCATACTCCCATTTTGTGATTCAGGCCACCCAGATCCCTCTGCACCTCAGGGTTCTGCGTTCTCTCCCCATTTAAATAATACACCGGGGCCGGGATTCTCTGAAATCCCGGCCAAGTGCTGACGTCGGCGTCAAAATCGGCATGAACAACGTCGGCGTCAACAGGCCTCCGGGCCCAGTCATTCTCCCCTTCCTCGGGGGCTAGAACGGCGCAGGAGCGCTGCTCCGGCGCCGAAAGTTGGACCTACACGGCCGGCGCGGGTCCGCGCATGCGTGCCATGGCCGTCTCCGTGCCGGCCTGCGGGCAACATGGTGCAGCCCTACAGGGGCCCGGCGAGGAGGAACATAGGCCCCCCCCCCACCCGGAATTAGCGCGCCCGCCGACCGGTTGCCCCCGATCGCAGGCCTGGCCACCATGGAGCCCCCCACCCCCCGGAGTCGGCTCCCCCCCCCCCCCCCCCCCGCAACCTGGACGGTCTCCGCAGCCAGAACGCCGAAGTCCCACCGGGTAGGACCATACACAAATGACGCCGGCGGAACTCGGTGGGCACTCGGCCCGTCAAGCGTGTAGAATCGCCGCGGGGGCCGTTTTCTACGGCCCCCAACCAGTGCCGCGGCGACTGTGCTGGCACGATTGCCAACGGTTCTCCGGAGTCGGAGCGGCATGGCGGGATTCGCCCCCCCCCCCCCCGGCGATTCTCCGACCCGCCGTGGGCTCGGAGAATCCCCCCCCAGGATACTTTATTCTTCCTTCCAAAATGGATAAATTCACACATTATACTCCATCTGACAATCCTTTGCCCGCTTATTTAACCATATCTATATCCCCTCGCAGACTCCTTATATCCCCTTCACAACATACTTTCCTACCTATTTTTGTGTCATCAGCAAATTTACTGAACGTGCATTTGGTCCCTTCATCCAATTCATTGATATGGATTGTAAATACTTGAGGCAGCAGCATTGATCCCTGCAGCGCTCCACCTGTCACATCTTTCCAACCCAAAAAATGAACCAATAGCAGTTCAATCACAGTCAGAAGTCCAACATCCACTTAGGAGTGTAGCTGAAACTCACTTTAGTTGATGTTAGTGATCCAGTCTACCTTCACACTGATCACAACAAGTCACAGGTCCACCAATGTTACTTGGTTGCCTCCATCAATGAGAGCTGGTGCAATATTCACAAATTCATTGGTTTCCAGGTCCATAGCACAACTTAATGACTCAAGAGATCTGAATCTACAATGTTCCTACCTTCTGCACAGGCTCTGCGATCCTGCTTCACTTCTGGCCAGAGTCCTAGCACCCACGATGGATGCTCCTTACCCATCTGGTCAGTTCCTGCAAACCCTGCCTAGCAACCATGCTGCTGAGTTAACTGAGAGACCCCTGCGTATTCTCGGCTCTGTTTGTTGGTCGAACACCGGTTCTTCTTTCCCACCTGTTGCTGTCTGCTTTCATTGTGGAAGGTTAATCAGTCATAGAAATGAAGTAATTCCTTCGCAGATTTTACATTGTTTATCAACAACTGCGCAAGGCTCAAAACAATCACTTTGCATGGTAAACCTGTTTACTCCCAAGAGCATTTTAGGAATGTTGGCAAATAGCAGTGCTAACACACCCAGTAGTAGATTGTGACTTTGTAGGATAATATATAATAGTTGGGGGTCGGTTAGCTCAGTTGGCTGGACGGCTGGTTCGTGATGCGGAGCGGTGCCAACAGCGTGGGTTCAATTCCTAGGTTCAATTCTTAATAGGTGATTGAGAAGGCAAATGGAATTTTGTCCTTCATTGCTAGAGGGATGGAGTTTAAGACTAGAGAGGTTATGCTGCAATTGTATAAGGTGTTAGTGAGGCCACACCTGGAGTATTGTGTTCAGTTTTGGTCTCCTTACCTGAGAAAGGACGTACTGGCACTGGAGGGTGTGCAGAGGAGATTCACTAGGTTAATCCCAGAGCTGAAGGGGTTGGATTATGAGGAGAGGTTGAGTAGACTGGGACTGTACTCATTGGAATTTAGAAGGATGAGGGGGCATCTTATAGAAACATATAAGATTATGAAGGGAATAGATAGGATAGATGAGGGCAGGTTGTTTCCACTGGCGGGTGAAAGCAGAACTAGGGGGCAAAGCCTCAAAATAAGGGGAAGTAGATTTAGGACTGAGTTTAGGAGGAACTTCTTCACCCAAAGGGTTGTGAATCTATGGAATTCCTTGCCCAGTGAAGCAGTTGAGGCTCCTTCATTAAATGTTTTTAAAATAAAGATAGATAGTTTTTTGAAGAATAAAGGGATTAAGGGATATGGTGTTCGGGCCGGAAAGTGGAGCTGAGTCCACAAAAGATCAGCCATGATCTCATTGAATGGCGGAGCAGGCTCGAAGGGCCAGATGGCCTACTCCTGCTCCTAGTTCTTATGTTCCTGCGCTGGCTGAGGTTACTCATGAAGGCCCTTCTCAATCCTGCCTCTCACCCGAGGAGTGGCGACCCTCAGGTTAAATCACCACCAGTCCCTCAAAACGTGGGAGAGCAGCCTCTGGGATTTTGGCAACTTTCTTTCATGTATAATAGGGAGGGAGAGTTGGCAGCCCATTGTGCACTGTGTCACAAAGTCAACCAACCCAAAGTTACTAAGCTCTTGTACATTGAGGAATTTAGCCCCCAGTAAGTTCTTAACTTTGTGCCTTCTAGAGAACAATTGATTTGCATTCTTTGTTGAGATCTTGTGTTAAAATAATGTGCATGAATTGGATAGTGTTTATTTGCGATGTTATAATTATCTTGAAGGCTGTAAGTGATACTTTCACAGGAAACTTGAGAATTTTGTCAACCTTTACTAATCTGATTCTCATGTTCCCTCGCGTTGAAACTTTTCCAAGAAAACAAAATTCATGAACTGGAAAGCAACAAAGAATAAGCTGCCATATTGATTTGTAGCACCCCAACTTAGCATTTATATTGAAAACTGTATGCAAGGCTGGGAGATTCAGAATATAAATTGGACTTGGCTTGAAAGTGTTGTGGATTGAGGCATTGAGTAACTCCGATTTACTGTTTAGATTTCAGCAAATTAACTAAAAAGTGTTGGAAGTTGCGTCACTTTGTGAGTGAAATTTGTTTCAGTATTCATCCTGATGAGAGCTGCACTTACAAAACAGTTTAGAGAAGCCAATACTTGAACTGACACTGACTCACCTGAAGCAGCAGAGATCTGGGTTGAGCATTATCAACCAGGATGACTTCCTCATTCCCCCCATCCATGTTAAATTGCTTTTAATCTTCGAGCCGCTGAATTAACAGTGCCCTCTGTTCAAGTGCTTCAAGAGATTGCAGGAGACAGAAGCGAGGCACACACGACATCCTGCCACGGAATGTTTAAAAGTGTGACTTCTTGAACGGTTGTGCCTTGCCTGAATTGTGAATGCGTAGCCTTTCCGTTTAACATGGCTGTAAGGTGATACTAAAATGTATCTTCTCTCAGCGCCAACATTTTCCCCAAAGAACAATGGGTCTCCAGTTGGCTACCGACCTTCCCCCATCTCAGCCACTGAACGTATTATGTATTTTTCCCCCCTTTATTCTTTCACGGGACGTGGGCGTTGCTGGCTGGGGCCAGCATTTATTGCCCATCCCGAGTTGTCCTTGAACTAAGTGGCTTGCTGGGCCATTTCAGAGGGGCAGTTAAGAGTCGACCGCATATTGTGGAAGTGGCGTCACATGTAGGCCAGACCAGGTAAGGATGTCAGATTCTCTCCCGCCCCCCCCCCCCCCTCCCCCAAAGGAGTGTTCACAACAATCTTTTACCGTTCCATAGCCGCCATTACCGAGAGAGCTTTTCATCGCAGGTTTTGTTCATTGAATTCAGATTCCACCAACTACCGCGATGGGACTTGATCCCATGTCCCCAGAGCACTGGCCTGGTCCTCTGGATTACCAGTCCGGCGAGATTACCACGACGCCACCATCCCCTCCACTCCTCACAGAACAAGAGAGTTTTTAATTGTTCGATTCCTGGACTGAACTGTGCTGGTTCAGCTTGACCAGCTAAAATAATTGGTTAGGGCGGCACGGTGGCACAGTGGTTAGCACTGCTGCCTCACAGCGGCAGGGTCCCGGGTTCAATTCCAGCCTGGGGTGACTGTCTGGGTGGAGTTTGCACTCTCTCCCAGTGTCTGCGTGGGTTTCCTCCGGGTGCTCCGGTTTCCTCTCTCAGTCCAAAGACGTGCAGGTAGGTGGATTGGCCACCCTAATTTCCCCTTGGTGTCCCAAAGGTTAGGTGAGGTTGCGGGAATAGGCTGGGGGAATGGGCCTAGTAGGGTGCTCTTTCAAAGGGTTGTATAAACTCAATGAGCCGAATGGCTTCCTTCTGCACTGTTGGGATTCTATGATTAAATATACTCAATTGCCACAAGTTTATCTTGACTAGGGGTTGGGGGCTGGGTGGCGTAGTGAAGTCAGTGTATATTGATCGCCAAATTGTGCAGGATGTATGGAGGTTAACTCAGGCTGTGACTAGACGTTGCCGCGATCGTTCATGCTTAATGCTCCACAGGATCCCAAGCTCTTGTCATGTTTGCCTTTCAACAGTGGAGCAGTTTAGGCAAAGGTTAGCAGAGGCCTGCTCCCCGTGGAGCTTACCAGTGTAAGCACATTACTTAAGAAAAAAGGCGAGGGGAGAATAGTTGTGGAGGGACAATGCAAGCAAACATCTTGAAGATGGCAGGTAGTGAAGGGGGACTGATGTTCTCACTTGGATTGCTCAGACCCAATGCACAGGAGGGGATATAGTGGAGGAGTTGATGGAGCCCATAAGGAGGCTGCTTATTCAACCCACTTTAACTGCGGGCATAGAAAATTGGTTCCCCTCCCCCAAGTTGATTCGCCCGGTCTCGTCTCCATGCTCCGACATGCTCAGGAGCAAGACCATCTACCCCGACAGGTTAAATAGACAAAGCGATGATGAAACTAAGACTTTCTCTTCCAAAATTGGGCAATGGATAGATAATTGATGAGGAGGTGTGGGTTAACCTGAGCTCTAATCTCCCTATGGCAAGGAAATGCCCTTCATGCTTTGCTCTCCCCATGTTCCGTTTACTTTCTAATCCAATGCATAACCTGAAACGTTTCGCAAGTGCAAATTATATTCAATTTCAATCTAATTTAGCATTTATTAGAAGCAAAGTATGGGGTCTGTAACTTGCTTGAAATGGAAATTTTCAAGGTCTTCCTGACACCTAAAAGCAGTAATTATGAAACCTGTCTTGCTTTATTTGCCTGGAGTCATGGATTTGGCTAAAACGACCAAAAAGCAATTTCAGCAGTTAATTCTTCAGCCACTGAAAGATTGAAATAACGGGTCTGGCACCAAAGCAAAGGTTGCAATGATTTTTGCGCTTGAGATTTTTGAATCATTAAAATATTCCACTTCAGAACACTCTACAGGGAAGAGGCTTGACAGTGAGAGCTCAAGACCTTTCCCGACGTCAGCAAGGAATGGAAACGGCGCCTGAAAGAGGAGATCACGTGGATTTGTGAACATTCATTGGGAGAGGGCACTTGAAAATACACTGCAAGCCCTCTAAAGTGGCACCCGCAGAGCCTGGTAGATATTGGTCGCGCCGTTTCGTCACCCAAGGCCTGAATGGCACCGATCAAAACCTGCTCCATGTCCTCGGATTCAGGCATCGTTGCCACATCCAGTTTGATGTGCCAGAGGAGGCTTTGGACTTTAAAATGGAGATTGAGTTATGTTTCTAAGCCCTGGCCTGATTATCACCAGCTTTCTAAATCTGGAGACTATAATCTTCACGTGCAGTGCCACAAGGGATCAAGATAGATTGTTTGTAAGTCTACCAACCTTCGATTTTAAGCAGGGTATTGGGGGTTGCTCTGCTCCTAGCTGCGGCTGCTAGCTGAAACTATGCCAGAGTAGCTTGGGATCTGTTTACAGTCATTCACACTTGTACAAATTATTTAGGAAAATGATTTAAGTGTGCACCAGGGTACAACTTACTGTATGGCAAAAAGCAATACATAGGACATTGAAAGGGTTCACTGATGATATGAAGAGGAAAATGTTGATCGTACCTTTGATAGACTGAGCAGATGGGGGGGGGGCAGCAAAGCTTGCAGTTTAAAGAAACAAATAAATTATGTTCCCTCTTGGGGAGGGTGGGGGGTGGGGGTGGGGGGGGGGGGGGGGGGGGGGGGGGAGGAAACTAAAATCCATCAACATAAGATAATCACCCAAAAAATCTCATGGAGAATTCAGAGTGGTCGGCACGGTAGCACAATGGTTAGCACTGTTGCATTCACAGCTCTAGGGTCCCAGGTTCGATTCCCGGCTTGGGTCGCTGTCTGTGTGGAGTCTGCACGTTCTCCCCGTGTCTGCGTGGGTTTCCTCCGGGTGCTCCGGTTTCCGCCCACAAGTCCAGAAAGACATGCTGTTAGGTAATTTGGACATTCTGAAGTCTCCCTCTGTGCACCCGAACAGGCGCCAGACTGTGGTGACTAGGGGCTTTTCACAGTAACTCCATTGCAGTGTTAATGTAAGCCGACTTGTGACACTAAAGATTATTATTATTATAGAAGAAATGCCTTTACCCAAAGAATGGTGAAAATGTGGAATGTATCTGCAGGGTAAATAGTACTGATCCATTTTGGGGTTAGCTAGATAAGCATTTGAGGGAGAAGTGAATAGAGAGTTATGATGATAGACTTAGGTGAGAAAAGGTAGGAGGAGGTTCAAGTGAACACAGTTGGATTAAGCATAGAATGGGATCAATTCCATACCTGCACCTTTCACTGACAATATGTACATAGTTCTGAGTTGTTAATAAAAACTTGCTGTTAACATAGGCCAGATTTGAAGCCTACTCTATGGTGTCCAGTGCAGGATTTTTCAAGTGTCACCTTTCAAACTCGGTCCACCATGGTCCACCCTCCCCCTGTCACCCACCAACTTCCCCCATCCCCCCTGACCCACCCAATATCACCATTCCTCTCCCCTCTGAACCCTTTAAACTTCACCTGTTATCCTGGATCCTCTTACCATCAACCCCCACGTGCCTTCACTCTCCACAGATCCGACAGCTGTTACCGTCTCCATACCCCCCACCCCATCTGTTATCCCAGCCAGCTGTGTAGTCTACCTCCGTGACCATCCCCATGAAACCTTCACCTACCAGATTATCACTCTAGACCGCTCTCCACCCTACTCCCCGTCTGACTATGGCTGCTTCCTCCTCTCAACAGTGTTCAACCATCAAGACCCCACTGTTGGAAGCACCGACCCCACCCTCTAGGACACTCTGCCTCGCCAACCCCTCCTTCCCTGAAGAGTCCCTTCGCTCCCCCCTCCCCCAGACTGTCTCAGCCCCTGCCAACCTTTGCTAACCTCCCCTTTCCAGCCTCTTCCCCACCCTTTCACCATAGCCAACCCACCCCCACTCCGTCCAGCTTTCTCTCCACCCTATCCACTCCCCCACCACCCTTAACCCGCCTTCTGTTTCCAGCCTCGGCACAGCTTTTGCTACCAGCACCCACTCTGAATGAAGTGAAGCGGGTGAAAAGTGCTTCAACTGACCTCAAAGTCATTGAGGAAGCGAAGCACGCCCGGTGCCCACCACTTACATACAGTCGTAAAAGTGAACATCCTAATTTCTTGCTGGCGGAGACCTTACTTAGCGGATGAACTTAATTCTGGCGAGGGGGCCTTTTGACCAGAAATGCATGGCATGCTAAAAGGGCTTCCTGACGTTGTTCATTGGGAAGCTCAAACAAAGAACAAAGAAAAGTACAGCACAGGAACAGGCCCTTCGGCCCTCCAAGCCTGTGCCAACTATGCTGCCCGTCTAAACTAGAATCTTCTACACTTCCTGGCTCCATATCCCTCTATTCCCATCCTATTCCTGTATTTGTCAAGATGCCCCTTAAATGTCACTATTGTCCCTGCTTCCACCACCTCCTCCGGCAGCGAGTTCCAGGCACCCACTACCCTCTGTGTAAAAAACTTGCCTCGTACATCTACTCTAAACCTTGACCCTCTCACCTTAAACCTATGTCCCCTAGTAATTGCCCCCTCTACCCTGGGGAAAAGCCTCTGACTATCCACTCTGTCTATGCCCCTCATAATTTTGTAGACCTCTATCAGGTCGCCCCTCAACCTCCGTCGTTCCAGTGAGAACAAACCAAGTTTATTCAACCGCTCCTCATAGCCAATGCCCTCCATACCAGGCAACATTCTGGTAAACCTTTCTGCACCCTCTCTAAAGCCTCCACATCCTTCTGGTAGTGTGGCGACCAGAATTGAACAGTATCCTCCAAGTATGGCCTAACTAGGTTTCTATACAGCTGCAACATGACTTGCCAATTCTTATACTCAATGCCCCGGCCAATGAAGGCAAGCATGCCGTATGCCTTCTTGACTACCTTCGCCACTACTGTTGCCCCTTTCAGTGACCTGCTGACCTGTACACCTAGATCTCTCTGACTGTCAATACTCTTGAGGGTTCTACCATTCACTGTATATTCCCTACCTGCATTAGACCTTCGAAAATGCATTACCTCACATTTGTCCGGATTAAACTCCATCTGCCATCTCTCTGCCCAAGTCTCCAAACAATCTAAATCCTGCTGTATCCTCTGACAGTCCTCATCGCTATCCGCAATTCAGCTCGTCCCACTTTTAAACTCCCAAGAACAGAATTCTGACTGTTCATCCCGGGAAACTGATATTTGGCCTTACGCCAAGCTGAGTTTACCCGCCTGGCACGCTTCCTGCTGCTGGCAGGGCTGGTCTGTTCCACCCAATGTAACTAAATCATTCAGCCACTTTGTTGGCTGTGGTGGAGGATGAGACGCTACTATGGGAAGCATTATAATGAGAAACGACCACTTAAAAATAAAAATGTTTCAAGTATTACAGACAGTAAAACCTAACCCTATCATTTTTAAAACTATCCATCTTGTATCAGTACACTGTGGACCTCCAGTCATTCTGAAGAATAGCAAAGGAGATTCATATAAACCTCACATGCAATCATCTAATATGTACACTGCACGTCAAAGTGTTTATTTTTCTACAGTAGGTGAACACCATCAACCAAGAATCAGAATGGAACGAGAAAAAATGCCTGGTATTTTCTCTGGGGCATTTTTGACCTTGGGAAAGTTTCAGAGCACTTGCTAATCTTTGAAGGACCAGATGTTGCAAAACCACGTCTAATCTGCAAAGAGCTAGGGATTTTCCAAGCAACTGCTAATCTGCAGAGGAACAACTATTCTTCGGTTAACCTCAAGAAATACCATTAAGAAACTAGCCTCCAATTGATCTCAGGGCGTGCCTATCTACAGTAAATCTTGTGGTTTTCAAGGGACGGGCAGCCTACACACAGCTTCATTCTGGTAACGGAATAATGCAATATGGAGAAAAAGGCTTGTGCTTATAGAGCATTTTTCAAAACCACTGGATGGCTCAAAGTATTTCGTAGCCTTTCACCGCTTTGGAGTATGGTCACTGCTCTAATGTATGGCACAAGACAGCCAATTTGCACACAGCGAACTCCCACAAACTGCTATATGACAAAGGTCAGATATTTGTTTCTGTGGTGATGATTGAGGGACAAATGTTGGCCAGGACACCGGAACTCCCCTGCTCTTCTTTAAAATAGTGGCATGGGATCTTTTACACCCAGCTGAGAAGGCAGATGGAGCCTTGGTTTAATGGCTCATCTGTAAGACGGCACCTCCAATGGGGCAGCACGCCCTCAGTCTTGCAGTGAAGCATCAGTCTTGATGTTCGTGCTCAAGCCCGGGGTTGGGACCTGAACTTGGAACCATAAAACCGTAAAGTGAAGGAACAGAATGAGGTCATTCGGCCCATCAGGTCTGTTCCGCCATTCAATGAGACCATGAACTTTGTGACGAACAGGCAGAAGTGCCAAGACTGAGGTTGTTGAACTCAATGTTAAGCCCGGGAGGCTGTAACGTGCCTAATCGGGAGATGAGGTGCTGTTCCTCCAGTTTGCGCTGGGCTTCGCTGGACCATTGCAGCAGGCCAAGGACGGACATGTGGACATGAGAACAGGGCGGTGAGTTGAAATGGCAACGACAGGGAGGCCTGGGTCCTGCTTGCGGATGGGCCGAAGGTGTTCCGAAAAGCGGTCACCCAGTTTGCGTTTCGCCGCCCCTCTCTCGTGATTGTTTCAGATTCCAGCATCCGCAGTAATTCGCGTTTACCTCCTCCTCACCATATTGTCTCTGAACGAATAAGTAATTTTTGCCCAATCTAATGCATTCATATCTTAAGTTTGTTCCCTTCCATTTGTATTCGTAACCACGAAATGGTGAAGAGTCCAATTGGTGCCCATCCTTGCTATTAACTGCACTAATGAACTGTCCATTCATATATTATTTCCTAATTGAAGAGTGAACTTACCATGACACTGTTTGTGATGACTCGTCTTAATTGTGACACAAAGAGAATGTGACACATTCCAGCGCATCTTAAACTGAGCAAAGTTGGATATAAACACTAATCCCCCTTAAACCTTAGAAATGTGCGTGAATTTCAGTCCAGGGGATGGTTGTCGGTAAGATTACAATTCAGCAGTTTGAGATGACGAAGGAAAGAAATATTAAATCAGAATACTGCAAGTAAATGTATGCACCATATTAATGCTCAATTTTTTCAATGACCAAGTGAGCAATATTAAAATTTTGCTTTTATAAGTTCTATATCCCCAGGCATAATTATTAACACTTGTGCATGTGCCAAATTCCCACTATATCTGTTCATTATGAAGAAAATGAACAAGCTGCTGATGTGATCTATTGCCCACTTAATTCCATGCCCTTCCGACCAGCATATGTAGTCATCCGCATATATATATATATATATTTCTTAAAAATGTACACAGAAACCAAGTCAATTAATCATTAAGTTGCAAAATGACCAGAAAGGTCACCCTCAAACAAGTGTTTTCAATGCTTTCAGCCAAGTAAATGGCAAACGGATTGGTAGAGGTTAGAGTTCTTCAGAAATGGGGCTTGATTATCTGCTCCCTATTGACTCTACTCAGACGGACTTGGCTATCTCCTCTACTATTCTCGGAGCTTTCTCAAAGCGGGACGCTTGCTCCGCTACATTTACACATGATCCAAAGTAACGGAGAAGTGGATGTCAGTATACCTGCCAATGTTTCTCAATCCTCCCTGTCCCTGCGCCTCAGAGTGCAATACCAGCGGAGAGGTTCTGGCACCTGGGCTGGTTTAGCTCAGCAAGCTAGACAGCTGGTTTGTGATGCAGAAACAAGGCCAGCAGCGTGGGATCAATTCCCGTACCAGCTTCCCCGAACAGGTGACGGAATGTGCCGACTAAGGGCTTTTCACAGTAACTTCATACTTATGACATTAAAAGATTGTTATTATTATTTCCTCTTCAATTTCCTCTTCAACAACATCATAAATTAGAATAGTGTTTACATGTTGCCCAATCCTTGTTCACCATACTTCTGGTGATATGCCTATGGGCTAAATCATAGTTGGAAGGTGTGCGA